>NC_067158.1:20893330-21223330 GCF_903995435.1 Acomys russatus | reverse complement strand
GCTACAGTAATTTAGGCTCAGCACACAATCTGTCTTTTAAAGTTGATTGCTAAGTTAACTATAGGTGCTCCAGTTAAAGTTGCTTCAGATAAAGAAGGAATAGTTTAGTGTAAGCACCTCCCATAGAACATTACAGATACAGTCATTCTAATAGACATTTTGTCATCTAAAATACCTATATCTTATTTGTAAAATCCCAACTCTACTGTAGAAATTGGGCTTCTCCTCTCTGTTTCATTTTCCCTGGAATACTAGTGGAGCAGGCAGCTTAACTCACAGCACAGCATTTAATGATTTCCGGTGCTCAATTTTTGGGGTTTCTTCATATGGGAGATGTTAGTGTCTTGTTAAGTATACAAGAACCGGCTTCTCTCACTTGGCAAAGCTGGAGAGCGGGCCCTAGGGGCACAGGCTCCAGAGAGCTGGGGGCCTCACCACCTCAGCCACTGCCCAGGCCCAGGTGCAGGCCTGTGAGTTGGCCCACGCCAACATCCACCCATCTATGAGCTTCTGGAGCATGTGAAGGAGCTGGTCCTGCAGAACCAAAGCTGCAGGATCTCTATGACACATCCAGTATTGATGCTGTACCAGAAGCCAGAGGCTTGAACCAGACCAATGACTCATTACAACGAACATTTGCAAATAAAGCTGCTTGGACAAAAGGGCATACTGTGTGATACACCATGTGACATGCCACAGCTTCCAAGGCAGCACGCTTTTTTTTTTTTTTTTTAATTTTTGTTTTCTTTTGGGAGATAGGCTGCAAGGACAAAGGGCAGATATGGAAAGACTGGGAGATGAGTGTGATTGGGGTGTATGATATGAAATTCACAAAGAATCAACAAAAAGCAAAGAACAAAAGTGAGAAATGAAAAATATATCTCCTGAAAACCTTTTCTCCAGTCGTAGGCTGTCTACGATTGAGCTACATCCCCTTGTTTATTCTTATTTCTTGGAGACCTTCTGATGCATCTTTGTGTTATTGAGTTTTGTCTAACTTTGTAAATATAATTGTGCATAGCTATAACACCCCTTTTAGGACTGCCTTTGTTATATCCCAAAGGTTCTAATACATTGTGGTTTTGTTTTCATTTGAGTCTAGAAATTCTTTTTGTTACCTCTGCGATTTCTTTAACAATTCATTGATTATTCTAGGGGTCCCACCTCCAGGTATTTGTTAAATTTTGTCATTTCTATTACTGTTGTTTTTTTGAGGGGGGGGGGAGATTCTTTAATTTATACTGGGTAGTGGTACAAAATATGGTCCATGAGAAAAGAGGGAAAAGAAAACAAAAGAAATCATAACTTGGTTAATAACTTGAACCTGATCTCCCCCATGGTTCCAGCCAGGAGCCGAGCCACTACTCAGCCGAGCCAGGGTTTACTAGTGTCCCCGAGCAACACTTCAGGGGGAGAGGGAGGAAAAATGTAGGGGAATTCTACAGTAGAAAGCCATAGAAGTATGTGGGAGGAACAACAGTTCAAGCATACAGTCACTTCAATATGTGGATCCCTGCTAAGGCATCAGACTGTACTGAGACAGGAAGTTAGTCCAGAGGATGAAGAGCTGGGTCTCAGTAGTGGACCAGAGCCTGGGATCCTCGGGTGCTAGGGGCCAACGTGTGTTGCAAGAGGTGAAGAGAGAGAGGGGTGGTTTATCATTTGGATGGCCAAGACCAGTCAGCCTATAGAATGCCCCCAGCCCTAGGTACCAGTGGAGGGGAGAGCTCCCAACTTCTGGGCCTCTAAAGGCCAGGCTCAGGGTGGTGGTTCTCCCTGACGACCACCCACCTGGCCTAAGGAGGTCCCAAACCTTTCGGAGGACCAACTACCCCCATGGCTTCTCTGATACTGTGTATAGGTCTTGTGTAGATCAGTGTGTGTGTGTGTGTGTGTGTGTGTGTGTGTATGTGTTGTGTATGTGCGCGCATGTGTAGGTATGAGGTACACAGGAACTTTGTGGAAGGTAAAGCTGGTGGAAGAAGAGAATAACAATGCTGTGTGAAACAGAAGCGTGAGGCCTGCTGTATCCTGGCGTCGGGCATCCGAGCAGCGGCACCCTCTGGAAGGCATCAAGCAGGGCGACGGCAGGTGCTGTTTCTCAATTTATTAAAAGCTCTTGTTATAATTTGTTTTAAACCTCAGCCCTACTTTGTGGTTGTAATTTTCAGTTCTGGCACTTTCATTTCCTCTCTTCCACACCCTCAAATTCTCTAGTTTTCTGGCACACGGTTCTGTTTTGATCTAGCTTCATTTATCTTTCCCCTATCTACCTAAACATTATTTATTATAATTACTTTCAAATTACCAATAAACTCCACTAACTAGAGTCTGTGACTCTGGCTCTAGTATCTGATTTATGTTTTCCTCATTACTTTTAATCAACTAGTACTGCCTGCCTTTTAGCATGATAGACACACACACACACACACACACACACACACACACACACGCTGTACATGGGTGACTGTAGTGCCTCCAAGTGACATCACTTTATACTCAGGACTTGCCCTGTCTTCTGTGGAGCAGTGGGGTTTGCTTGCCTTCATAAAACAGGAGTGCAGTTGAAAGGAAGCTGGAGCCTTTGTGTGGAGCTCCCCAGAGTGAGAACGTCAGTGGTTCATCCAATCCTTTCTCTCTACTAGGTCTTCAGCTGCAATCACTGTGTTTTCAGTACTGTGAACATGAAACAAACAAACAAACAAATTGCCCTGGTTTCACAGAACCTCCTAGAAAGATATTGCCAAACATTTTTTTCATCCAAAGCAAACTGTAAAGACAGAACCAGAGGAGGAATAGCCCATACGATGATCACCTAGACAGATCTTGAAAAACAAAACAGCACTGAGGGAAGAGAGGGAGGGAGGGAGGGAGTGAGGGAGGGAAGGAGGGGAAAATGGAGGGCGGACACAGAGATATAGATGGATAGATCTAGAGGCACAGCCTTATTTGGATAAAAATTGAAAAAAATCATAAAGGATATTTTGGGGACCATGGGAACCTTTAAATGGATTATGAATTAAGATAGTAAGAATAAGGGATTTTAGATATAATGATAGTACATATGGGGGTATCCTCAGGGCATTTATGTTCAACTATTTAGAGGTAAAATATCATTTTTGAAAAACGCTTCAGCAAAAAAATAAGTGAAACATGTTAACTTACCTCTCTCTCTCTCTCTCTCTCTCTCTCTCTCTCTCTCTCTCTCTCTCTCTCTCTCTCTCTGTGTGTGTGTGTGTCTACTTGGGCTTGAAAGTTTTCAAGACAAAGATAGACTGCAACATTCTTAGTCTTTCATCACTTGCTCATTCTGTTTTAAAATTCAGGTGACCGGAGGCCATTCACATCACCTAAACTCACTGGAGCACTCACCATATATTACAAAATATTTAAGTGGGAATAGTTATACTGCAAAATCATTTTATTTCATTCCTTATTTCATAAAATGGAGTGATGTAAAGGTACCCACCCATAAGCTCAGTACCTGGTGTAGAGCAGGCATCCAAGGAACGTTGTCTACTGAAATTAATCAACTTTGCTCATGATGGGTCTAATTTTACCTGTTTGATATCTTGGGGATTTTTAACTATAAATGAAAGTACATGACTGCCCATCTTATGTATCCTTCTATATTTGTTTCTTGATCTTATGACTCAACTTAATTTTGCTAAAGATGTTAGGATATTTTAAGTCTTAGAGAATAGGTAAAACAATCAAAGCAAAAGGGAAATTAAAACGGCTATGGATATGTTGATACTTGTTTTTAAACTCTATTTTATGTGGGGTATTGAAGCCTCCACCTCCCTTAACCCTGGGTATGAGAAAGAATGTTAGTGGGGAGAGGGGGTGCTTTACTTCTCCCAGTGGTTTAGGGGGAATTCTGTTCCATTGGGGGCAATACCAATCTCCATCAACAGCAAATGCAGCACACAGTCTCCTCAAGTTGTTGTGTAGAAATGTTTCTCTCTGTCCACCACACCATCCATCTCTGGTCTCTCAAAACTGTTACACCACACCACCACCTTTTCTCTCCAGGCTCTTCTATTTATCTTCAGAGTCCTAGACAATGCCCCTCTCCGTGCTGCATGCAGGCCAATACCAGTTGGCAAAACGCATGTCCCAAAGGAGGTAGTTATCAGCTGTGGACATACTAAAGCCCAAACTAAAATCCCACACAGAGTTTACAAAGAAACCAAAACTTCCATTACAGGGATATGCTATATTTTCCAAATTATTTATATATAATATATATACACAAGTGTCTTAACGGCCATAGTTTCTATGCATTTTTCTACTGATAAGTATCTAAAACTAGGTTTTCAGAAATAACAAGAGAAGGGTTTTTAAGTTTATTTTTACATAGTAAATTTAATTAAATAAGATTTTAAAAAAAACACTAGAAAAAATAATATTCCCTTTGAATTATCTTGCTCACTTTACACAGTGTATGTAGTCACTATAGCAATTTATCTCTTAATGAGAACACAAATTCTTCCATTTGGCCTATCTACTCATGTTCTCAGATATAAATGGTTTGACCTGATAAATAAGTGCTCCTTCGAGCCCTTACCATGCATATCATCACTCAAGCTCCAATGTGTTCCTTGTTATACAAAGAATTATTTTAATAAAATAGAAAAAAATTTAGGTTTATTCATTTAACTTGCAAAGATAAAACTAGAATTTGGTTGGGGTGGCTAATAACAGAAGACAATAAGTATATGATAATTTAAAAACTGAGTTTATTTTTAAGTAATTATTAAAAATATAACAAAACACTTTAAGTGCCACTTATAGCTTTGAAGAAGACTAGTGCAATCAACTACATTTTAGCATTAAGATTGAGTATCTTATACATGCCAAGAATTATTATATTTTGTATTTCAATATAGTCTTTTCTACTAACAAACAGTAAATTTGCTATCATAATGATACATATTTCATATTACCCACAACAATATATTTTCTTATACATTCTGCATATGATTACTACTAATAAATAGCACAATAAATTAATAAAATATTTTAACAAATAAACCTATGGCAAAAAATAAATTAAAATGTGGTCCCTATCAATAAGAAATTCACACTCTATAGGGGCAGGTAGACAAACAGAGAGTTCAACAGAGCATGACAGCTTCTGAGAATGTTACAAGTTGTATAGAAACTGTGGAAGGATGGCTTAATCTGGAATAATACAGTTACAGAGGATTCACAGGTGAAAGATGCCAAGTCAAGAACTGAAGGTGGAGGAAGGGGAGAGGCCTTCCGTGTTAACTACCGAGAAGCTCTGGCCACTTTCCAAGGTAGGGGCTGGGAGAAAAACTAGTTTCTTGAGTTAATGAGCTCAGGTTCTGGCATTACTGACTTAGCTATGATTCCAACAGCCCGGCACAGGGCTATCTGGAAAGGATAGGCAAATCTGATGCGGAGTCATAGATACGGACACCATAAGCACCAACAATTGTCGTGGTGTCGGGGAGTAGATGTTCAGAGTGTGAGAAGAGGGTAATACTCTGAGCCTTCACGAACACCAGCATGTAATGAAATTTTGTAAGGTGAGTGCAAGAAGAAATACATGAGATGCTTGCCTCCAAACTAAGGATGACAAGAACCAACTGTCAAATGGACCACCGCCACCACCACCACCACCACCACCACCACCACCACCAAAATGTATCAAAAGACATTTAGGAAGTAAGTTACTGGTGTCTTAGCAACAAGTTCAGTTTTTGTGGGAAGAACAAGTTAAAGATTGAGAAGGAAATGAATGCTGAGAAGATCTGAGGCAAGAAGCTACAAAGGACACAAAGTGCATGGCTGGAGATCTTTAAAACTAAGACGTGAATGTAACTAACCTACAGGTATCATATACCTGAAAACGAGGAAAAGAAAGCCCGGTAGGTAGGGCTCCTAGTGCAAAACTATGATACTGATGTAAAGCACAAGTGTCACACACTTGAAAAACAGTATGGGAAGGGCAGGGTCTCCAGTGCACTTTACACTACTATAGACAAGTGGACTGTAAACACCACAATCCTCTCTCTTCCGCCTCCTTTGTTTTTCTGTTAGATGTATATTCTCCCACTAAGAACCCACTTCTCTTTGTGGCAGGAAACAGTTTCATCACTTGCCTTCCAGTTTAAGAAACAGGTGGTTTCAGTCACCATACTCTTAGGCTCAGCGCAGTGGCTGAGAGAGAGGATGCCATGAGTAAGAAGGACGGTCCCCTGATTAGTGCAATCTTTATTAACAGGAAAAGGTGACAGGAAGAATGCTCTTCTCAAGAAATAGCTAACACCCATCTATATATGCTGCTGTCGTACAGCAAGATGCTTTCCTTCAGTCTCCTTCCTATTTTCAAGATTTCAAAGTGCTTTTTAACTATCTCGTCTTAAATTAAATCAGCAGGGCATCTTCCTTTCCGGTTACACATTTGTTAAGAGGGCATCAGCAGAGGACAATGCTGTTAGGCCTAGAAATTATGGCATGTGACTATCAGCAGGAATGGGGAGAAGACAGGAGGAGAGACACCAGCTGTCTTCAAGTACCCAAATGGCAAACCTAGAGAAAGACTAAACCAGTCTAGTCCGAGCACGTAGAAGCAGGACTAGCTATGGGTACTATTCTTTTAAGAGAGTTTCTAATGATTGCAGCAATCCTGGGAGAGGCACGCCTTATAATGGGGATGTTCTTGAGCTTGGGCTGTCTTTGTTCAGGAAATGACTGAATAGTCCTGCAAACTGCACTGACTGACTTTCAACTCTTTTTTTCTTTTTGTTTTGTTTTGTGTTTTTTTGAGATGAGGTTTCTCTGTGTAGCCTTGGCTGGCCTCGAACTCACAGCAATCCACCTGCTTCTGCCTCTCAGAGTTCTGGTATTACGGGTATGCATCACCATGCTTGGTTTATTTTCAACTTTCAAAACACTAGCAGATGAGAAGCATTCAAAAGAACTTGTCTATGGTGGGGCATTGTTCTGACAGCTTTCTGCAAATACTGCTTTTGTAGACTTTTTTCTTTTTGAGACAGAGTTTCTCTGTGTAGCCTTGGCTGTCCTGGACTCACTTTGTAGACCAGGCTGGCTTTGAACTCACAGTGATCCGCCTGCCTCTGCCTCCCGATTGTTGGGATTAAAGACATGTGCCACCATGCCCGGCTTCGTAGACTTCTTTTTTTTTTTTTTTTTTTAAATTGTGGTAGTGTGATAAGAAATGTTCTAATAGGCTCCGGTATTTGAATACTCATTAGTTCCTTATTGATAGGGATGTCTGAGGAGCTTGAGGAGGTGTGGCCTTGCTGGAGGAAGTATATGTTGCTGGAGCCACACTTTTGCGAGTGTCCAGTTTGCTCTCTCTGCTTCAAGCTTTTTGTTGAGGATGTAACTCTCAGCCTCCAGCTCTAACCTCCATGGTACTCCTTGCTGCCACACTCTAGTTGAAGTGATGGACTCCTATAAGCCAAATAAACTCTTCCATAAGCTGGCTTTGGTCCTGATGTTTTATCACAGCAACAGAAAGGTAAGGAATACAACTTCAGAAAACCCTGTACAAATGACCATATTTGCAGATACTGGTTTTTTTTTTTTTTTTTTTAAACTATGATGTACAGATTCAGGTGCAACAGCCTGGGAGAGAGAATGCTGCTACATAATTTCCCTTTATGAAAAAAGAGAAACAAAGTTGAAAAAAGATCCCTTGCTGCAAAGATACATTTTAACAAGTTCAAGTAGGGCGCAGAGAATTTTCTCTTTTAGGAAAGGAGAAACATCTAAGAGTACCCTAGGTGGCGCTATCAAGTGTTGGGAAGAGAGTTTGGTGGTCATTAAAGATCTGAAGCTTTCAACACATTCTCAGTCTTGAGACTACTCTCAGATTTGTAGAAAAATAATGAAAATCTTTATCTGAGAGCTTCAGCCCCAAGATCAGATCAAGTTTAAAGAAATTATAGGTTTAATACATTTAAAAGTAGCTTCATTGTTTGACAATTCAACCTGTTCACTCAAGTGGAAACTGTAAAGTTGTTAGCGTGTACATTTACTATTAAATAAACATATTGCAACTATTCACTTGGTTTTTGCTCCTATGAGTGTATACTTATGTTCATTTATAATGAGTCTTTAAATAGTTTCTTCAAAAAAAATCCCCAAAAAACAAAACAAAACAAACAAACAAACAAACAAACAAAAAAAACCAACCCTGAATTCTGTAAGGCTTAAATAGAAAATAATTGTAAATTCTATCATTTAAAGTACTGCAATATTCTAACATAAATACACAAAACAATACATTTCAAAACCATCCTATCAGTCTATTATTTCTTATAAAATAACATATCATGATTTTCCTACAGTGTAAGACCAGAATTTTTCTTTTTTAGCTAAAGTGCAAAATACCAACAAAGCTTCATGTTCAACTTTGTTTTCTTTTAAATGTTAAATATTAAAAGGTGGAGAAAGACCTTGTCAGATTTTTAAAAGTCTTGTGCAGTTTGAGTCATTTTAACTATGTGACAGCAAACTACTGCCATTTTTCAGTTTCTCTTTCCAGTTCTGCATCTAGAATTTCCCCCCATGTGTCTGCATCCATTGGGCACATAGCTTTTTCTGGCAGGCTGACAGGAGAACGGATGTTGCTGTATCTGCCACTTAGCCACTCGTGTTTCACTCTGCTCTTCTGGTAATTTCTTAGGAGTATGACCTGAAAGGCATAAACATCACTGTTCAAAAGGCTCTGGTAGCGTGGTTAGCTAGTGAGTGCCTGAGAGCAGAGAAACTCGGTCTCATCACTGAGGTTAATTACTGATGTGGAAATACATATTAATCCCATTAATAAACCCATGTGTTCATGTGTGGATTAGTGTATATATACAGAAAGCAGCCCATTGTATTGGAGGGTCTCATAAACTGGAACAAAAGGCAACTGGTTTCTTCACCTCCTTTCTGCTTAACAAGGAACTGGCCTGACTTTAAGACCTGAGAGATATACAAGGTTGGGTGGAAAACAGTGTGGAAACTATGCCAAGTAGAAAGAGGATAATAATTCAACTTTAATTCCTTCCCTAAAGTCCGGACATTCTGTGTGTTACCTCTAAGAACAGATTATAGAATTGTCTTAACTGTGCTTCAATAACCCTGTCGAAATCATAACAAATTGCAAAGGTTGAACTTACCCTCCAGGTATAACCACTTTCTATATCATCATCTATTTCCTTCTGGCACACAGCTCGTACAGTCAAGCAGTGAGGTTTCCATAAGGAGTCATTGTTTCTTATCACGTGATTCCAACTCGTGCATGTCCCGGAAGCTCTGCACAAACTCTGAATATCTAGCTGGCTGAAAATTTTAAAAGTGACTTCCATGGGCAGCAGTTCAACAAAGTTACTTCGACCCTCTGTTTTCCTCCTTTCAGCATCCGCAGAATTCAATCCTGTATCAGGAGCTTTGAAATTATTGTTCTTCTTGGAAGTGTTCTTCATAGTTTGCTATTATAGTCAACTGTCTTCATATGTGACCTACAGGGCAGAGTTTAAATACACTCAACCTTCTCAGACGGGACTGAACTGTGAATCCTGTCCAGAGTCTGACAGTTCTGAGATAAGATCTAAAGAACTTTACATTTCTTGACTTCAGCCTCTCAATCTGCAAGATGGAGTCCGTGCTGTCTGGGGTGAATAAAGCAAGCCACTGCACATCTGAATTGTCTACGGGAGGCCATAACCACATTCCTTTCTTTTTGAATATTTTTGGCAAAACTTTTACACGTTTTGTTTCTTTAAAGAAACAAAGGATACACCAAGGCTGCCAAATACAAATAGCCAAAGCACTATGAATGTAACATTTATATAATTCCTGATTGTCTCCTGGTTCTTCTTGCTGTAGGTACTTTATTGTATATATGTTAAAAAATAAAAATAAATGAAAGAGAAACAGGATAGTATTTTTTTTTAAAGGGAAATGATTCTCAACATCAGCATTTACTGAGTTTAGTAATAATGGCCACTTTAATATTTGCTGAACATCTGTGTGTGAATGGATGCTTTACTTTTGAGTTCTTCGCCTTCAACCTGACATAAACACAGACCTGCTGGACTTTTAGTAATTTATATAAGAACTATTTAATTACTTGGATGTACTGGACAGGTGCATATTCTGGACATAAATTTACCTAAAATGGGCCAGGATAAAATCCTGGCTATAGTTAGGGTCTCACATGTTCAATTAAGCTTTGAGAGTGGTGTTTTAGAAATAAATCTATCTTATATGCTTAGTTATAAAGTGACAAATACAATCTAAATAGCTTAGAATTCAGCTAGGAACAGCATAAAGCCATCGATTTAAAGCCCAATTTCCACTAATGTTCTCAAACACCACAGGGTAAACTTCTGGAGGCATGCCTGAGAACATCACCCTCGAGCTACTTTGCAATATAAAGACAAATTTGTGTTTGCCTACAATTAGCTTATAATAATATTTACACTTCCCTATATAGTGGGGAATCAGGCTACAACAGGAATTTGATATATCTCTTGATCAGCTACTACCAATTCTCTTTTCAGGTGTATTTATTATTCAAGTTTTTGTTGTTGTTGCTGTTGTTTGTTCCTGGCATCATAATAACTGCCTTTAACAAGCCTGTTTATGATCCAAACTGGTTGTGGCGTAGAGCTGTAATGTTTGTATCCAACAGGCGGCTTCCTTTAGAAACAGAAAAATAGAAAGCAACTTGGTGGAGAAAACAAGACAAAACCCATAAGATCAAGTATTTGCAATGAATCTTTTCCCCTCCCACCAATTCAAACTAACACCAAGGCAGTACATTTGAAAAGAAATTTCTATTAGGAGGTTGTTACACTTCATTCAAATGTTTGCGGCATCTCCCAGTTTCTCACTAGCAAAATGTTTCTTTCTGTCAAAGGAATTTCACAAGAGGCAGAAAGCTTTTCAACTGAACAGTCTGTGGTGCCTGTATCATATTCCCCAAATTCCACTAGTAATCTTCTAAACTATCTCTACTGAATGCTTGAAAAACTTTCCCATTTATGCCTCTTCTTTTCGAACCAACCTCACGGAACTATTAGGTTAGCTTGGAGCCCTTCCTTCCAAAGATTTACTTTCATTTGTACCGCGGCTGGTTTGCTTTCATTTAAGTCTGAGCACAATGCGCGTGCACTTAGCCGCGGGAGCCAAAACGGGGCGTCGGATCCCCGGAACTGGAGTAACAGTCAGTGGCAAGGCCTTCGGTGGGCGCTGGGAGCTAAGCCGGGGTCTTCGGGAGGAGAGGGCAGGGCTGGAACCTCTGGGCAGTCTGCAACCCCTCCACCCAACTCGTTGGTCAACTGTCACTAGGAGTTGGAGAGCGGGGCAAGAGCACTGCCAGGCAAGACACGGGGAGCCCCCACCAGTGGCGCTGAGCACACCCGCATCTCTGCCTGCTGTGAGGGCAGCTGTCCACCGGAGAACCGAGCAGCCGACCGCCGCAGAGCACGCAGTCCCACGTCCCGGGACGGGGAGGGCGGCCTCTCTTACCTAAAGGCTCGGCGCCGGCTCCTCCCGCGATTTCAGTCCTAGGGATTTGAATCCTTCCCGGAAGTCTTTCATGTCCCGCCCTCTTAAGCCTCGCTCCTCCGCCCATTTGTACGCGCGGTGCCTTCTGGGATTGGTAGTTTTTTAGGAGTTTCGTCACCATAGAGGAAGAAAAAAAAAAGCAGCCAGTGACTACAAGGTCCAGCATACACGCTGAGTGACAGCTACCTCCCCCATGGGCGGGACTCCCAACCTGTTTTGGTGGCAAGTGAAGGTTAGGAAGCCGCTGAGGGTTGGCGGTTCTCCAGCTCTTGGAGGCTCTTGCTACCTGCCTAGGCGCCACCTACTTGCGGTGTGTACTTGGCACAAGTTACTGAAAAAGTAGTTGACATAGTGGTTTTTGTTTGTTTTGTTTTTGTCGTTGTTTTCGTGGACAGGAGGTTATTTAAAGGGTTTTGATGATAATATCATATTATTCCTTTCCTTAGTTTCCTAGGCGTAGTAGCAGGGGGCTGCCTGGGGAAGCTTGACTCTCAATGTGCTTTATCTAGTAGCATCTTGCAAAACTATAGGGAAATATCAAGGGCTACCGGGACTATATCCGGGGCAATATACGATGGAATGTCGCAAACCTTTCTGCTTATGTGGTTATTAAGTTTCATGAGCATTTTATCTTTATTTCCCGAGCACTTATTGGCTATGATCCAGCATTTACGCCCTTGCCAGTCCTTCATCTAGTTCTGTGTTTATGATTTCTCTTGCTTATTACAACCTTACTACTTTAGTTTGAACAATGTATAATTCTTTGATTTTAAAGATGCGGAAGCTAAGAGACACTTGTTTACCTAAGCCTAATGGCAGAGGGCATCACCGTGAACACCCCAGGGCATGTAACCGTCTCTCATAGGGTAACTCTCAGTATATCCTGTTATGGATTCAAGAAACCTTGACTCAGTGGGGAGACACATGTAAGAGTTGATTACCTAGTGTTTGGGGCTTCTTCACATTCCTGTTAGTGTCCGAGATAATATACCAGGGACTCGTTGGGAGGAACTCTCACACAGAGCACAGCAATCTGATCTAAGCCATGCGTCCCACAGCTGGCATAAAAAAAGACTACAGTTTTCTATAGGAGAGAGGAGACAGAAATACAAGGAACGAGGAAATGGGGTGTGTGTGTGTGTGTGTGTGTGTGTGTGTGTGTGTGTGTGTGTGTGAGTGTGTGTGTGTAACACCATTTGGTGCCTGTGCTGGTTAGTTTGTGTCAACCTGACACCTTGGAAGAAGGTACCTCAAAGGAGGAATTGCCTCACTCGGGCTGGCCTGTGGACAAGTTTGTGGGAGCATTGTCTTGATTAGAGATCTGTGTGTCCTAAGTCCACCTTGGGCTATGCCTCTCATAGGCAGATGGTTCTGGATTGAGCAAGAATGCAAATCGGGCAAGCCATGAAAAGCAAGCCAGTAAGAAGTGCTTCACCAGGGTTCTACTTAACGATCTTGCTCTTTCATTGCTGACTAGAATTAGTTTTCACTTCTGAGTTCCTGCTCCTCTGGAATATTTCTGAACCAGCTCGGCTTAACATTGTGCTGTACATGCCACCCCTGACCAGAAGAGAGCACCATTGACCTTTTTTGCCACTAATTTTTTTTTTTTAAAGACAGGGTTTCTGTATAGTCTTGGCTGTCCTGGCCTCGCTTTGTACACCAGGCTGTCCTTGAACTCACAGCCTCTGCCTCACCAGTGCTGAGATTAAAGGTGTGGACCACCAACCACTAAGTTTAGTAACAGTGTTAAATTTAGTAGCTGTTTTCTGGACAGGACAGGACTGCAATGTATAAACTTACAGCAGCTGTGGTTGCCTGTGCAAGACATACACTGACTAGATCAAGCCTGTCAGTATGGGGCAGGGATGAGATGGGGTGTGGCAGGGGAGAGTTGCAGAGACGCTACTCCTCTCTAACTGTGGAGTTAGTCTTTAAGGCTATATCATCTGGTAGGTCAGGCTAGCACCAGTGGATAGTCCCATACCCAGGTGTAAATGTCAATACCAATTGAAGTTGATGGAGAAAGAGAGAGAGAGAGAGAGAGAGAGAGAGAGAGAGAGAGAGAGAGAGAGAGAGAGAGAGAGAGAGAGAGAGAGCTAGGGAGGTGGAGTATGGGTGTTTGAGGTAAGACCTAATGATTCTTTGGATTTCCTCAGTGTCTGTTGTTATGACCCTCTTTTCATTTCTGATTTTGTTGATTTATATATTGTCTCTCTGCCTTTTTATTACTTTGGCTAAGGGGTTGTGTGTCTTGTTGCTTTTCTCAAAGAACCAGCTCTTGGTTTCATTTTTTTTTTTTCTTTGTATTGTTCTTTGTTTCTAATTTATTGTTTTTACCCTTGAGTTTGATTATTTCCTACTCCTCTTGGGTGTGTTTGCTTCTTTTTGTTCTAGAGCTGTCAAGTGAGCTGTTAAGGTGCTGTTATGAGATCTCTTCAAGTTCTTTGTTTGCTTAAATTTATTTTAAATTTATATATTCACCTTGCATCTCAATCATAGCCTCTTCCCTCCTCTCCTCCAGGTTCCTCCTTTCCACCCTCTTCCCCCATCTCTCCTTCTCCTCAGAAAAGGGGAGAACCCACAACAACACGTCAAGTCTCATCAGAATGAGTTCAGCCTCATCCACTGAGGCCAGGTAAGGCAGCCCCATTAGGGCGAAGTGATTGAAAACAGGCAAAAGAGCCCATGTCATAGACAGCATTCAGTCAGCTTACTAGGCAAAAATGAGGATCAAACTGCCCATCAGTTGTACATGTGTAGAGGGCCTAGGTCCAGTCCACACATGATCTTTGGTTGGTGCTTCCTTCTCTGTAATTCCCCCATGGGCCTATGTTAGTTGGTCTTCTTGTGACATTCTTGTCCCCCTTGGTCCTTCTACCCTTCCCCAGCCTCACTCTTCCACAGCTCTGCCTAATGCTTGGCTGTGAATATCAGCATCTGATTCAACCAGCTGCAAGGTGGGGACTCTCAGAGAATGGTTATGTTAAGCTCCTGTCTGTAAATGGTGTTGGGGATTGGCTCTCTCCCATGGGGTGGGTCTCAGGTGGGGCCAGGCATTGGTTGGACATTCCCTCAGTCTCTATCTTTACCTGGATTTTCTCAGATAATTGAGAATAGCTCTACCTCAAGACCCAGCTATACCAGTTCTGGGCATATACCAAAAAGACACTCCTCCATACCACAAGGACATTTGCTCAACTATGTTCTTAGCAACTTTATTTGTAATAGCCAGAATCTGGAAACAACCTAGATGTTCCTCAACAGAAGAATGTATAGAGAAAATGTAGTACATTTACACAGTGCAATACTACTCAGCTACTGAAAACAAGGACAGCATGAAATCCACAGGCAAATGGATGGAGCTAGTAAATATCATTCTGAGTAAGGTAACGCAGATCCAGAAAGGCACACATAGTATGTGCTCACTTATAAGCAGATATTAGCATATAGTACAGGATAAGCTAACTACAAATCACAGACCCAAAGAAGAAAAGTAACAAGGAGGACCCAAGGGAAGATGCTTCTCATGCAGAAGGAGAAATAGAATAGACCGAGGAAGTGGTTGAAGAGAAGGAAGAGGGTAAGAGAGGGAGTGGGGAAGGAAATGAAGGTGGGGATCAGATGTGGGGAGAGCAGGGACAAAAGGGCTTGCAGAGAGAAGAGAAACTGTAGGTGGGGCCATCTCTGTGACAAGCTGGAGACTCATGACAGGGTAGACTCCTGGGAGGACATGGGGTGACTCTAGCTGAAGTCCGTAGTAGCAGAGGTCATGGAGAGTGAAGCAGTCACCCTCTAACTAGACAGGACTCCTGGTGGAGGCAGGGGAAGACCAACTCACCCACAGAAACTTCAACCCAGAATTTATCCAGCCTCCAAGATGTCCAGGGATACAGATAGAGCAGAGATGGTGGGGCTGTCCAACCACTGCCTGGCCCAACCCGGGACCCATCTCAGGATACAAAACCCTCGCTTGCATGCCTGTGCATTTCTTCAGTGTTGCACTGATGTTGTTTTCACAGTCCATTCTTTGATCACTCTCATTTCCTAGGATAATATTCTATATTCTATACCTTAATCTTATATCAGGAAAGGTAGAATAAAATACTTTCAGAGATTGTACCAATGTCAATGTCAAAGCTCAAGAACATCAACTGTGCCATGATCAGGCAGCGATAGGCTAAGAACCATGATATAGAGTTGGAAAGGAAAGACTTGGGAGGGGATAGGAGAATTCTGAAGAAATGAACCAGGCCATGTCTATGTAGGTTTAGGTTGGAAAGAACCTGGGTTGCATATAGTTAAGAGGAAAATTAGTCTTTAGGAAATCTGCAGAATGTTTGGGGATAAAGAAACTCAACAGCAACATGGCCTAATAACAGCAAATAGAAACTCGTTTTAAAAATATGTATTATAATTTATTCAGATTACATTTGGATTGTTATCCCCTAGCTTGTATCTTCCCATTGCCACCCTCCCTTCCTCCCTCTTCCACCCTATTCGCCTCCCCTAGACCTCTGACAAGAAGGGGCCCCCTTCCTCACCATTATGACCACAGCCTATCAGGTCTCATCTGGATAGTCTGCTTCTCCTTCCTCTGTGTGCCACTGGCCTCCCCACAAATGGGAAGTGATCACATGGGGGAGGCGCCAGAGTTCATGCCAGAAGCAGTCCCGCTCCCCCTACAGCTGTGGAGAATAAGCTAGATCTGAACAGGGAATCTAGGTTTACTGCATGCATTGCCCTTGGTTGGTACAAGAGTTCGTGCATGCCCCCTTGGGTTCCTATCTGCTGGCCTTGATGGTCTCCTTGTGGAGCTACTGAACCCTCTGAGTACTTCCATATCTCACTTTTCCATACCCCTTTCAGCACTCCATCCAGAGTCTGACTGGGAATTCTTATGGAGAGCCCCTGAGGAAGAACTGCAGGCTTTATTTTCAAGTAAGAATGTAAGCCAGGGGCCTGGTGACAACTACCATCCCCATGGCTACCGTGAGGGCAATGCTAGAGCTCTCAGGAGGGTGAAGACATCAGGAGCTTGGTGACTGTGGGAGTGAGGACAAGGAATATTGACTGGGTCACAAAGCAGATTATCAACAAAGGAAACTAAGAAGTCTAGTCATCATTTTATTTAAAACGTTAGTTCTGGAAACTCTTCATAGTTCTTAGTGGGTATAGTAGATGTGATTGGACTAAAGATTTGTTTTGTTTTTTTGAGAGATTTCTCTGTGTAGCAGTCCTGGCTGTCCTGGAACTCGATCTGTAAATCTGGCTGGCCTCGAACTCACAAAGATCAGCCTGCCTCTGCCGCCCAAGCTCTGGAATCAAAAGCGTGCACATCTACGTCCAGCTTTGGACTAAAGTTTGATGATAGGATTAGATTAAGCTTTTGCTATCACTATTGTACATTTAAAAGTTGTTTATAATGGACCCAGGAAAATAAAACATGAAAACTAAAAACTGTTACATTTCTAAGGCCCTGTAGTTATATTTAAGGATTTTTGAAAATGTGCTTCAGTGGTGCAGCAAGACCATTACTCAGCTGGTGAGGGTACCAGCTGCCAGGCTTGACATGTACCCACCCACCCCCCCACACACAGGTGGGAGGGACTGTAGTATAATTCTTAAATCTATTTTCAAGAAAAGAAAATATACTTCAGGACACCTAAGGTACATGGAAGACAGCAGGTGGATGTTTTCCCTGAATGTCCCAAAGGAAATGACCCAGAGTGGTGGATACAGAGTGGTGGATACAGAGTGATGGATACAGAGTGATGGATACAGAGTGATGGATACAGAGTGATGGATACAGAGTGATGGATACAGAGTGATGGGTACAGAGTGATTGAAGCTCTTGTGCTCTGAGTAGCAGGAAACACACCTCTTTCCAGACTTTGCTCTTTCCTAGGATATCACGCATTATCACGAGCTGCATCAGAGCCGCTGGCTGTGTGTTCTGATGCAGAACATGGGCTCCTGATGGAGGGATCAATATTTTACTTAATTTTTCACATATTTTTTTCTAGGTTCAAAATGTTACTTTATCTTTATCACAATAAAGCAACGAAGGCGCAGCAGTTACGAGTGGTCTCTGCTTTTCCAGAGGACTGGAGTTCAGTTCCCAGCACCTATGTTGAATGGTTCATGACACCTGCAATTCCGGATCCAGGGGGTCCAATGCTCTCTTTTGGCCTCCAAGGGCACACATATAGCACACACACACACACATATAACGCGTGCACGCGCGCATGCGCGCACACACACACACACACACACACACACACACACACACACACACACACCAGATAAAAGCTGAAAATATATTGACAGAGGCCAACTTTTGATTTTACTTTATCAGAGCCTCATAACTCTTCACATAGTAAAGAAGTAAATAAAATAGTGGATCATTTGATTGAAAAATTCTACTCTTCGGAAAGAAAAGAAAATTGAGATACTAGTGGGAAAATCCCGTCTAAAAATCTCAATTTTCTCCCTCAGTTTCTTTCTTTTTTTTTTTCTCTCAGTTTCTAGTTAAGCATTCCTCTTAGGGGCTCTGTGGGAAGATAAACCAGCTGTACTTTCGTCCTGCCCTTGACTGATGCATATGAGAAAACATAGACTCAAAGGAACTCAAAGGGTGGTTTCAGCAAGGCAGACGAAACAGTCAGTCCTTTTCAATACTCTTTACACAGGGAAGGCCAAGGCAGTGCTGTTATAAGGAATGGTAGAACTGACTGACCCTTCCGCTTGCCCCTCAGACATAAATAAGACATATTTAGGTAAAATCATAAAGTGCCATTTCCTTCTTGCCCTGGACCTTTGTCTTTGGACATAATTCAGAGCTCAGGCCAAGACCCTTCTCCTCTGTGGTGGTACGGAACTGGTGTGAGAAAGAATGCCCTAGCCTCCAGGTTACAAGTCCCAGATCATTTGAACTTGAGATGGAAACTGTGATGACCCTCAGATGACCCTGCAGGCCTAGCTCTTTATAATCCACACAGTTCTTTTTCTCAGATGTGGACAGATACCTTTGTCTGAGCCTAATTATCTTCCTGTGAACTTGGGTCACGGTATAACAGGACCCATGGTATATTCAGACACCTGTCTTTGTTGTTAAATCACAAGAATAAAATTCTCCATCTTTGCATTTCCTCTTCTAGGCTTCTGAAATACAAAACTGTAAACTTCAATGAACTAAAATACAAAGAACTCTATTCCCTTCTTATTTTTTAGTTTATATACACTGGTGTTCTGCCTCCATGTGTAACGATGTCAGATCCCCTGGAACTGAATTGCAGACAGTTGTGAACTCCCATGTGGGTGCTGGGAATTGAACCTGGGTCCTTTGGAAGAGCAGCTAGTGCTCTTAACTGCTGAGACATATCTCCGGCGCCATGAACTCTATTTCCTTTCACTTCTCGAGGTAAACAAATAATCATAACAAAATATTTGAAGTCTAAACCATCGTGTAGGCATTGTTGTCTGCAGAAACCCACTACAAAGAGAAAGGTGGCTATTTAAGTGAGCGTAAAGGCAATAGTTTCTGCAGCCACACAGGCAAAGCTTAAAAGGAGTACAGCAAAGGGAGACATGAGTGTGGTGTGGGGCTGGGAGATGTTTTGACCCATGAGATCTTTAGAAGGTAGAGTGTGGGTAAAGCTCCCTAAAATGGATAGGGCAAAAGGAGTTACTGTATCCAGCCAGAAAGGGCAGCTCACAATAGCTAGCCAAGTGGTGAGTGCAGTCTGAGGTCCATGATAGGTGCCTATGAGGATGCCTACTGTCACCCAAGACTGATGCGCAGCGCTCTCCAGAGGGGTTCACGTTCCACAGACAACATCTGGATGCAACAGAGTTCTCTATGGTTTCAGAAAATGAAAGTGGTATGCATTTTGTGGAAATGGTATGTACTAAGCATTTCTGTGACATCCGAGAATCAAATTACAGTATTCTCTTGGGCAGCAAACCATTTGAGAAAGGGCTTTGGCCATGTGAGAAGAAAATTCCAACCTAAGACTCTTTAACTATATGTGCACCAATTCCAAGTCTTCTTTTCAGACTCCCAAGGCCTTGGCATGTGCCTCTGGTGTAGTGTTGGAGTCTGATTTGATGGGTTCTGAAACCAATTTCTGGAACCCTCTCGAAATCATTAAAAATGGCTCCTTCACATAAAACACAAAAGCAGGCTTATTCAGAATGGCAAAGATAGCAAACTAATAACAGTGTAAGTTTGTAAAACTGCTGCGGAAGTCTCTCCTTTTCCATGGCTTTTGTTCTTAACAGTATAATTACCTGTGGTCAGCTGTGCTCTGAAAAATGTGAAATGGAAATTAAATACTAGTTATTTTTATTAGTAAATAATTAGCAAGTATTCGTATGTTTTAAATTGCCAATTTTTAAAGTTGTTTTAAGTGGCATAATAAACTGTTGCCCAGGAGATGAATTATCTTTTTATTTAAGCATCTAAACAGGATGCTGTTCACTTTCTTAGTAGCGATCTCATTTATGAGAAAGATTGTCTTGATATTCCAGGATTTGCAGTCAAGAGACCTTAGTTTTGCTTTATAATGGCTCCGAAAGGAAAGAGTAGGGATGTGAAGGGGGTTGCAGGGCAGTCAGAAGAAAGCATGCTGTGTACAATGTTCAGCATTAGCCACTGTTTCCGGCATCTACCAAAAAATACTTCCTGGAGGAGATCTTTCATGGATGTGGGTGCTGTGAAAAAAACATAAACTCTAGAAAAAAATATGATTCCTTGTTTACAATTTATTATGAGCTTGCCCTATGTTTTTCTACACAGGGTCTCTGATTGTTTCTTTTTTTAAAATTTTTTTATTAATTTATTCTTGTTGCATCTCAATGGTTATCCCATCCCTTATAGCCTCCCATTCTTCCCTCCCTCCCATTTTCCCCTTATTCCCCTCCCCTATGACTGTGACTGAGGGGGATTTCCTCCCCCTGTATATGCTCATAGGGTATCAAGTCTCTTCTTGGTAATCTGCTATCCTTCCTCTGAGTGCCACCAGGTCTCCCCCTCCAGGGGACATGGTCAAATATGAGGCACCAGAGTTCATGTGAAAGTCATACCCCACTCTCCACTCAACTGTGGAGAATGTTCTGTCCATTGGCTAGATCTGGGTAGGGGTTTAAAGTTTACTGCCTGTATTGTCCTTGGCTGGTGCCTTAGTTTGAGCGGGACCCCTGGGCCCAAATCTGCCTATCCTAATGTTCTACTTGTAGGTTTCTAGGGCCTCTCTGGATCCTTCTACTTTGCTATTCTCCCATGCTTCTCTCATCTAGAGTCCCAATAGGATGTCCTCCCCTCTGTCCCAGTTTCCTGGTAAGTGAAGGCTTTCGTGGGACATGCCCCTTGGGCTAGTATGCAGATATAAGTGAGTATATACCATTTGAGTCTTTCTGCTTCTGGGTTAACTCACTCATTATGATCATTTCTAGCTCAAACCATTTGTCCACAAATTTCGGGAATTCCTTGTTTTTAATAGCTGAGTAGTACTCCATAGTGTATATGTACCACAGTTTCTTTATCCATTCTTCTACTGAGGGACACTTAGGCTGTTTCCATGTTCTGGCTATTATGAATAAGGCTGCTATGAACATGGTTGAGCAAATTTTCTTGTGTGCTGGAGCATCTTCTGGGTATAATCCAAGGAGTGGAATAGCTGGGTCTTGAGGAAGCCCTATTCCCATTTTCCTGAGATAGCACCAGATAGATTTCCAAAGTGGCTGTACTAGTTTGCACTCCCACCAGCAATGAAGGAGTGTTCCTCTCTCCCCACATCCTCGCCAGCATGTGGTGTCACTTGAATTTTTGATCTTAGCCATTCTGATGGGTGTAAGATGGAATCTCAGAGTTGTTTTGATTTGCATTTCCCTGATGACTAAGGAGGCTGAGCATTTCTTTAAGTGTTTCTCAGCCATTTGATATTCCTCTGTTGAGTATTCTCTGTTTAGTTCCAAGCCCCATTTCTCAATTGGGTTATTTGGTTTGGTGGTTTTTAATTTCTTGAGTTCTTTATATATTTTGGATTTTAGACCTTTGTCAGATGTAGGGTTGGTGAAGATCTTTTCCCAGTCTGTAGGCTGTCACTTTGTTCTCTTGACAGTGTCTCCTGCCTTACAGAAGCTTCTCAGCCCCATGAAGTCCCATTTATTAATTGTTGACCATAAGGCCTGGGCTGTTGGTGTTCTGTTCAGGAAGTTGTCTCCTGTGCCAATATGTTCCAGGCTCTTCCCCACTTTTTCTTCTAACTGACTTAGTGTCTCTGGTTTTATGTTGAGGTCTTTGATCCACTTGGATTTGAGTTTTGTGCAAGGTGACAAATATGGGCCCAGTTGCATTTTTTTTACACATAGACCTCCAGTTAGACCAGCACCATTTGTTGAAGATGCTATCCTTTTTCCATTGAATGGATTTGGCTTCTTTGTCAAAAATCAAGTGACCATATGTGTGTGGATTCATATCTGGGTCTTCGATTCGATTCCACTGATCAACCAGCCTGTTGCTGTGCCAGTACCATGCTGTTTTAATTCCTATTGCTTTATAGTACAGTTTGAGATCAGGTATGGAGATTCCTCCGGAGCACCTTTTATTGTACAGATTGTTTTAGCTATTCTGGGTTTTTCGTTTTTCCATATGAAGTTCAGAATTGAACTTTCAATGTCTTTAAAAAAATTGTGTAGGTATTTTCATAGGGATTGTATTGAATTTGTAGATTGCTTTTGGTAGGATGGCCATTTTTACTATGTTAATTGTCCCGATCCCTGAGCAAGGAAGATCATTCCATCTTCTCAGGTCATCTTCTATCTCTTTCTTCAGGGTTTTGAAATTTTTTTCAAACAAGTTCTTTACTTGCTTAATTAGAGTAACTCCTAAATATTTTATATTGCTTGTAGCTAATGTGAAGGGTGTGGTTTTCCTAATTTCTTCTTCTGCAAGCTTGTCATTTGTGTATAGGAAGGCTACAGACTTTTTTGAGTTAATTTTGTATCCAGCCAATTTGCTGAAGGTGTTTATCAGCTGTAGGAGTTCTCTGGTGGAATTTTGAGGCTCACTTATGTAGACTATCATATCATCTGCAAATAGGGATAATTTGACTTCCGCCTTTCCCATTTGGATACCCTTGATCTCCTTTTGTTGTCTTATTGCTCTGGCTAGAACTTCGAGTACTATATTGAATGATTGCTTCTTTATATGATAATAATTTTCCGTTATTTTTGTAGGAAGAATGAAATATTCCATCGTTTCTTATGGGTGACCTTTCACACATAGCAAAGGAAAATTCTCATGCTGGGATAGGATCTCTGTCCTGTGCTGGGACCTCCGGATGGGTAGAACAGGGAGCAGAAGAAGATGTAGCCAGAAGCCGGAGTGAGGCCTTTTCTTCTCTCCCAGAAGCAAGTTCTTCTCTGGTCTCTCAAGATGGTAGTCTGCTATTCACAGACATGGGTACAGCTTACACGTCAACTTGGCCTCCCCAGTGCTCTTCCCCCAGCCAAAGTCAGGGTGCCTGTGCACTTGTGAGTCGACTGCATTGGGTAGCTGAAGAGCCATGTTCTAACCTGCTAAGTTAAACTGTCTTATTTTTAAAGATTTAACAAAACATGAACTTAAGCCTTGGAAAGATGTTTGTGATAATAAGAAGCCTTGGAGCAGTAAAGTTTACTTTATCTTTTCTGAAAAAAACTGCTATGAGGGCAACATTCCAAAAAAACAAGGAACAAATGAAAGATGATGCTTTGGGATCACGGACATAGTGGATCAAAGCTAGCAGAGCTCTGATAAGAAGCCCCGAGATGTCACACTTCAGGGTTCCTCACACAGAATACTAAAAAAATAGATATTAAACACTTGATAGCTAATGAAGTGAATAAAGAAACAAATCAGAGTTGCTTTTTTTTAATGAGCAAAGAATGTGCCCACTATCACTGATCAGCATAGACTCATAAATCAAAATCATGGGATGATAGACCATTATTATAAAAGTCAAAAGTCAAAAACTGTCCTGGATGTGGAAAAAAGAGAACTGTTATATATATAGTATTGGAACTATAAATTGATACATCCTTTATGGGAAACAGTCTAGAAGTTCCTCAAAATTAAATTTGGTACTACCAGATGATTGGGCAATTCTATGTTTTCAAATAAATTAAAGTCAAGATCTTAAGGAAACAGCTACATTCTCATGTTCATTATAATATGGCTTACAGTTGCGAAGATATAAGGGAAAAAGCATAACTCCCTATCAATGGACAGATTAGTAAAGAAAATTTGGTACATACATACAATGGAATGCTATTTAACATAAAGAGGGATCTGTTGTGTTATGATACTATTCTTGGGGAGACCTGAACAGACTTCTACTTATTAGTGATAGAAAATTGAGAAGAAGTCAAAATAAGAATATCACCAAAGGGCTGGAGAGATGGCTCAGAGGTTAAGATCACTGACTGTTCTTCCAAAGGTCCTGAGTTCAATTCCCAGCAACCACATGGTGGATCACAACCATCTACAATAACACTATATACACCATAAATTAATAACCCTTTAAAAAAAAGAATATCACCAAAGTCCATCTTGGTGGACCCATGAGCTTTATTGAGGGTATGTACAGGAATTTATATGAGTGGTTACTTACAGGAGCAGAAATGACTCAGAAACAGTTCCATTAGCAAAGTCTACCTAAGCAGTGGCAATAGCTCATGAAAACTGGAAGTCTGGAGCTCACAGTACAACTTCCTAGAAGCTCACTAAGTTGGAGAAATTTTATACAGGTCCATCAGTTGGTATGAGCCTCTTCCAGGCGACTTGGGTGGTCTTTGATTCTTCCAAGCAGTTAGGCTTATCTGAGACTGTTGCTCAGAAGTTCTTACTGTTTAAGTATGCTTGAGGAGGGAGGAGGCCTGGTGTATCTGGTCAATTTCAGGGATTTCCTGAAATTTCTGAATTACTACTTCCTGTGTCTTAATAAGCTTATCTGCAGATGCAATGTTTTAACTTGGAGGAACTTACTATATAGCAACTTAGAACATGAGTGGACATGCTATTGGACATCATGCCAAGTAAAATAAGCTTGGCACAGAAAGACAAATACCATATGATATTACAAACATATGAAGTAAAAAATAGTCAAAATCATATGCAGGAAGTAGAATCATGGTTGAAAGGTGTTGGGCAAAAAAACAATCGAGGCCTGTCTTCTTGGATTCTAAGCTCGAAAATAGTTATAACCGATATAGAAAAATAAGAAAAATATCTGATCACATGTTAGCTTTATTTTGTCTTTTGGCATATATATATATATGCATATATATAAAAATGACAAAAATTAATGACAGTTTAGAAAAGAATTTTTTTTTCTGTACTTAGAATTAGGTCCTGTGCTCACCTTTTCTCATGAACCATTTTGTTTAATGTTCACTTCCACCCTCAGAGGCACCTATCAGTGGCACTCCTCTACAATAGGCCAGAATCTAGCCCTTTAGTTTTACGATTTTCCTAGTTGCAAATGACCCACACAGTAATGAATAAAATTTATACTTACAGCTGCTACTGGGCCTAACAGTAATAAGGTGTGATGCCTTGTGGAGTCTATTGGCTTGAGGCCAGTTGTATCCATAATGAAAGGAATAGAAAATGGCCAAGTTATGAGGCAGAAAACACTCTGTGTTCATGGAAGCATGCACAGAGAGAGCTCCAGGCCCAGTGCTTATGAGCAATGTTTTACCTAAGGGCTTTTTCTCTCTTCTATGTGTTTGAGAAGGGCTGAGGAACAGGAAGGAGACCCAAGAGAGGTGCAGGTTGCAAACCTATGTTGCAAAGCTACAAAATTTCTCATAGAGCGTTTCTGCCATTCTGTCATTTCAGCCATCAGAGACATTTTCATCTTCATTTTATTTATGAGAGAACTGAGGTTCATCAGGGTTGAATTAATTAATTGAGCATAGTCATAAAGGCTACTGGGCACTCAGCCTAGAATCAAAATTCTATGTGTCCAAGGACAATGTTCTTTTCACTGTATCACTCCAATGAAAACATTTCTTAATAGAGACAAAGACTGAGAAGAATGTTAGGACAGAGCTATGTGCAGGAAATTGGGAATGATTACAAGAGAGTCTTCTGAGAGCTCATTCTTCCTCATCTCTGTCCCATGGGCATTGCGGCAAGCCTGTGGGTGACCGGTTCTGGCATCTCACTGTGCTGTAGCAGGCTCACAGCTGGAGAGCCCAGAAGACTGACGTGTTGATTTTAGGATTCTCAGTTCCCAACAGCACAGCAAGAGCTGCCTAGCAACTGCTCAGTGAAACAGAAGCATCTGTTGCCCTGGCCTTTCTTTCTCGTCCTTCTCTGTAGTCTGGGCCACCTGGCTCTCTGTGGCCTCACCAAGACCCTTTTAAATGCAAAGAAACGGCCAATTCAAGTCCATCTTTGTCCTGGTTAGGGTTTATATTGCTGCAATGAGACACCATGACTACAAAGCAAGTTGGGGAGGAAAGGGTATATTGGATTCACACTTTCCATAGTGTAGTCCATCACTGTAGGAAGCCAGAACGGGAACTCAAGTGCAGGGAGCTGGAGCCAGGAGCTGATGCAGAGGCCATGGAGGGATGCTGCTTACTGGCTTGCTCCCCCATGATTTTCTGAGCCTGCTTTCTTATAGGACCCAGGACCATCAGCCCAGGGGTAGCACACACACAATGGGCTGGTCCCTCCTCCATTGATCACTAATTAAGAAAATGCTTTACAAGCCGGGGGAGGTGGGCACATGCCTTTAATCCCAGCACTTGAGAGACAGAGGCAGGCAGATCACTGTGAGTTCGAGGCCAGCCTGGTCTACAAAGCAAGTCTGGGACAGCCAAGGCTACACAGAGAAACCCTATCTCAGAAAAAAGAAAGAAAGAAAGAAAGAAAGAAAGAAAATGCTTTACAGCCAAATCTTATGGAGGTATTTTCTCAATTACAGCTCTAAAGACTCTACTCTGTGTCAAGTTGACATAAAACTAGCCGATACAGTCTTCTTTCAGAATCCCAGTTGTAACCCAAAGAATTGGTTTGGAATCACCGCAGCAGCCAATGGCTTAGCACCAACTTAAGCCAACCTGTGGCCTGATATGTCCCTGTAGGTATTACCCGCCCCACTCCATACTCCACTGCATGCATCCCAAAGTGGGATGATTGAGATAGATGGATGCAGATATATATATATATATATATATATATATATATATATATATATATATATATATATATAGAGAGAGAGAGAGAGAGAGAGAGAGAGAGAGAGAGAAACAATGACATTGGACTTTCCCCCAGTCTATCTCATGGCTTTCTCTGGACCTGCCACTTTTTTTTCATTTATTTATTTATTTATTTATTTATTGGCTTTTAAAAAAATTTATTTTATTAATTTATTCATATTACATCTCAATTGTTATCCCATCCCTTGTATCCCCCCATTCCTCCCTCCCTCCCATTTTCCCCTTACTCCCCTCCTCTATGACTGTGGAACCTGTCACTTTTCACCTGGTTTCCATCATCCTGGGAAGCTGTATTTCCACTCCCCCGAACCATAATTCAAAGAGCTGAACTTGGATTTCCTCTTTACTAATAGGAAGGAAAAAAAAATCTCCTCATTTTGCCTGCATGACACTGGGGCTGTAGAGTTTGAGCTTTCCTATTGTTTTGTATTATCTTGGAACTCCGTAAGCTCACTCCAAAATACCTGGAACTGAAACAAACAAATCAAAACAACAAAACCAAAGTGTGTCTATAAAGCTAAGCTGAGGTGTGCCTAGCTCAGTGGTAGAGCACTTGTTCCATCCAGGTTCCATCTCTAGGATAGAAGGAAGAAAGGGAAAAACAACAACAACAACAACAAAAAAACATTCCTCACTATCAGCTCTTTGAAGATGCCTTCCCACCCTCCATGCAGATCTCATCGTGGAATTGTAGAGCACAATTCATTTACTTCTTTCAGTCTCCTTCCCAGTGTTTATCATTGCTGTGTTGTTTTGCTTTTCTAAAGTTTTAAGATAGCGGAGATTGAGCCTAGAGGGTCTCACACTCTCTGGGAAAATCGCCCACCACTGCTCTCACAGTCCTTGGTCCTCTCTTTACTTAAAAATTCTTTTGAGATGGGGTCTAAGTTACTCAGGACAGCCTTGAGTCTACTGTAGCCAAAACAAGCCTTGAACTTGTGATCCGCTCGCCTCAGTCTTCTGAGTATCTGGGGGCTATCTGTTTATAGCACCTAGCCCCCCACAATTATATTGTTTGCAGTGGGGATACTTGGAGAAAGGTGACTTTCTGGGACGTGCAGGTCTGAGTATGCTGTGCTTGGACAAGCTTCTCCTGACCACGGAGAGCAACACAGCTGACACAGATCCTTTCCATGAGAAACATGGGGACCTTTCCTTACTGTGTTTGCCAATGCACAAACCCACCCACTGCTCACTGCTGGGTGTCAGCTCATATCCCAGAACTGGCCTTTCAGATGTGTTGTCAAGAGAGTAGCCTATTGCTTTCTCCAGGAAATGACAATGGCATTATTGATTCTTCACTTGGGATGGTGTTTAGAACATACCATGCTTGTGTTCCACATATCTTTTTATTAGTTTTTAAAAACAGGATGCAAAGTGAAAGATTTATTTACATGCCTATGTGCCACCACACTTTGTTTTTACCCATCCCCTGTCCCCTCTGTCCTCTTGATGAATATTTTTGACACAGACCCAGATTTCTTTTATGCATTTAAATTGTTCTGAATAAGCATTTTTTCTTTCTTCTTTTTTTATTTAATTAATTTATTAAGATTACATATCAATTGTTTTCCCCTCACTTGTATCCACCCATTCCTCCCTCCCTCCCAGCTTTGACCCTATTCCCCTCCCCCAGGCCTGTGACCTAGGGGGACCTCCTCCCCCACTACATGGTCATAGGCTACCTATCAAGTCTCATCTTGTTAGCCTGTGAATAAGCATTTTTGTTCATTTCTCTTATAGGCAAATTATCTGTCTTGGTAATCAGATCCTTTAGAAGTGTGTGGTCTGAAGGGGCCTGTGGTCCAACCCCCTCACTGTATATGGAGAATGTGAAATATGTTGAGTTGCTACCCAAAGGATCTCCTTGGAAGAAGAGAAAATATGTTGTTTGCCTATTGATATGTGAAATGATGCCTGATTATTGGATATCTATAGCTTATGTTTCCTCCTCATCTTACCATATCAGACTTCTGAAATTGCCTCAAAGTGTCCTTGCTACTGGGAAATACACATTGTCTTAGTTTTTTTTTTTTTTTTTTTCTTTCTTGTTGCTAGGATAAACATATCCTGACAAAAGCAATTAAGAAGGTAAAGTGCTTATTTTAACTCACAGTTCCAGATTGCAGTTCATCACTGAGTCAAGGCACCAGGAACTTGAAGGTGCTAGCCACATCTACACTCAAGAACACAGAGAATTAATGCATGTTTTGGAGGTTTTTTTTTTCCCCCTCTCTACTCTTCTATGGTTCACAATCTTCTGCCTAGGGAATGACACCACCCATAGTCAGTGAGCCTACTTACCTCAGTTAACATACTCAAGATGATAGCCCCACATACATTCTCGCAGGCCACGTCATCATTGAGATTCTTCCTAGGTGATTCTGGATTGTATACAGCTGACAACTAAAACTAACCACAGCACACATAGATGGGTGGGCATAAACAATGATTTTATTTTTGTGGGAAGAAAGGAAAACTGAAACCTTTATTACCTGCCAACATTCTCGGTCTACCTCCAACCCAAACACAGGCTTGGAGAAGCAGATTAACACAAAGGGGAAACATCTGTGGCTGCTAGCGTATACATGTAGGACGGGCAATGTGGTCCTTTTCTTATACTGGAGTCTGGTAGTTATATTTCTATGGTCCTTGTTTTCTAAGCTAAAGGATGCTATAATAATGGACCTGGAACAGACTTTAGTGCAGACTGCTAGATCCCGACTCATTTTACATATGATAAACTAGGTCAGGGGAAAGTTCTCTCAAGGACACATGATGAGTGGCTCACAGATCTGGGACCTGATCATGCGATGAGATGATCTGTGCTGAAAAATGCCTGAGGCACAAACTTTTTTTTTTTTTTTTTACTGGCTTTTGTTTATTGAGACCATATGGTAAGTAATTTGAGCCTGAAGTTATGTGCATTCAAGAACAAGGGAGACACATTGTGGTCACTGGGAAAATCGTGGAATTGCCTTCTCTGGGTAGTGTAGGCTATGATATCATCTTAGAACTAAACTAAACCAACCTGTGAGAAATAACATGACTTATTTCTGTTTTCTGCAGAGTTTTTCCTGGTTGAGGAGAAAGATATTCTCACGATCTATTAAATTTTACTACCCTTCACATCATAACCCTCACACATATTTCAGCCCTCACTTTTCAGACCAAGGAGATGCCACGCATAACCATGAGGGGAGATTTTTCTGCTGAGGCTTTGAGGATGTGCATGGAAGAGGGGATTCATTACACAATTCCCCGTGATGAACAGGCTGTCTTGATCTGCTGCAAAGTTCACCACAGTAGGCTACCTGTCTTTCAGGCAAAGCAAGACCCATAGTTTCCATGATCTTTTACCTGATTGTAGAAGAAACTTTTGAGTTCAAAAGGAACTCATTGTGGCTTTGTGGAACACTTACAATGTTGACAAAATAACAGGAGAGAACTCACCCTCAGAGAGCAGCTACCTACAAACTAAACTTCTTTTTAGACTAATAAAATCGAGTAAAATATAATATGCTATCTATAAATGTATTCACGTTTGATAAAACTACATATACAAAGAGACTCAATACACACACTTACTGGCTATTGCTGAAAGGACTGCAACTAATTCAGATAGGAGAGATGCAAGAAATCGGTGATATCCTTACTTGGAAATTTGGCGAGGGCTTAAAAAAAAGTGAGGGAAGAGTAAGATATCATATCAGCGCCTAGATAAATTTTCTAATTTTGTAGTAGTCTTACTGACTCTATTAGGAAAGGTATTTCATTACATTAACCATATATTTTACTAGTAGTGAGATATTCTTAGTTCTATATTGTATAGGCAAGACAATTCCAAAATTAATGAGGCTATACACTGTGTGCCATATTTTCCCCATTGTGCAACAATTATAGCTATACACTGGTATATCCTATTAGATGGAGCAAGTTGGAGACTGAGTAGGCAGCAGAAATTGAGCTTCAGCATGTAATAGAAATGTGGAAAAGACAGTGTTGAAGATAACAAAATACACATATAAGGAGCTCCATGTAAAGATGGCTAGTGCGACTGCAGAAAAATAGAATTCCAAGAGAGGAGGGGAGGGTACACAAAGTAAAGCCACTTATGACACGGCAGCGATTGACAGTTGGTGGCTGTTAGGAGAAGGAGACTACGTGTTGCTTAAGCATGCAGCTCCTGGTATGTTGACCATACTTTAATTGAAGGCCACACATTCAAGAATATATAGACAGCACAAAATGGATTTGATGGATTAAAACAGTTATTTTTTTCCCTTCGAGATACAAAGTTATATATATGAGGAGATTTGGGAGAAATTGGGGGAGGGTCATGAATATGATCAAAACGCATTGTACAAAATTCTCAAACAACTAGTAAAAGTGAATAAAACCCCGAAAATTTAAAAAAAAAAAAAAAGTGGGAAGGAGGCTATCGTGAGAAGAGAGATAAAGCTTGTTCTGCATCTTCCCTCAGGGGCTGCCAGATGTGGATAAAGAGCGTGGAGCAGAGGTGTGCCAGGACTGTAGCTGTCTGTTGGCTGCAGAACAAGATGATGACTAGAGTGGTGATGAGCAAGAGTTGTGAGGGCCACGTGCTTAGCTTCTTCGGGCCTTTCCCTACATCCATTGTTACTGAAACATCATTGGCTTCAACATGCACCTGATAGTTTCAAGGCAGGACTGTGCGACAGACTTTGAGAAGTGGCCGGTCCTATCTATCAGCCACCAGGGCCTAGAATGGCTTTTTTCCTGCTCTAAACTTTGTCCCTAGACCTCCTGGGACAGTGTGGGCCTGCCACGTGTCAACAAACTCAGCTCTCTTCTTACTCTGCCCAGGTTACCTAGTGATCTGTGCAATGGTTTCCCAGCTGCTTTGTGGTTTCTCATCAAATCTCCTGTAAATAAACTCACTCAGCTGGGCCCAGCTCCTCTTCTCAGTTAAGCTCTATTCTTTGTCCCTGATAGCTCTGGGTGGGGGAGAGAGGGAGTATGGTTCTCTCTACAGGGAGAGAATGCAGTTCAACTTGAATGTCACCACCCTAGCATTCCCACTTTCAGGGCAGAGACACAGCCCAGCCCACCTGAATGATCTCCTATGCCTTCCTGTCCAGCGGGCTTGGTATGAGGATCACAGCTCTCCATCCTGGTGAGATTTCTATTCTTTGGACCCTCATCCGAGTCATATTTTCAAAGGAGTCTCCTTGTATGTAATCTCTGTAGTTGTGTATCTTCAGGACATTTTCTGCTAATGTTAACTCCAGTTTAGCTCTCAGAGTCCCCTCAATCCTGAGGGGTTAACTACAGATGTCCCACAAATGGTCTTCTAGATTTCCTCCCTCCTTACATGAAGGGACTTCACTTACTTGCCACCCCACTTCTCTAGCCTTCCTGTCACCCTTTTTGCCTCAGTTTTTAAATTATTAAAAATTTTTGGTTTTTTTTTTAATTAAACATTTTTAATTTTTTACACATACATTTATATCATTACACATATATAAAATAAACTACCTCTAGCAAGAAGGACCATGACACAATCAGAAATTATATGAATGTTACATTCTTAGTGTTTTGGCTATTTGTATTTGACAGCCTTGAAGAAAACATGTTTCCTATCTTGGTGCGTCTAAAATTCTGAAAGTAAATCAATCTCCATCACACCTTGCCATTATCAACTTAAAACATCTATCTAGATCTAAAAATATCTTAGCCCCTAAACAACTAAGCTTCATTGTAAAGCTAAAGCTACCTGGTCTTCAACCCCATCAGAGACTTGAGAAGGAATAAACTTGATTACCTGAGTATGCTGGGAGAGCAAGTTAGTAGCTTTCCAAATGAGAAGATGACAGAGACACTTTTCTACCTAAAGAGTCAACCAAAACTCCCCATAACGTTGTTCTCAACTTCATATGAGAAAACAAAAAAACCCATAACAGCTAAAATGATTTTGCCTCAATTTTTAAGAAGTTGCAGTAACGATCTCGAAAACCCGTGTGACGTCAGAAAGCCACACAGGGAGACTGGCCCTGTAAGAAGAGAGCCTTGCACCTGAAGACAGCCTGAGTGGCCAAAGAAACTAGTCCATTGATTTTTAATTTAGGCCCAGGCAACTTTGTAGGACTTGGTTAGAAAGCAGATACTGTCCCAAAGTAACACAAGCGTGGTCCCTAGCCCAGTTGCTGATACTGTTCCCCTCTAAAACCTCTGGAGTTGGCTTTGCATCTCTCTCGTTGCTTTCCGCACCATTGTCTTCCAGGCTGCCACTACTGTGGCTGGTCAACTATGCTCACAGCATCCAACTGATAACACTAATGAGAAGTTTCAAAGTCTTCCACAGCCCTCAAAACAAACAAACAAAAACCCCCCAGCATCATCAAGTTCGCCACAGCAGCATCCTACTCTGTGGCAGTAAGTTTCTTATTAGTTACTTCTCTGTTGCTATGTTAAAATACCATGACCGAGGCAGCTTAGAGGTGGAAAAGCTTAGTTTGGCTTACACTTCCAGGGGGATAGGAGTGTATCACGGTGGGAAAAGCATGGCAACAGGTAGCTGGAGCAGGGAACTCGGGAGGCACATCTTCAACTACAAGGAGGAGTAGAGGACAAAAAGGGAAGCGGAGTGAGTCTATGGCCTCCGAGAGCCCACTCCCAATGAGGAAGCTCCTCATCAGCGCTGTACACCATCCCAGGCAGTGCCATCACCTCGTACCCGTGTGTTCAAATACGCGCTTAAACCACCACCGTGGAGGCTGGAATAAGGATTTCCAGGAATATTTCTCTTTTCTTGAAAAAAAGTGCCTTAGAGTAAGTCTGTGCCGACTCTGGAGAAGTATAGGAATTCCCAGGTGGTAGGGCATTGTGGGAGCATTTTTTTTCTGGCTCCAAGTCATTTCGGGGGCCACGTCCATGTGGGTGCTTTATTCCCATCTTGGCAGCTAATGGGGTTGTGAGAACTCCTCTTTAAAAGTTTGTCCAGACTAAGAGACCTGCCAAAAATTTTCAGCTCCTCTCACCACCACCCACTGCTAACTCCTGCCAGGAAACAGCAGAGAGACCTCTAAAGGCTGTCCAGGGATTGCAGCGCGGACTTCCTGCCGCTAAGCCACAGCCTGGTCCTCAGGTTCAGCCTCCGTGGGTGGTGGCAGGGGCGGCTTTTTGTTTTGTTTTGTTTTGTGCAGGATCCCTGAAGTCAGCTCTGGAAAACTGAAAACAGTGGAGCACTCAGAATGCTTTGGTGGACTTTTTTTTTTTTTTTTTTTTTTTTTTTTTTTCCTTTCTCACGGACAACTGGAACCTTGGGAGCCAAAGGAGATTGTGGAGGGGATGTGAGCAGATGGCCGCTGAGGATAGCTGACAGGGTGGGCTGGAAAACAGGCCAGGAACTGCCTGCCACCTGGGGACTGGGCGCACGATGTCCAGCCAGATGATGGAGAAACAGCCACATAGGGAGCCGTGTTCTGTAGAAAATCACGGAGTTGAAATTGAAAAGAGATAAAGACATAAACACAGGAGAATATTTTGTCTCTGGTGAAAGGACAACTTTTTAAGATTTATTTTATTTTATCTTATTTATATTATGTGTATGTGTGTGGGTATGTGCGTGTAAATTCAGGTGACCCCAGAGGTCAGAAGCATCAGATCTCATGGAGCTGAAATTACAGGCAGTTGGGAGTTGGCCCGCATAAGAATCCAACTAATATCCTCTGTAGGAGTAGAGGGCACTGTAACTGCAGAGCTATCTCTCCAGCTCAAGGGGGATTAAAAAAAAATAATGTGATACTTAAAAACTTAATTCTTTTTCATTATAGACAGTAGAAATGATATTTACAATGTATAGCATGCATGTGATTATAAAAATAGAAGTGACAATATTAAATATAAATGAACTTTTATAAGTCAGATAAAAGAGATAGACACCCCAGTAGGAAAAAAAAGAGCTTTTAAAAATGTACTTATTTGTTTTACACCCTGACTCCAGCTTCCTCTCCCTCCTCTCCTCCACTCCCTCCCTCTCTCCTCACCTCTGGCCATCCTCTCACTCTTCCTTTCTCCTCAGAAGAGGCTCAGAAAAAAAAGGAAGGCCTCCCATGGATATTAACCCACCTTGGTGTATCAAGTTGTAGTAGGACTAAGCGCATCTTCTCCTATCGTGTCTAGGCAAGGCAGCCTAGTTAGAGGAAAGGGATCCAAAGCCAGGCAATGAGGAGTCCCACATGAGGACCAAGCTGCACAACTGTTACATATGTTCCCAGGGCCTGGCTCCGTCCCACGTATGCTCTCTGTTTGCTGGTTCAGTCTCTACGGGCCCCAATGTGCTCAGATTAGGTGGTTCTGTATGTTTTCTTGGGGTGTCCTTGACCTCTCTGGATCCTTCAATTCCTCGTCCCCCTCCTCCAGGGAACTCCCCAAGATCTGCTGAATATTTGGGTCTCTGCATCTGCTTCCACCAGCGGATGGGTGAAGCCTCTCGGAAGACAGTTACGGTAGGCTCCTGTTTGGATGTATAGCATAGTTTCATTAATAGAGTCATGGCATGGGTCTCAAGTTGGGCCGGTCATTGGTTGGTCACATCTTTACCCCTGTTATCTGGTTGGCAGGACAAATCGTGGGTCTTAGGTTTGGTGGCTGGTTGGTGTCCCAGTACCCCCAAACCTCAGACCCACAATGGAAACTCCCAGGAATCTATGAGGGTGACTATAGCTAAGACATCTAGCAACGGAGGATATGGAGCCTTAAAGAGCCGTCTCCTTTAACTAGAAAATACTGGTCTTTCCATTGTCCTAGGTTTCTATCTTGTCCCAGAGATTGCCCCACCCCACCCCTACATACAAATTCCAGTTATCTCTCATCATACTTTCTCCTTCTGTCTTTCCTCAACTTGATCCCTCTGGCTTCTCTTTTCCACATCCTCCCCAACCCGGTTTCCTCCATCCATCCTCCTCCTATGTCTATTCTGTTTTCCCTTCTGAGTGAGACTGAAGCATCTTCCCTTACACCTTCCTTGTTACTTAGCTTCTTTTAGGTCTGTGGATTGAAACGTGATTATCCTGTACATTATGGCTAATGCCCACTCATAAATGAATACATACTATGTATGTCTTTCTGGGTCTGGGTTACTTCACTCAGGGTGATCTTTTCTAGTTCCGTCCATTTGCCTGCAAATTGCACGATGTCTTTGTTTTTAATATCTGAGTAGTATTCTATTGTGTAAGTGAGAAACAGTTTATCCATTTTCTTGGTTGAGGGATATCTATGTTGTTTCCAGTTCCTGGCTACTAGGAATAAAGCAGCAATGAACATAGTTGAACAAGTGTCCTTGTTGTGTGGTAGAGCAGCTTTTGGGTATACGCCCAGGAGTGGTATTGCTAGGTCTTGAGGTAGAACTAACCCCAATTTTCTGAGAAAGTGCCAGATTGATTTCCAAAGTGGTTGTACAAGTTTACACTCCCACCAGCAATGAAGGAGTGTTCCCCTTTCTCCACATCCCCGCCAGCATGTGCTTTCACTTGAATTTTGATCTTAGCCATTCTGATGGATGTAAGATGGAATCTGAGAGTCATTTTGATTTGTATTTCCATGATTACTAAGAATGTTGAACATTTCTTTAAGTGCTTTTCAGATATTAGAGATTCTTTTGTTAAGAATTCTCTCTTTTACTCTGTACCTCATTTTTAAATTGTGTTATTTGGTTTGTTGGTGTCAAATTTGAGTTCTTTACATATTTTGGGTATCAGACCTATGTCAGATATAAGGTTGGTGAAGATCTTTCCCCAGTCTGTAGGCTGTCATTTTGCTCTATTGACAGTGGTTTTTTGCCCTACAGAAGCTTTCTAGTGCCTGGGCTGTTGGTGTTCTGTTCAGGAAGTTGCCTCCTGTGCCAATGAGTTCAAGGCTCTTCTCTACTTTCTCATCTATTAGATTTAGTGTATCTGCTTTTATGTTGAAGTATTTCATCCACTTAGACTTGAATTTTGTTCAGGGTGATAAATATGGATCTATTTGCATTCTTCTACATACAGACATCCAGTTAAACCAGCACCGTTTGTTGAAGATGCTTTTCCCCCATTGTATGATTTTGGCTTCTTTGTCAAAATACAAGCACCCGTGGGTGTGGGTGTGTTTATTTCTGGTTGATTCCATTGATCAACCAGTTGGTTTCTATGACAGAACCATGCAGTTTTTATTACTATTGATCTGTAGAAAGCTTGAAGTCAGGAATGGAGATACCTACAGAGTTCTTTTATTGTATAGGATAGTTTTAGCTATTTGTTTTTTTCATTGTTTTTGTTTTTGTTTTTTTCATATAAAGTTGAGAGTTGTTCTTTCAAGGTTAGTAAAGAGTTGTGTTGGAATTTTGATGGGAACTGGATTGAATCTGTAGATTGATTTTGGTAAGATGACCATTTTTACCATGCTAACCCTATGGATCCATGGTATAATCCTTAGCCTTTCATTATTGGGGAAATCCATACAATGACATTTTCAATATTAATGTATACATGGAGATGAAGGTATGGATATATAAATTATGAAATAAAGGTATATATAAATTATTAAAGCTTTGAAAAGGATCCATATTCATTACATCCAACCAGACTGAAATATGTCATATTTTCAAAGTAAAGAGGAAGGTCAAAATTCACTGGCTTTGTTGCAGTGAAATCTGTAGGGTGTAACACAATTCCTGACCCATGGCAGGTATTCAGTAATATTTGTTGAAAGAAATAATAATAGACTGACTGAATAAAAGCTTCCCAGTAACAAGATATGAACACATAGTTTTACTCTGGCTGACATTCCAAGGGAATATTTTAGAAAATTAAACAAAACAAAAATAAAACAGAATGGACATTTAAAGCTATGTTTGGAAAATGAAGAATTGCCCTTTGTGATGGGTGCCAAAACAAGACAACCCACCTACCGAACAGCCTGTCCCTAGTTTTGGACTGGAGATAAAGGTTATGCAGAAGAAAGATGGTCTGGAGTGAGCAGAGTGAAGGGATTATAAGAAGTGTTGCCATGGGGCCCAAAGGAATGCAACCCGGGCAGTGCAGGCTTTAGACCACACCTGCGGGCCAGAATAAAGACTGGAGTAGGCTTGTCTGTATCTGTTTCTACACAGGCTTATCCTACATGGTGGGTGGGTAGGACTCTGTCTTGAAAAGAATGCTTAGTGTGGAATACATCGTAAGTCATTTCCTTCATTGTCTTCATCGTTAGATCAAGTGATACGAACTTCCCAACTCCCTGTGAGAGAAGTAAAATCCTCTTATTTGGCACGAGGGCATGGAGAAAACTGAGTAAGGTGTTGTTCAGAAATCTCTACTGGCAGAGAGCAAAATATTTTGTTCAAAATGTACTGTTTTCCTTTAAAAACATTAAAAAAAAAACCCCACGTTTGTTAGATTCACAGTAAAATGGAAAGGAAAGCGCAGAGGTGCCTCATGAACCCCATGTCTCTCTTCATGCACTGCCCTCTTGACTATTGGCATTCCCAACTGAGACATACATGTGTTACAAGTGCCTGAGCATCGCTGACACATCATCATCATCATCATCACCCTCTAGATCACACGAGGGCTCACCCCTTGGACTGCACATCCTCTGTGTTTGGACAAATGTGTAATAGTTGCCTGCACTCATCCTTCTTCGTGCTCCGGTTACTACTCATCTCTTCCTCCCACTGACGTCATAATGGGAACAGAATGGCTTCAGGACATGCTGTTTGTAGGTAATGTGCTTAAGGAAATGTCCTCTTCAAATTCACTTTTAAAAACAAAGTGCAGGGCCTGGAGAGATGCCTCAATGGTTAAGAGGGCTTACTGTTCTGGCAGAAGACCCAGGTTTGGTTTCAAGCAGGTACATCCCAGCACACAATCATCTGTAACTCCAGTTCCAGGGAATCTGATGCCCTGTTCTGGCCTCTGTGGTCACCAGGCACCCACGTGGTACACATACATACATGTTAGGCAAGACATTCATCCATATAAAAATAAACTTAAAACTTCCAAATATCAGTAATGGTGGTGGTCTGCAACTAATACACTTGAATCTTATTTCTTATCTTTCAAAATTTGATGCACTGAAACTTTGAGTTCTAATAGCTAAGACTAAGATAAATATTTTATTCAAAGAAACATAATCTTAATAGAAATTCTATGCTATATTCTGATGTCATTTAAATGATGGAGTGACACACTTTAAAAAGTATTCTATTTCATCCTAATTTCTTGCACATGAAGTAAAAAATGCCTGCTGCACAGACTCAATATTTGTGTCATTCCCAAATTACATATGCTGAAGTCCTAATATCCCAATGCAGTGGAAAATGAGAATAAATGCTTTGCAGAGTAGATGAGGTCACATTGGTAGACCACTCAGGATGGGATTAGTGTCTTTGTAACAAGAGATGACAGAGAACACAGGTGCTTTCTCTCTCTTTCCCTGAGTCTGTACCTGTCTGAATAGCTCTTTTTGCCCTTCCTGCACACAGCACTGGGAACCTGTAAGAGTCAGAGGGATCTGAGGACTCCACCTTTCACCACACAACGATGTGATAACATCCAAGTCCTACATCAACACTGCAAATATGTCAACTCAAAGAATATAGTCAATGACAATGTAAATCAAGCAAAGATATAACACCAGTTGAATAAATCCTAAAGCAATAACATAAGGAACACTCACACACACACACACAGGCACACACTCACACACACAGGCACACACTCACACACACATACACACACAGGCACACACTCACACACACACAGGCACACACACACACAGGCACACACTCACACACACACAGGCACGCACGCACACACACACAGAGGCATGCACTCATACACACACACACACAGGCACGTACGCACACACACACACACACACACACACAGGCATGTACTCACACACACACACAGGCACGCACACACACACACACACACATGCAGACACACAAGATGACATAAGTCCTCCAAAAATTGTGGATCATACAATAATGACATATAGTGAAAATGAGTTAGTTGAATTCCCAGAGAAATAAAAAGGATGACCAAATATATTATAGAAGGATATAGTTTAAAGAAACTAAAGAATGTTCACGTTTGTCAAAGAAATCCAAACAGAAGGAAGCGTCTGATCAAGAGCACAAACAACAGAGTGAAATATGAGAAGTGGCGTAAGATATGAAAAATGATTTGATAAAAAGGCAGAAATGCTTGATGTAAACTAATCTAAAACAAGAAACATAAAAACCATAATGAGTGAAGTAAATTAGCTATGTGGAAAGTCTCATCAATAGGACTCAAGGATAGGACAGACTATCCGAGCAGGAAGAGAAGGTAGAGGGAATAGAACTTTTAAACAAGGACAAAGGAAATATAATAAGAAGTCAGCAGTGGGAATTATAAAATGCAACACCCTGAGAAATCAAATCCACGGATAATAAGCATAGAAGGAGAAGAATTTAGCTCTAAAAGCAAAGAAAACATTTTTCAAACAATCATAGGAGAAAAGTTTCCAGAGGATTAAAAATGTCAATCAGATACATGAGGCATTCAGGACCCCAAACAGATAAAACCAGAGAACCAAGACCCTGCATCATGATATATTTAAGGCAGTGGATGTACAGGACATGTAAGTTAGACTAAAAGCAGAAAGAAATCAATATCAAGACACATATAAAGGCAGTACCATCAAAATATCAGCGAATTATTCAACTGAAGCTTTAAAAGCCAGGAGGGCTGGGTAGGCATATTTCAGGTTTTGAAAGCAACAACTACTATACTCAGCAAAACTGTCTGTCATAGTTGAAGGAAAAAGAAAAAGTTTCCATGAGAAGAACAAGCTAAAAATTTATTACCACCAAGCCAGCTCTGTAAATGATACTAGGAGGAATCTTTTAGGCTGAAAAGGAAAATAAATTCATCCATGAGGCCACATGAAACAATAAAGCATGTTAGAGTGATAAGTAAACAAAGAGTGAAAAAAACAAATATTACAGACCAACAACATGGCAGAAATTAATACAAACCTTCAGTAATAATTCTGAGTATTAATGATCTCAACTGCCTAGTGAAAAGGTACAGGCTAGTATTCAGGATAAAAGAGCAGCGACTACCTATTTGTCACCTCCAAGAAATGTACCCCACCATAAAAGATAGACTCAGGGTGAGAGAATGGAAAATGTATCTTAAAAAATGAATGCAGGATGCAAGCAGGTGTCACACCAAAAGCTATAAACTAATCAGCATAAAAGGAGTGTGAGAGTTCAATATTTCTCTCTTATGAATTGACATATATTCTCCTCAAAACAAAAAATTAAAAAAGAAATATGGAAATTAAATGACATAATAGATCAATTGGGTTCAACAGAAATACATGGCATAATCCCCCCAAATGCACATTCTTTTCAGCAGCCCATGAAATTTTCTTCAAAATGTGTGGCAAAAAGGTGCTATTTTGGTTTAGGTAGCATTTTGATCACTAGTGAGAGCGAACATATGTAAGCATTTTTTCTATTAATTATACCTTAATACACAGAGAATTTTAGTGGGGATGTTTAAACTTTTATTATGAATTAATTGTAATTCTTCACATTTTAGATATTAGTTATTCACATGTCTCAAAGTTTTCTTCTCAGACACATTTTAACTTATTCTGCTGTGTTATTATTAATTTTTTTTAAGAAACCAAAAATTTAGAAGAGTGAGCTGGTAATCTTTTTCTTTGTGACTTTGGGGTTTGTTGTTAACTATTTAGAGCAAGGTTATCTTCTAACCAAAGATAAAAAAACAAAATCATGATTATCCTGCCCAGTACTTCCTTTTGCTTTTCTTTGAATCTTCAGTCCATCTGAAACTTGTTTTTAATAATGTAATGGATTTTTAATTTTTAAATGTGTAGAAAATTTCTCCAAAGCCATTTCAGACAATCTTTTATTTCTCTTGTGTCTGGAAATATTAATTTTTATCATATGCTACATTTCCATGTACATTTGTCAGTTTTATAATTTTTATTTTTTCTATTCATTTTATCTCACTATATTTGCATTAAAACTTTAATATTAGCTTTATGGTGTGTTTTTTATAACATTGCTATTTCTACTCAATTATTTCCCTAATATTGTTGGCTATTATGGTACATCTTCTGGTTTTGATTCCAAGTTCTGAAACTCGTGTTTCCCAAAATAACCACTGAGATTTCCCCTTGAATAGTATTGAAGTTGTGTAATATTTAGGGATAATTGGTATCTTTGTAATATTCTTTCACTTACGAATGAAATGTATCCTCTAAAGTTTCTTTTATGCCCAATCCAAGTTTTATAGCTTTTATGCTTTATTCTTAAAGTTTACATATGCAATTAAAATTTTTTATCTTATTCTATTTTATTCATATGAGTGTTTTGCCTGCACTTAAGTGTGTACCATATAGGTGTATGGTGCCCCTTGGAACTGGGGATGCAGGTGGGTATGAACTGAGGTTCTCTGGAAGAGCAGAATGTGCCCTTTACCACTGAACCATCTCTCCAGCCTCTGCATATTTAAGCTTATTCGCACCAGCTTTGTCATTTAGTTGTTATTTCATTTATAAAAGACTATATTATCTGTGGGTATGAGGATAACTATTTAGAATACAGTTAGGAATTATATATATTTAGGAAAATGTCAGCGGTGAGTAGTTGGCTAGGTTTTCAGTCCCAGTAACGAATTGTCTCCTGTTGAATGGGCCTTAAATCCAATTAGATAGCTATTGCTCACTCTAAAAATAAAAATGTCACCATTTTCCCACTCTGGTTGCCTTACCATGTTGGTTGTTGTTGTGGCTTGTAGGTGTGACAATTGGGTAGGACTGTCAATTATTTTTCTTTTTTGGCAGCTTGCATAGCATCTGCAGATACTATGAAACTGAGTCCTCAATGAGAAGGCTTGCAGGCCAATTCTAGTTCAATTCTTCAAAGTCTTGTGTCTGAAGTATGTGGTATCTTCGGTAGTAAGGTCTTACTGTCAAGTTCTGGGAGCAATAAAAGCCACCCCTCATCAAAGAAACTTCTGAGTTCAGCTGTTGGTGACCATTACAGGAGATGAGTCATCAAAATGCAGGGAGCCACTAGTCATGGGTGCCCAACTCTAGCTGATACATCTTCAGCACTTTCTTACACTGAAGGCTCAGAGAAAATTGCAAAAGAGGGGGCCGAAAAGATTGCAAGAGCCAGAGGACGAGCACATCGGCTTGAGGCTGTGTCTTCTAGACTTGACAGGAAGGCTGCCCCCTTGAGAGCTCAATAGGACGGTTGCTTAAAGATGTGCATAAATGACATCACCAGCTGAGTGTGCCATGTGGATGCAATAATGTTCTCAAGTCCCTACTCCTAGATGAAGGCATTCAAGGGCTGCTGAGAGAGAGAGTGAGACAATCAGTTTCCTGAGGACAAACCCCTTGATAGGTTACTCAATACTAAGGTGTTACCCTTAAACACTTAAATATATACACATGGAACAATACTAATTAAAGAAGAGGCCATGAAATTGAGAGGAAGTGGGCGAAGGCATGGGAGGAGGTGAAGAGGGAAGGGAAAGGGTATAAATTATGTAAAGGTGATACTCACATTTTAATTTCTTAAAATAATAAAAAATTAAGATTATATTTTTAATTACATGTATGGGTGTCTATGTGCACACAAGTGCAAACACATGTGGAGGCCAGAAGCCTCAGATCCTCCTTGATGCAGAGCTGTAGGTGGCAGAGAGCACCCAGTGTAGGTGCTGGGAAGCAAACCTGCAACCAAACCCCTGCAACTACAGCATGTGCTCTTAGCTGCCAAGCCATCGCTTCAGTTTCTAATTACTGTTTTCAATAGAATTCTTTCCAACTATATTGTTATCTACACAGTACAAGGAAAGCTGTAGATTACATTTGCATGTGATAGCACTATTGATTTTTATCTATCATCTATCATCTATCTATCTATCTATCTATCTATCTATCTATCTATCTATCTATTGCGGTAGGCAATATTTTCCTGTGAAAGGCCAGATAGGAAATGGTTTTGGCTTTGGCAGTCATAGGATCTCTGTTTCAGCCACTGAACTCGGCCATTGTAGTTAAAAAGCAGCTATAGTCAGTAAAACTATATAACCAGGCTGCTGTCTGGAATTCGTCACGGGGATGACTTTTGTTCACCATATTCTAAAGACACAAATATCTTGTTTTCATCATGTCTTGTTGTTGTTGTTGTTGTCGCCCCAGTTTAGCTTATCTATCTTGTGCTGTGAGGTGTGTGTGAAAGAGTTAGTGTCTAGAATGGTGTGACTGGGAAGTAGGTCTGTGGGGTGTATTCTTTCAGGGGGATTGTGCTCCCTTTCTTTCTCCCTCTTACTCCTTTCTCTCACCTCATCCTCAGCCTACTCTCCTCCTTTCCCTCTGCTTCCCTTCCCTCTCTCCCTCCTTCCTCCTCCCAGCCTTCTCTCTCCCTCCAGGTCAGGAGCTGAGCTGAGCACTTTAGCTCTGCCCTACAGCTCTGCCATGATGTGTTGCCTCACCACAGGCCACAGCAACCAGATCAGCTTTTCATGGTCCAAAATGACTAAAACCACAAGTCAAAAATGGACCCAGATCTAGCCAACGGTCAGAACATTCTCCACAGTTGAGTGGAGAGTGGGATATGACTTTCTCACGTACTCTGGTGCCTCACATTTCACCATGTCCCCTGGAGGGGGAGACCTGGAGGCACTCAGAGGAAGGACAGCAGGTTGCCAAGAAGAGACTTGATACCCTATGAGCATATACAGGGGGAGGTAATCCCCCTCAGGAACAGTCATAGGGGAAGGGAATAATGGGAAAATGGGGGGGGGGGGGAGAGGGAAGAATGGGAGGATACAAGGGATGGGATAAACATTGAGATGTAGCAAGAATAAATTAATAAAAAAAATTTTTAAAAATGGAATTTTTATTTTGTCAAGTAATTTATCATGGGTATTTAAAAAAAAATAGTGACAGAAAGCTAAGCGATTTGTTTCCAGCTCACTGAATGTCTGGACAGTTTCTAGTAGTGGAAACGGTAATGGTGCATCTTGTCTGTTCCTATACAAAGTGTCACGTTATTTGGTAGGCACGTTCATCTACTTTAAAATGTTGTTATCCGTTGCAAAGTTATCAAGTAATGAAGGCTGACTGCATCTTATCGAATGCTTTGGGAGCATCTGCCAGTACCTTCTTAGCATGCCTTTTGAAAATAGCATGAAGGAGGGAGGGAGGGAGGGGCAACAGGAAGACACAAGTGAGGGGATAACAATTGAGATGTAATATGAATAAATTACTTGAATAAAAATAAGAAAATAAGCAAAGTGCCTGTGTGATGTACCCTAAGTTTCTGAAATAAATGATTCAACTTCCTGTATCTCATTTAGAAAACATGTCTATATTCCAAAAGGAATCTTTCTGGAGTCTGCCTTCCTTCCTTCCTTCTTTTCTTCCTTCCTTCCTTCTTTCCTTCTTTCCTTCCTTCCTTCTTTCCTTCCTTCCTTCCTTCTTTCTTCCTTCTCTTCCTTTCCTTCATTTCTTTCTCCTTCTTCCTTCCTTCCTTCTTTCCCTTCCTTCCTTCCTTCCTTCTTTTTTTCTTCCTTCCTTCCTTCCCTTCTTTCCCTTCCTTCCTTCCTTCCTTCCTTCCTTCTTTGTTCCTCCTTTTCTTCTTTTGTACTATTCTCTTTGCATACTGAACTGGGAAGATTATTATCTTTTTATTTATTCTAAAACACTCCAATAATACTATCTGAAGCTCCTCCAGGTCACCCAAAGCCATTTGGAGAGCTTTTACTAGGCAAGTACACTGTCTATGCAAATATAAGACTGGAGTTCAAATCCCTAGCATCCATGTAAAACGCCAGATGTGGCCACATGCTTGTTACGCTAGTGCTGTGGCAAGATGGAGAAAAAAGGATTGCTGTGTCATGCTGGTTGTTAAACTGGATGCAGTTTCAGTGAGAGACCCTGTCTCAAGGAAATAAACAGACAGTAAGAGAGTAGGAGCCTTTGTGCTCACATGTGGTATAACACACACACACACACACACACACACACACACACACACACACACACACGAGTACTAAAGTTTTGCAACTAATAAGTATTTCCAGTGATGGGCCTTTGCCCTTTCAAGATCTTCATTTTATTGATGTGTATGAAAACCCCACCTACTTTCCCAAATCCCTTCATTTCCTTTTCTTGACTGCTAGAGCTTGTCTTGGGTCACTTCTCACTTAACATTTGCCCATATGTGAAGAGTGCAGCTGATTGAGAGTCTAGTGCATAGGATGTCAGAGCACACACTATCCTCATGCCTCTTCTGCTCAGGTTTAGTAAAGGTATTCCAGGGTAGAGGGTTCAGGGAAAATGGAACTGTTTAGGGCAACAACCTCCATCAAAATAAAAGCAGCAGCTAAGGAGTGGCCTCATACAGCCTTGGAGAAGCCGAAGGATAGTTGATGCTTCCTCAGCCACTGCCTCCCTTTGCGCTATTACTGCCTTTTTAGTTCAAGAAAGGGTTGTGCATGTAGAATACTGCAATAGCCCACTGTATGGACCATTTGCTCTGGAGACTTTACAGTTAGTGAGCAGACAGCTTGGGCTGTGCCACCTTCAGTTCCAAACAATGTTGGAGATGGTTTTATTCTTGAGAGGCCTCTCTCATTCATAATCTCTCCTCCTCCTCCTTTCTTCTTTTTTTAAAAAAATATTTATTTATTTATTTATTATGTATATAGTGCTCTGTCTGCATGTATCCCCGCAGGCCAGAAGAGGGCATTAGATCTCATTATAGATGGCTGTGAGCCACTATGTGGTTGCTGGGAATTGAACTCAGGACCTGTGGAAGAGAAGTCATTGCTCTTAACCTCTGAGCCATCTCTGCAGCCGAGCCTTCTTTAGAAGTGGGACACTGGACTAGAGAGCCAGGCACCTGGCACCTGCCCTTACTGTGATTCATGGTTGTTTGCTAGGACCTGGTGATCCCTATTCAAGCCTATAGGGTATAGATCTCTAGACTCAGGCCACAGCCTCAGTTGAACCATAGTTGAAAGATAAGCGTTCTACACTGCAGGCTCTGTTTTGACTGTGGCTGCAGCTATTCATGGAATGTTATGTGCCCGAGGCTGGGAATGCCTCTTGTTTGGGATCAGCAGGGAATACATCCAGGATTGGAATCACAGCAATGTTCCTGGTTCTTTTTGAACCTAGCATCTAAGCTACATAGCTACTGACCAGATATGGAGTCAGAAACCCAAGGCAAAAGGGGTATCAGGACCTCAGGGCCTGGTCCAGGTATCCACACAGGATCTGTGTCTCCATGAGCTTTTGGCATCATTGATGGGCAACGGAAGGATACAGGGTCCCTATGGTCACACAATTACAATTAAGAACTGGATTATCTGCAGGATCCTATTATATAGTAGTCACTGTGAGACTGGAAAAGAAAATCTCATGCATTTTTCATGCTTCTCGGTGTTCCTTTTTGAGGGACAGAAAAGCCTTGGTGGGTGGGAGTGAGGATACACTGAGGCGCAGACTATGGAGAGCACCAGTGCATAAAGCATGTAGGGCAAGCTGTTCCTGGTTCCTAGACTTCCATAATCGGGAATCACTTCTCTCAAAGAGAGTTAAATAAAGGGATATTGTCCAAAAGGCAAACTCTCTTTAGGCTGAAATGCTGCCTAGAGTTGATCTAGAAATATGGACCTCGGAGAGACTGTAGAGCCAGTGGTTTGGCCAGGGGTTAAGGTTGTCCACTTCAGATTCTGAGCCATGCCTTTCACTTAAGGTGCAGAGAAATCCAGGGCCTTAGCACATTCCTGCCTTTATATTGCTTGCACTATGTTGCTTTTCTCTGTAGAGGAGCTAAACTCCTTAATTGGAAACATTGATGCTAATACATCCATGTGTGCTCTGGAGGCTTCCATAACTTTCTTTTCCAGGGGCGCACATGTGGAGAGTGGGGGGCGGGGGGTACAGCCAATCAGTGGGTGGAAGGTCAGGAGGCAGGGAGAGTCATAAACTCCCACATTAGATTCTAGGCCTGGAGCTACAGCTAGAGAGCTCTTCATTTGCTTATTGTCCATGGACCTAGTTGCCATGGAGACCTGCTTCTACGTAGACTAACCCCACATTTAGAAGGGACTGATAATGTCCAGAATGAAAGACACAGAGATAAGAAGGCTGCAGCTTCTCTGGATATGACTCAGAGACACCACTGTAACTATCGAGGGTTGCTGGAGTGAGCAGAGCCCAACTTCCGGTCCTCCGTCCTCTTGTGTAAAAGAAACAAGGTAGGGCATTGTGTGGGAACAGCTGGTGCAAGGAAAGTTGCGGAACCAAGTGTTTGCCTTATCCTCTGGAGTCACAATCTGCTGGAGTGGCAAGCTTGGGCTAAGGGCACTGACTGCAGGCGCTGGCCTTGCCCTCCCCAGCTAGCTGACCAGAGAGCATCCACGTCATGTCCTGGACAGGCCAACCTAGATTCTCGGTGCTGCTCAGTCCATGTGTCTGGGTTTCTGGAAACTGTGTGTGTCTATGGTGCAAACAGATTCACCAGTAGGATGCTTTTACTTTGTGGTACATCCTTCCCTCCGTCAAGAATATGGAAGCCGAGAAAGGACCATATTGTGTCTGAAGAGCCGAGGCAGAATCTAGGAAGTGGAGTCCGGCTATACAAAGGAGGTCTCTGAGCAGGGTTGTAGGGTTTTTTTTTTGCCCCCCTACAGTTACTCAGCTACTACAGTGTCATGGAGAGGCCACACATGTGAGGACAGGAAGAGTATGGGAGTTTTCCTGTAATTTCTTTTCTTTTTTGCTATGATTCTACATCTTCTCTGAAAATAAGGTTTATTATTATTTTTTTAAGTTTTCAGTTGGGGTGGGGAATACAGCTCATTGATCCACAAAGCACCACAAAAATCAGCAAGTTAAACGAAAATAAATTTGAAATCAAGAAAAAGTCAAGAAAGAATGCCTATAGTCAGACACAAATAGTAACAGAGACCAACACTGCGCTGTTAACAAAGAACACAAACTTATTAAGTTCTTAGGAGTGGCAAACAGTGAAGAGCATACATCTAATTTTCAATACTTAATGTACAACCAGCATGTTCTAATCACCAGCATATAAAAGAGATATTGCTTTGCATTTGTACAAATACCGCGAAACTTTACAAAGTTAAAATGTACCATATAAGAAGCTATACAGCTATTGCTTGAATGAAACGAATGTGAAATTATAGCTGTCCTGTGTTAATCAGTTATTACATCTAGAAATAGTCATCATATCCCGGGATGTCTTTATCCCCATACCGTTATGTTATACAGCAACAATACTTTGTATCCAAATCAAGAGACTAAGGCATTAAAATTTCAAAGTAAAAAGTGCATCTAAGAGGTATAAACTCAAATACTCTCATATTTTTCTGTTGGTGCTGAGGTAATGACTCTGAGCAATTTTGTTGGGTAATTCAGGCAAAATAAGACTCATATCTCAAAGGACCACTGTGTATCCATACGTGGCAGAAAAATTAGCTGCTGTAGTTTTTAATCCTAGGTTCAGTTCAATGTGTGTGTTTGTGTGTTTCTTAATGCAAGATCCCTCTTCTTGGAGTTTTATTCCTATAAAAGCTACCCAAGTATTTAGTAACTATTAAAGTCTGCCCGTTGCAGTCAAAATAAAAGGTCAAGATTTTCATCCTGGGAGAGGGAGGTTAATGGGTTGCCACAGGTTGGTGTATTACTAACAAAGTTGGACACAAAAGAAGCATAACACCTTTACTGCCACTCATTTGTAATAGACCTCCCTCAGGCAACACAGGAGTGGTGGTGGGGGGTGTCTCTTTCATGTCCCTTGTTTCTAGTCTGTTGGCTAGATGCTTTACTCTCTATTGTCTGGTCAGCTGCCAAGGGAATCCTGCCTAGGTTCCTGACACTTCTCCTGCCCAGGCTGCTGACACCTCCAACCCCCAGGAAGAAGCCGAGAAGCAGGCTTAGGGTTCTCTGGGTCCAGATACCATCTGCATTGACAGAGTAGTCAGCTGAGAGGTCAGGCCTAATCCCTGAGCTTGTGGTTTTATTTTTAAACATTGTCTATACTTAAGAAGGGACTTAGGACTTTTTAAAAAGTAAAAATTGCCAGGTTTCCCCCATATAGATTCCTATTTGATTGTTCTTGGGTATGTGGCTGTGCTTCAAGAGTTTTAAAACCAACCTAGGTGGTTTTAAGGCGCACGTGTGACCGGGAAAGTCTTTCTCTACAGTGACCATGTTCGCACTCGACGGATTTCAGGAATCCACTGAGTAACCCAAACAGCGTAAATATTATTGTGGCTTTCCAGACATTTCTAGGACCCAGTATTAAGTGTGAGTTCTAAACATAAAAGCACAATGACTGATGTTAAAGTTCGCATTAGCATATGTAAACCAACCAAGTGTTGTGATACTGAATCTCCTACATTTACAGATCATAGTGGCAGATCATCACAGGATGACACATCTTTCAATTTTTCTAGTAGTGATGAACAGACAGGAATCCCTATGCTAACACTGGCCCAGACGAGTCCACAGCTCCTGCTCAGAGCAGCACTAAGCTCGTGTGCCTTTCATCTTTTCTGCCTGGAGGATACTGACCTGACTGACCCTCCTGCAATGACTTAGCTAGCTTAGCTCTGCAAGAAGGCTGCACAGACACTAAGAGAAAAGGGACTTCTCCCCCTACCTCAGTTAAACCATTGTTAAGCAAAGATTTCAATTTCAAAATTTGATTCTATTGCAGTTTTTTTAAAAAAGCAAACAGTTTTCTTTAGTTAAAAAAAAAAAAAAAAAAGAATTGAGTTTCCTAAAAAAATATACTTTACAAAGTTCAGTGCTACATAAAGAGGGCAATATACTGAAAAAAAGTTACAAAAATATATTTACATTTACAAACTCTGTCTAAATGTGGCTTTAACAAAAGAAGATGTTTGTCTCTGGAATGGCAGGTGTGGCTGGGAAAAGAGGGAGGGCTTTCTACTCAGCTAAGGTTTTATAGCCCCTAAGCAAGGAAATGTAAACAGATCGTTTATGCTATAACACAAGCACATGGTTATCAAAAGAAAGTAGAGATTAAGAAAAAGTGTAACATTGCTTCTTAAAGAGGAACCACTTATTCAGCGTGGGGGAGGTGGAGGGTGGTGGCCTGTTTTTAAACGACTTGAACACAAAATGTCCCAGGACTTTAGCAAGATGTCCCAGGACTTTAAGCAAGGCTCAGATTTAGATATTTGCCATTTTCAGGATAAAGGTTGGTCTGGAGAAAAAACAAAACAAAACAAAACAAAACAAAAAAACCAAAAACAACAACAACAAAGAAGAGGATTTTGGAAAGGCCACATTTCTGCCCAACTCATAGGTGTAGTGGGTAGTGGTGACTGCAAAATATGTTTCCTGTGCACCAGAGAGTTTCTCCCCCACCTGGGCACTTTTCTTCAACCCTGGCTTTGGACAGAGTAGAGTGGCAGGCCTGTGCGAGTGATGAAGATGGTACCGATTGTCTGTTAGAATAAAAAGTGGGGAGCACCTCTGGGATTCTGACTGCATTAGACTGCAGGGAATGGGGACATTTAAGCTCTCCAGGGAATTCTCATTTGCAGTGAGGGTAGGCATGGGTACACGATCATTGTGTACCAGCTTTGTCTTATACACGTGCTACCAGAGGACCAAAGTAAAGGACTGCAGATGGGCAGCCATCAGTTAGTGCCAAGGGTCCCCTTCTCAAGTCTTCTAATTTTGTCCCCCTATAGCGTCTCTTGACTTTGGTGTTTACTGGGCTAGCCAATGTGTACTCTTTAAAAGTCCACAGACTTCGGATGAGTCAGGTTGGAATTCGACTGGCTGGAGATTTCTCATGGTAGTCTAGGCCAAGAGCCAGGCTTTTAGGGCTTATGCAGGCCAAGGCTCTTTTATGTCTACAGTTTGGGAATAGGGTAGGATGCTAAAGCAGAAAAGAAAGAGTGTCCAACAAATCCCTACAATGTGTTATGGTTAGCTGGAATGCTAATTTGTTGCCTCATAAGAGCTTTTCTCTATAAAGTCCATGGAATTATTGAGTATAATGATAGGAGCTCCTTGTAGGTCATATATATATATATGTATATATATATATATTTATGCGCACACATATACGTATATATATATATATATATACATATATATCATATTTGTTCCCATTGTAAATGTAAGCTCCATATATTTATTTTCCCATGAATTGCCTAAGACCCAGTGTGGGGCCAGGGCATAGAAAAAGTTTATTTAAGATGGACTGTGAGGTCATTAGCAGAAAGATGCCCTGGGATGTACATGAGAGTGTTTAAGTATGGGGCTGACATAGGATTGCCAGGAATGTAATGTGGTGATGGCCCCAGCATGGTGCCTCCCTTCTTTATACCCTGTCTTTTCCTTTATACCAGTGGCTGCTAAAGTCCCTTGACCTTGAGAGCAGTGGTTCTCAACCTGTGGGTTGCGACCTCCACAGGAGTTGCCTTCAGGTATTTACATTACAATTGATAACAGTAGGAAAACCTCAGCAACAAAATAATTTTTATAGTTGGGGGTTACCACAGTATAGGGAACTGTATTAAAGTTAAGCTGTATTAGGAAGGCTGAGAACCATTGCAGTTCTCACAGCTCCATGTGTCTCTGCACAGTGAGGACACACAGGCAAACATAACCTTAACCCTGACAACAACTAAACTTTATGCAGAATACTTAAATAAGAAAAGCAAGTTTGAATAGTTTTTGCTACTTTATTTTGCTACGAAGAAAGTGTTTCAAAGCACAAAAATCGCAGATTTCGTTCTTAGAATTTCACTGGGTTTCACCTGCTCTCCTTCACCAATCATCTATCTGCTCCTGACAAGTAACTGACAGGGTCATTCTGTCTCCCAATCTTGAGCAAACACCTGCCCAAATGTTTCCTCGGCATTCTTGGCAAATGATCAAAGCGGCCTTTCTTGGCAATGGCATGGAATTTGAAACTCTAGAAATGCAGCTTGGTTTTCTCAGTACTTATTTTTCCTAGGGGACAGTCTGACATTGCCAGGAGTGGAGAGCAGTTAGGAAACTCAAGAGGATCCTGCAAGCCTTCTACCCAGGCTTGAGGGGGCAGCAAGCATGTCAGGCTGATTGCCTGGTCACTGCTGTCCTGGTTGAAGCCTTAAAGGCCGTGGTTCTTTCTCAGCCACTGGGTCATGACCTCCACAGGGGTTGGATTATCAGATCTCCTGCATATCAGATCTTTGCATTGCGATTCATAACGGTAGCAAAGCTACAGCTATGAAGTAGCAGTGAAAAATAATTTTATAGTTGGGGGGTCACCGCAACAGGAGGAGTTGTATTGACGAAGGGTCACAGCCTGAGGAAGGTTGAGAACCGCTGCTCTAAGACAGCGTACTTTCCATTTCCCTGGTGCTTAAGACCTTTCCCTCTCAGAGGATAAAGGACAATAGTGTCTCCTTTGTGCACCCCTCTGAATCTCTCCCACAGAATGCCCCATCCCTACTCTGTGCTCTTGGCACCTGGCTGATGTGTCGTGTCTGGCTTATGGCTACTATTTATGAGTCCACTTCTATCCATCCCTGGATAAATGGGAAGGGATGGACACCAAGAGCCTTGAAATAGTATTAACCACCTAGGCTACAAGGACCAAAGTCAGAACAAACTTTGAGATCCTGAGTAGCTGGATGTTACTTGGGGATGAATTTCTCACCCAAAGCATGCGTGGAAGCCCTGTCACCATGTTCAAACTCATTTGCATGCTTGCCACTTGACTTCCACTCTGTTGTAACATTCTTTTGTCATGACGCCTGCGTACCAATCCTACCGTGGGCTGTCGCTCATTACATAGTAGCCTAGATCAGTTTTCTCAAAGGGAAAGAAAATGTTTGGTGGCAGCTTACCAGGGAGAAAACCACACAGTAAACAGTGTTAAAAATGGGGAAGGTTCTCCTCCACGCATGGCTTACACTAATTCTGGGGTGTACAGGGGCTAAGGCCAAGTGGGTCTGAAGAGCTGTGTCACATTTCTAGTCTTATGACACACACTTCAACAGACCGGATGCTGAGACTAAAATCTTGGGCTATAGTTCCTCTACAAAGTTTTGCATTGTCACTCCATCTTAATTAAAGGCTTTTGGTTAGAACGCTGATGATTTGAACGTGGAATCATGGCTGTTCTTTGAGAATACTGTTTTTGTGCTGTTGCTGTTGACTTCACGAAATCAAGACAGGAAAGCATATGAAACTCAAAAGCAATGAAACAGAAAACATATAAGGAAGTCTAATAGAAAACGCTGGTAAACTAGTATTTGTTTAAGTACCAGGGACATATTTATACAAAAATAAGTCTGAGGGAAAATTCTACCTTTTTAATCCTTCTTCTCCCAGCCCCAGTGAGTACCAAAGTGGCTTATCCTATTGTACCCGCCATGATTTAATGCTGTACAAGTGTAGCCTGCTCAGGGCACACAGGTCTTCTTGTGTATTTAGTTGTCTTGCCACGGAAGTGTCTTAAAGCAGAGCAGGTAGAACCATCTGTGCAGTTTCAGGTGGCTCCAGGCAACTCTGTGTAATACATACCACAAGCAGGTCTCTTTCTTCTTGGAAGAGCCCGTAAATCAAATCAATAAAGACAATAAAAATCCCCAAGGTCCCCGTGCAGCAAATTTCCACATTGTATGTATGTTTTTTTTTTTTCCTTATGTATCTCACCATGAAGTAACTTCTGTTCCAATGGACAATATTCTTGATGGATGACTTTTTTTTTTTTTTGGTGGAATCCTCAGAGTTTGAAGATAAAAAGATGTACCTTCAACTTCCCAAAGTGCATCAGGGGAGGGGCCCACTTCTTGGCTCACTGACAATGCCCATCAGAGTTATGTTTTAAAACTAGTCCGAGGGTCTGACATTTGACACAACGTGGGCGTGGCCATCGGGAGTGGAGGTGCTGCGGTGGCTTGGTCCCAGGCTTCAGTAAAGTCTGGATAATTTCATAGATGCTATGACACCGCTCCATGTCATGCTCCGATAAACTCGCTGCTTTGCGGTGCTACCCGTAGGTATTCTGCATTTTCGGCTGTGGGGCCCTTAAAGATGCCGTTTGGCTTGGCTTCCTTGGGAAAGAAGTCCTGCTGGTAGTCAGGGTTGTCCAGGCTCATTTGGTGGCTGCCTTTCTGGACCCAGATTGCAGGACTGTCAAATCCACTACCGATACAGGTAGGCTGGGCAGTGTTGAGATACTCAGGGTTGCCCACGGCGTTGCTATGGGGATTTTGATAATGCAGGTCCCTGCCAGAAGCTGGATGCAGGGGCTGATTGTGATAGACAGGATTCTGTACAGAGCCTGCTGGCCTCTTGGGAACAGATTGGTTTATATATTCTGAAATGAAAAAGAATGCACGTGTCTATTAGTACAGCTTCACCCCAAGATAGCAAGGCAGAATTCCATGGCTACCGTGAGCCCTGCAAATGTCTTCAGTAAGACAGCTGACATCCAAGGGCAAGGACGTTCAGGGACTACCATGGAGACTACTGAATAACCTGTGATATTATTCTATACCTCCCTCCTCCCCCATTTTGGTTTCTCAAGACAGGGTTTCTCTATGTAGCCTTGGCTGTCCTGGACTCGCTTTATAGACCAGGCTGGCCAATCCACCTGCATCTGCCTCCCTGAGCCCTGGGATTAAAGGCATGTACCACCATGACTAGCCTTCTGTACTTCTCAAAGCAATGGGCATAAGCAGGTTTTGCAAATTTAAAGGATGATGTGGTGTGTGTGTGTGTGTGTGTGTGTGTGTGTGTGTGTGTGTGTGTAAGAGAGGAGACACATATATCCATCTTTTATATGCAGTTATATACACACATACATACACATACATACATACGTACGTACATACATACATACATACATACACACACGGGTACTTCCCCTACTAGCTTCCAAACCAACAAGTCTTTCAGAAAAACCAGATGTAACTTGTATTTGTCACAGGCCTCACAGCAGGCTAAGTTCTCCATCTCTGTTTCTTACCTCCTTACGCAGTCTTTACCGCAGGATTAGGTGGAAAGAAGCAGCTGACCTGTGCCTGAGAACAAGGGAGTCAACACCAAGGCCCAAGCTTCCCTGAGCAAGCTACTCACCAGGTGCAGGGAGGAAAGTGTCATCTATGTTGTCATCTGTTAAGGCACCGGTGGGGTCAGAGCTGTACCTCTGCAAGAAGCCTTCTTCCTTGACACGACAGCTCTGCAGGAGAGAGAAGCAAGGATACTCCAGTGAGGATTACTCAAGACTCTGCTGGAGAATAACTTCACCTGAGGTGTCATTAAAATACAGATCCAAGATGGGTATGGTGGCCCCTGCTTGTGATTTTGGAACTCTAGAGGCTGAGACACAAGGATTGTTAGTTCAAGGCCAGCCGATCTGCATGGTCAGATTCTGCCACCAAAACAAACAAACAAACAAACAAACAAACAAACAAGCAAAGCAGATTCAACGGAGTCTGGGAGAATAGACTTCTGACAAGCTTCAAAGTGACACCTGTGCCACTGGGACCCAGACAGGCAATGTCGTGATCAGTACTTCTAATAGCACTTCCTGTAGGGATGAAGATGCCTTTGTAATCTGTGTTCCATCATAAGGCAGTCACGTGCCACATGTGGCTACTGAACACTTGATGTGTGCGAGGAATTGAATTTTATATTTTATTTCATGTCAATTGAAATTGAATTAGTCGCATGATGGCTTCTGAACAGCACAGTGCATGGCTGGACCTGGGGCACCACATTTCATCATGCTCAGTGTGACTTGGAAGGCTAGTGCCAACCCTGGTGGCAACCTCCCACCTCCCGCCCACCCCCAGATCTTGCTAGTGGTCTGCTGGAGACCTGGACATCTTTGTTTCTGACAGCTGCCAGGTGACGCTGATGCTGTCTGCCTGTGAACCACATTCTGAGCGGTGCTGTGATAAGTGATCACTAATTGGTGACCTTAGCATTCCAGACAGAGAAGCCATGGTGTGGCAAAGCATGTGCAGGAAGGGAAGTCAGCACAGCGTGGGTGAGAATGGGCACTTTTGCAGAGTAGCTTATTGGACGCTGGTTTATAACATGTTCATACATACCCCATTTCTATTAATGCAAGCTGCAGTGGAATTGTTGCTGGTGGCACTCTGGGGGCGGAAAAAGAAGAAAGCAATGTTGTTCATGGTTCACGGGTACATTTACATCCATTTCCGGTGGATGCAGGAGGTGGGTCTCATAGAGTAAAAATAGTTAAAAGTATTTAATGCTTTGAATATATAAGTAAATGGTGGTTTTGGAGAGAAGAGAGATTTTTTTTTTTTTTTTGCCTTGAATTACAGCTTTAGGAAAACTGGGCAATTAAATAAGTAAAATCCTTAGCTGTTGATTATGAATCTAGGTTCCATTTGGTTAAAATTTACTTTTTTTCTAAGTAATATCTAGAAAATGGAAACTAAATCAGTTTATATGGAGGGGGAGACAGACACAGAGAGGGAGGAGGGGGGGGAGGAGGGAGGGAAGGAGGGAGGGAGAGCTGCTGAGTGTGCATACCAGGGAGCTCAGCAGGGGAGTCCGGGATGTGGAAGGGCTGCTGAAGAAGCCTTGCTGTGGGATGAGATACTCGTCAGCATCAACGACGTCTTCCATGTCCTCCTCATCCATCAGAGCACGGTAAAAATTGGAGTCAGTAGGGCTCGGCAAATGCATTCTTTCATCTCCCTGGTGCAGAGATTTATTGAGACTTATTAGAGCGGGCAATGGAGCTGTCCTGCTTGCTGGCCACATGAGGAAGGGTCTTTCTCAGCAGGCGCCTACAGGCTTGCCAGCTTAGCTAGGGTACAACCTCTGTGGTTCTCAGATACACAGCTCTGTCCAGTTTAATGTGTGGGTGTTTTGGAATGTCACAAAACACAGACGCCTCCCAAGACTGCCAACCTCCATATAAAAGCAGTTTAAGGGAGGTGAGAAAAAGGAGCAGTGGGAACATTTGGTGCCCATTGCACAGTGCTCTGCGATGTGTTTTCCATATACTATTTTAATGAAGTGCTAAATCCACAAAAATCAAAGGATTTTAATTTGATTTTCCAGAACTGGATGAGGAGACAGGCTGATTGGTTGTACAGGGTGGCAGGTGGGTGAACACGGAGTCAGGGACGGGATCCATGTGGGTTGACAGTGAAGGCTTGCTTCTCTGTTTAGCAAAGTCAGGTCTCTAATAAAATGTGAGGTGACAGGTAAATCTGAGGAGCAGGTTGGGTCCAAGTGGGACTTTACAAATTAAATAGTGACTTGGAGTTGGGTGGGACCTACATTCCCCTTATTCCCCCACAGTTCAGAAGCACAGCATCATAACTGAGGCAGCTCTTACACACAGAAAGATTTATCAACAGGAAAAATGCTCTACAGGCTATGTTGTCCCAGCACAGCGGCATCTACAGCTATTGGAGGGATTTCGACAATGGACGTGCAAACTGTGGCCTGGTACCTGGATGACAAGGTAGCGCTGGGGGTCTCGGGCCATCTTGGAAAATTCTAGGATCATCTCGCGGAACTTTGGGCGGCTGTCAGCATCTATCATCCAGCCTGAGAAAGAGATGAAACAAAGCAGAGCAATCATAACCTTGGACAAAATGACAAGGAGGGCATTTCTTTAAGGGTTGATGCCGGGATCTCACTAGGCAAATGAAAGACGAAGACATGATCTTTGTGACAGACTTTTCAGCCTTGGCACATGAGCTGACACTGTTTAGTTCATAAAGTCCACGAGAAGTTGTTGCCACTCAGGGAATAGAACCCAGGGCCTTGTACATCCATTCCTAACCCTATAAAGTACTTATTAAGTCAGTGTAACAATAACATATAGTGTAATATTTCTACCCTTGTCCTTCCTTAGTCATCATTCTTGTTTTAGGATCTTCAGCGACGACGACAGGGAATTTTGCTATGTGCAGCTCTTACTGAACAGCTCTGACACGGAATGCCTCTGTGTTTTCATGGTCCTTACTGCATAGCCTCCCGGACTAGAAATCAGATTAAATTTAGAGAACCACCGAGGCCATATTGAATTCTACAATCAGTTACCCTTCATGCAAGTGACAAGACTGGAGCCATGTCTTATCGTTCATTTGTTTGTTTGTTTGCTTATTTAGTTAACAGCGCTGGCAACTGAACCTAAGGGCTCCTAAAGCTGGTACTTTCTGTATGAAGATATATTTAATAGTCACATTGGTACATTGCATTACACAATGATCTAAATATAGATTCAGCAATGGGGAGGGTAAACTGTGCATAGAAATCCCTGTGCCTCTTGGGGCTTCAATTTATTTGCTTCAACTGGATATCAAGCTATTTTAGGCCAAACTGCTATGTGACCTTAGACAAATCATGTATCCTTTCTTGGCCTCAGCTTCCTCAGCCCAAATCAAAGCGGGGAAGACAGATTAACTCTCTGGTCTAAAGTTCAGAGACACATTGTTATTTATGCTAACCCCACTGTACTGGTTAATTTTTTTGTTTTGTTTTGTTTTGTTTTGTTTTTTTCAACCTGAAACAAGCAAGAGTCATCTGGGAAAAGGAAACTTTCACTAAGAAAATGACTCTGTTAGATTGGCCTGTCAGCAAGGCTGCAGAGTATTTTCCTGATTGAGGAGTGATGTGGGCGGGCCCAGCCCACTGTGGGTGGTGCCACCCCTTGGCTGGTGTGTTTTTCAGTTGTCCAGGAAAGCAGGCTGAGCGAACCAGGGAGAGCAAGCCAGGAAGCCGCCTCAGCTTTAGTTCCTGCCTCCAGGTTCCAGAACCAAACTAAGGCAATGGGTCTTTCACTTTGCTGTGCTATGTTTTTATGCCAATGCTATCGCATATGTAATGGTACTTTCAGAGGACTGCTGTGATGTGTGTGGGACAATATAGCACTGATCCAAACACACACTCCTATTGGGATTAGAATGATTAACTGCTATGCTACAGGAGATCTCACATAACCCCACTGTTTGAAAGGCTTAAGCCAACACAGAAATGGTAGTCCTATCACACTCCCACAGTCACTCACTGCTAGGCATTTTTAAACATTAAGTCTCTCTAGTAACAGGTCTCTAAATGTAAGACAACTTTGTAAGTTCCCTGAGCAACTCAGAAAATAGAATTATTTTGGAATAATGGCTTATGAAAGACTTCAGTTTTAATTTGTTTGCTTGCCAATATGGGCGAATATGAGGTCAGAATGAGTCAAGCAAGTAATTCCTAAAGAATGCTTCCGGGAGATGTTTATGATGTTTCTGAAACTGTGTGCCTGCTTGAAGACTGATGTTATTTCTCCAGGGAAATGAAGGCCCTGGCCGTTTGGCTAAGAGTAGTTTTGTTCTTCCTGGCCCATCTGCGTGAGTGTGGATGGTCACCCCAGTCACTCACACTTGACCATGATCATGTAGACATCGATGGTGCAGATGGGTGGCTGTGGAAGGCGTTCTCCTTTCTCCAGGATGGACGAGATCTCACTTGCAGGGATTCCATCGTAAGGCTTGGACCCAAAGGTCATCAGTTCCCACACAGTGACTCCTGCACAGACAAAAAAGACAAAGAAAGTCATTGCCTCATGAGTCTAACACAGCACCTAATCTTTAGCCAGTATTGTTGCTACGTATTGAAAAACCTATGTTTTGGTAGAGTTGAGCCATTGGTTTTACTGCTGGTACCTTCGGCTTGCCTGTCCAGTAGGATAACAGCATCTGTGTTTCATGGCATGCCTTCAAGGATGAATAAGGCCTTAGGTAAGGTCTTAGACATAAAATGTTTAGCCAAGTGTGAGGCAGAGAGTTGCTGGCTGATGAGTGGAATAGTGCAGTGATAACCATGAAGATAAGGACAAGTGTGGAGCACGGAGTTTGCCACAGGCCAAGAGCAGCCCACTTACACAGCCGCTCTGACTACCTCGTACTCACCACAGTGCAAACAAGGACCTTATGAACCAAGGCTGTAAATGGCACAGCATTTGATACATAATATTCTGTAGCTAATATAGTCATGTATCTGCTTCAATGGGGGGGGGGAGGGGCGGCGCGGGGGGAATGTTAAGGGCAGCCTTTTGTGTTCCTTGGTGATGAGTGGGGCTGGTTCGGAATAAACTATCCTTTTTTCTCTCTTTGAGGTGAGAGTTGCATTTTATTATGACAGTGTTTTCCAACCGGTCTATGAACTGCTGAGGGAGGGGGGGACTTCAAGGACCAAGTGCCTGACACAGCAACCAAGGACTTCGCTGGAGGACCCAATAAGCTCAAGATAAGGGCAGGACAAGCAAGGGAGGCTTGGCGTGAGTGCCCACTCCGTGACAGTGAAGCGTGGTCCAGTGCCTGGCTGTGCTGTACTTGGAAGAGCCTGGCCCTGGTGAGGTGGTTCTTTCTTGAGCAATGAGCAGTAGCTGTCTTCCTGTTCTTGTTTCCTTCCCACAGTTATCCTCATGGCTCACCCTCGCCAAGCTACTCTCTTTGACACAGAGATATTAAATCAAGCACCACATGCAACACTAGTCTTGGCCGTGCCATAAGAAAACATCATTTCTCAGCCGGGCGTGGTGGTGCATGCCTTTAATCCCAGCACTAAGGAGGCAGAGGCAGAATGCTGTGATTTTGAGGCCAGCCTGGTCTATAAAGCAAGTCCAGGGCAGCCAAGGGTATACAGAGAAACCCTGTTGTCTCAAAAAACCTAACAAAACAAAACAAAACATTATTTCTCTATCAGAAGTGCTTCTCCCCTGGACCCTCCTTTGCTGTCTCCCTTTGGTTCACTGCAAGTTCACAGCAGGAGCTTCTGTTTGTTTGATATCTGCAGGCAAAGGCTGAACCCAACTCGGGTCCCCCATCCAGCCCCTCCCCCCAGGCCTCGTAGCCTTCGTTGCAGCATGAGTTCATGGCTGTCTCTAGGGATGCTCAGTGTTGTAGCTAAGCTTCATTTCCGTTGTCAGACAGACTCTCTTAGCGCAGTAGATAGACAGCAACTCGATCATTAAATGCTCACTGTCTTGTAATGTGACACTTGCATATACTGTCAGTGAACAAATAATAAGAGCAGGCTTAGCCTCAGTACAAATGCATTTGCGTCAGAGTTCCGACTCACCATAGCTCCAGACATCGCTTTGGTGTGTATAAATTCGGTGTAAAATTGATTCCAAAGCCATCCACTTGATGGGCACCTTGGGACAATGTGAGATAATCGAGCAAGAAGACCATTAGCTTACGGCTGAAAATATTCAGTCACTCTGGGTGTAATTACAAATGACTATCATGGAAGGTCAGGTGACCTTCCTGTCACGCTTCAGGACTATGCTCCCTCTCAGTAGGGGGTCTTTGAATTTACCAGAGAACAGGTGGGCCCCACAGTCACCCCATGAGAGCATTCTGGGCTGTGGACTGTTTGGAAGAACAGAGGCTGTGCTATTGTCCTGCCACCTGAGCTCTCAGACTTTGGGTATGTTTTCAATGACCAAGTTCGTGGGGCTGACAGTGCTATTTAGAGCCACACTGCCAGCATGGTAAGAGGGCTGAGCATGGCAGGTCTGCGTACCCCTCACTGCTGTGATGGTGGCCTTGAAAGAACTGAAAACAGTAAAGAAGAAAGAAAGATAGCCAGCCCCCTCGCTGCCGGTCCCTGGTGTGAGTCACAAAGGCTCACCGGAACTCCCAGAACAACACAGCTTGCTGAATATGAGTCTCCAGAGAGGGTGCTCCTAAATTAGCTGTGGTATTTCCCAGCTGGTCCTCTGAAAGGTGTTTTCCTTCTGCAGGAGGGAGCGAACTCAACAGTTGTAAACAGTCACCTAGAGATGGCAACTGCCTCCTTCGGCCTCTAGCACGATCTCCCTCTTCACCATCTCTCCCACCAAAATCCATTCACTAACTGGAGGATGACCCTGACTAGACCCCTCCCCCTGCAGGGAGGGGGATGGGACTGGACTGTTGGGTAAGCGCATCCTGATCTACTATCAGGACTTACTTTGCCTCCCTCAGCATGGTATTCTTTCTCCTCAGCACCAAGCAGTTTGGCCAGCCCAAAATCGGTGATCTTGACGTGCTGTGGCGTCTTCACCAGAACGTTCCTGGCTGCTAAGTCACGGTGCACCAAGCGCCGATCTTCCAGATAGTTCATGCCCTGAAACACAGAAGGCCCCCCCGCAGTGAGGGAATGAACCATACAGGGAGCCCCCAGCGTCACGGAAGCTGGTGCTCGCATGCTCCCCAATTCACAGGAAAGTCCGCAAGAATCTCTGGGCCGCTCAACACCAGAGAATATATTGCTAGCCTGCAATATTGGTAGACACTGCAACTTGCAGTTGGCAAACAGCAATTATCCGGGATGAAGGACAAAGTGGAGGGCGCTATAACTGCATGTGATCAAGAACTTTTCTCTATCCAGATGCTCAAGTTACAAACAGAAGAGGCCAGTGCTAGACTCAACCGTCCGGTGCAGGACCTAAGGTTTCTGCTTCTACTGCAGCTCACCACCTGGAGCCTCTCTGAGGCCCATGCATCTCCTCTAGCCTTATTTAAAGGGGGCTAATGGAAGTCTCATTAGGCTATGGCAAAGCAGGGTTCCTTGGTGGATCTTGGCATGCTTTTTTTTTTTTTAATCATGTTCCTTGGGCTGTCTTATATGAATCCCTCACTGATAACAAAGATGACTTTGCTCAGATTTACTTTCCAGTGTTTTTTTTTTTTTCAAGTAAAAGCATGTGGGAATTGAATATGTTTTACAAGACACCATCCTTTACCATGTCCTTGGCTGCTCCATAATTCTGCTGCAATTGGAATCAGCAATATAATAGCAATAAAGCAATAATGCTCAAGATGGAGGTGGCACACTGAAGCACAGTGGATTCCCTGAAATACTCCCTTTGAAGCGCTGTCTTTGCTCAAGCCTTCTGGTGTCCTTGCTGCTGTCTGATGGGCATCACTTTCCGGCCTCCACTCCTTCTCTAGTGTGGGGTCAGCTGAGCTGGGCTTCCTTGGAGTTTACCTGAATGCAATCTGCTGACACTAGCCTACCAGCAATGCCTTCTCTGTGCAGGGACAGGTTCATCAGAGGGAGGGGTGAGGAGAAGTCTATCGCGCTTCTGTGTTCTGAGTGTGCCACACTCCCTCCTCCCTCTCCTCTCTGGCCCCGTTTCCCACTTCTTGTCACCCTGGTGTTGGATGAACCTGCCTGCACACAGCTCACAGAGAGCACAGCTGGCTGAGCACAGCCAGGAAGTAAGAGAGATGTTAGCCAGCTCTTCTCGTTCTAGAGTTTTCGCTGTAGTGGAAGCACCTCCAGTTTAGGACACTGTCAGAATATAGCTACAGAAAAGGATGGTCCCCCAAGCTTTTGGGCAAACTGCTTGGTTTTGCACAGATTCTTACATAAAAGATTACTGTTGTCTTGGCCCATCAGAATGAAATAATGTCCCTTTTGAGGGCAGAGCTGGACATCTCAGGGAAGTAGGTTCCCATAAGGATGCTATCAAAAGCTCAGCTTTAGAGTTCAGTTTGGAAGCCCTTGATGTCTTTCTCTCCTTGGAAAATACAATCGCTGTCCATGTCTTTTGTGAACACGGGGGATGGGGAGCTGGTCCCCTCCTCATTGTATGATTTAGGAAGTGCCTCCGTGTTTTAGATGCTGCTCAGTTGTGTTTCTTTGTGAAGATTTGCATGTGCAGGGAAGCAAAGGAGAAGAGGGCTCGTGTGTGCTCCAGAGGAAGCGGGCAGATTCTGTCTGTGCACTAGGACTTCCAAGTGAGGTTCACGATGGGAGGTGAGCAGATAGGAAAGAGCAGAAGCCAAGGAAACTCTTCCAAACATGGGACCCACTTTCTCTGCAGCTTTCTCTCTCTCTCTCTCTCTCCCTCCCTCCCTCCCTCCCTCCCTCCCTCCCTCCCTCTCTCTCTCTCTCTCTCTCTCTCTCTCTCTCTCTCTCTCTCATTTTATTGCATTCCAGAGGCTTCCAGCCACATCTCTGGGTTGTGGTACTGTAATTCTGTTTGAGACTTTTGTGCCTTCGGATCTTATATGAGTAGAGACTCTCTCCATATTAAATATGACGATCTTTTCCCTACAAGAAAAGAGTGCTAACGCCTGGCCTCCTGCCTGCGTAGATGGTTCTCAGTGATGTTCTTCTTGCCTCTCTCCCTTTCCCCCTGTCTTCTTGCTTACCCCCTTTCTCTTCCCTCCTCTCATCCACCCTTACCCTCTCTCACCCTCGCTGGCTGTCTTCTATTTTTCTCCAACTGTGTCTTCATTCATTCTTCACATTGGGAACTAGTGCGTGGGTGTCGCACAGCCTTAAAGTGACAAGTCACATTACAGTCTCTACGCAGAGGACCAGTCAGTCACCCTCTGTCTTTCATCCTCTGCCTTTGTCTAAAGCTTCTAGTTTTCTGACCACTCGTTACACTCCCAAGGAGGACTTGAGAGGTCATTTCAAATGCACACAACTGTCAGTATTGACTTTTTTTTTTTTTTTTAGCTGTTTTATATATTTAACAGAGTCTCAGGTGGTGGTGCACACCTGTAGTTACAGAACTTGAGAGGAGAGTGCCAGGAAAATCAGGAGTTCAAGGATAACTTTGAATTCAAGACCAGTCTAGGCTATTGGAGACTCCCTCTGAAACAACAATAAACTGCCTATGCCAGATTTGGTTCATGGGACACATTTTGAGTATTTGCTAAATAATGAGCAATTAAATGAACAATAGCACCAAGTGCCAAGTACTGAGGACCCATCCGCTACTGCCACAGTGCAGCGGCCTCTCAGTGTAGATACCTACAGGGCCAACTTGTTAGAGACCCAAGCATTCAGCTCTAGAGCAGACTGTTTTCCCAGACAAGCTGTCAGTCTCCAGCCACCATGGTGATTGGCCCTAACTTCCCTGTGCTGTGGCCTCTACACTTGCCAGCTGGGCCACAGTTGCTTGTGTTACCAGAGTCAAAACTACAAAAGTCTAGCACTTGGTAGTGCGTTAGGAATATCCTATCACTGTGTGTTTCTGATAAACCTGTGGAGTCCTGCTAGCTCATCACACCCACGGGCTCAGGGATTTGAGGGAGTGTCATGGCCTTACTATAAACACAGGTTTCCTCAGAAAGAGCGTGGAAATGCCAGAGGAGAGCACTCACACGCTCTGAGGTACACAACTCAGCGAGGGTCTTAAATCAAGTGAACTGAGGGCAGAGAGATTAGAGCCATTGGAACGTAGATACAACTCTGTCCGACCACTTTACTCTGCCAAACACTCTCAAGGCCGTTTGAGAGGCCATCTCAGAACCCAACAGGGTTATATTTTAACTGGTCACTAGAGATAAGAGCTGGGATACTGCTTATGAACTCTCCAAATCTACATAGTAATATCAGCACTGGCCCGGGTGGGGCCTCTTGGGAGGCTCATTTCCTGATTCGCTGTCCTTTAATTGAGTTTAACATTATTTATCTTTGTCTAATTGCTACAGGACGGCGAAATGGATTTTGAGAAGCTGAAGTTTAAAAAGTGAGTTTGAAAAGCCACGCTGAAACTTGAGCCCAGTTGTGTGCCTTACAGGGATGTCACAGGCCTTTCTGGCCCACCATGCTGCCAAACCAGACGGGGCTGAGTGTAGGGAGTGACATTTAAAGACTGATCTCCCAAGGGCTGTACATCCCACGTTTCTTGGGCAAAGTTCAGAGAGGCTAGGCGAGCCTCCATTTCTGTCCAGCTCTCGGAACCAGGATAAGGATAATCCCTGGACCCCTCATTTTCCTGTGCAAGGAGGGGGAGAAGCTGGTAGACAGATGGAGCCTGTTTCTGTGTTTTAGCCTCAAGAGCTGGAAAAGAACGTAGACATGTGAGCAAGTCTGTGTGGTGCTAAATCCTCATTCTGATGCTTGCTGGATTTTGGTGAACATGGTTTTTATGCCAGTACCATAGAGGGATCCGTCCGTTTATGTCATCTGCTTAAATTTAGTTATAATTTTTTCCATGTTGAATGATAAAAGGAAAATTTTACATAGTTAAAATAAAGCAAACATTTGGCCCTTTAGCATACTGTTGGGTTGTGCAGGCCTTTGTGAGATGTGAGCTTTGAAGGCAAATGGATCTTATGTGTCCTTCTTTCTGGCCCATTGTGGACAGGCGAAGTGGATGCATTGAAGTACTCTGTACTCTCAGGGCCCTGAGGCTCCACAGGTTTTCTGTAGAGGAGAGAACCCATTTTTTTTTTTCCATAAATGGTGAGATGAATATAACTCTCTTACAGTCTACCACTCATATACTAGTTTCTCCCCTAACTTTCTCCTCCCTCTCTCCATCTTTCTTTTCCTCCTTCACATCCTCCCTCTCCCTCCCTCAAGTCCTTCATTTTCAACCTTCTTGGCAGTTTACCTCAGACCATGAGCTTCTATAACTATCAATAGCTAGAAAACTTTCGAGGCTGGTCAATGCTTTTGTGGCTAATGAAGGTACCTGTGAGGTTAAAAAAAAAAAAAAATCCTACTTTGAAATGTTAGGACTTTAGTTTGTACTCAGCCACTAAGTGCCTTTGGGAAGTTTTTCTGTGCTCTTGCAGAAGGAAAACCGTTTAATGCTGAGATATATTGCCATTCACCCAGGAGCAAAGTTTTCTCCTTATCACCTGGGAAAGCACTGTGTTCTTCCTCCTTGGGGAAACAAACTACACCACTAGGCTAGTTCAACATGGCACGGTAAGATTTCCTTGTGAATTCCCAAGCAGGTGTACCACAGGCAAAGAGTGAACTGTCTCAAACACGGAAAGCCTTCCAATCCAAATAACATTAAGCAAAACACAACAGTGGCTTTAAATAACAGGTTGAAATTATGATTGGTATTATGTAGAAAATTATCTTAAGAGACAACCAGACCTCAGAAATGACAGCAGCTCGTGCTTGAGCGGTACTCACACTAGTCAGAATTGTCTCTGGTGGGCACGACCATGCTTCCAAAAGGGTGGTTTTAAAAGTCATTCAAACTTCCAATGTGAACACGAAGGTTCAGGGGAGACTGGGGGGCGGGGTGGGGGGAGGAAGCTCAAAATCAGAGACAGGAAAAGTGGGCTAGATGATACCATTTTCAAATAAAGTAAAATTATTAGAGATCTAAAACGACATGTCGGGCTTGAATGATTTTAGCCACTGCTGACCTTGTTTAGCCAGAGGGAAAAGAGAAGAAAGGCAGGAGCACACAAGGAGCAGCACACGGACGCTGGATCCAGAGGCAGGTGACAGGCTGGCTGGTCTCTCCCCTACCATGCAAAACAACGCTAGGCGGCAGAACACAGCAGCACTCAGCAGCCAAAAGAACACTGAGTGGCTTGCCCAACTCATGAATGCCAGGATCAAGATGTGAATTTATACTTCACTGAAGTAGTAAGCCTATTATGGTTTGGGCAAAACTCAGAGAGACTCTCTGTGCAGTGTGTACATGTGTAACAGGATGGAATCCAGGGACCTGCACATGTTAGGCAGGGATTCTGCACTGAGCTGGGCCCCGCCCTTAAGAAGACTCCATTTTCCTTCTGGTGGGCTGAGCATGAGTAGTCACATGAGAGAAGCTGGCCCTAGGGATGGAGAGTTCTGGTAGCCCTGCCCGAGTCTGGAGATGCAGCTAGGTCTCACTGTATAGCTGGGGAAAGTGGTCATGAACTCAAAAATGAACCAGATCTTCTCAGAGATCGGCATGTGGGGAAAACGGAAGCAGAGTAAAATAAGAGGCCGCTCGAGAAGGGAGTGCATCGTATCTTGCCTTAGGGAATGGCAGGGGAAATATGAGAGAATTCCAGAGTTCAGGACTGAGGGCTTGGGTAGGCCTCCAGAAACCATCCCATATGTAGTAAGAGCTGCTCTGAGTTACCCAGAGGACAGACGCTGAAGCGGGTTGAGCAGTCCTCCCCAAACTTCACTCCCACTTAGAACTGCAGAATGGGGTTTTATTTGGAAATGGGATTTTTTTTTTTTTTTTGAAAATCTAATCACTTACAGATGTTGTGCATCAACTTGGAGTTTGGATGGGCCCTAAGTCCAAGGAGTGGCACCTCCTTTTCTCTACATACTTATGGGATGCAACTTGATGTCTTTGTGTGTGTTCCTAATGTGGAGGAAAAACAAGAGAAGCTAAGTAGCACAGCAGTGACTTCATCTCTTCCTGGTGAGGATATTTATAATCCGTTGTCTTCGTGTTTTCAAGCCCAGGGAGAGGCATCTTTATGTGCAAATAGAGGGGCATATGGACACAGAAATGAGTGGGAGGAGTCAGATGAAGAAAGAAGCTGGGATCTCAGTGAGGCTGATACAAGCTAAGGAGTGCTGGGGACTCCAGAGGCCGAGAGGCAAGTAATGGACCTCCCTAGAGTCTTTAAAGCGAGTACCTCTTGAGCACCCCGAGGTTGGACTGCGGGCCTCCAGAACTGTCACGGACTGTCTCAGTCCGGGCACATACACTGATACCAACCTAATGACTTTTAAATAATTATTCAAGATTGATAACAACATAATTATACCACATCCTATATTTTTAAATTATATAAAAAAAAGTATAACCACAAACAAACCACCCCCATCTCACAATGTATATAAAAACCTGACTCGTTTGCCTACAAAATATACTGAAACACAAACTCAATCCTGAGTTTTGTCTCTGTTTGTCACTCGCCTATCTCTTGCCCACCGATGCTTCAAAAACTTCTGATCCCAAAAACCTATACCCGACTAAAACAGCCCATGACCCAGAACAATGAACAAGGGGAGCGTTTTTACTGTGACAAACACCAATTCTGTAGGTAGTATTAGGAAACAACTCTTCACAAGCATTAAGCATTTAGCGATACCAGGAATGCTTGGCAGTTCAGACCCACACGGCCCGGTTCTAGGACTACTGTCTGATGGCCATAATTTAACTCTTTTATGCTGTGCAGAGCATCAAGTACGGACAATGGCAGAGGCCAGTACACATGGCCACAGTAGCTGGAGAAGACTGTGTGGTCCAGACTTTTTAGGTTGTGGTTGATGCATCTCAGATGGGATGGCCATATAAAGGACTGGTTGCAGTCTGGATCCCTGGGGAGGAGGCTCTTGTTTTTTTCAGCATGTCCCAGAGCCTCATACCAAGGAGCAGGCCTCTTCTTATGCCACAGCTCTTAGAAAGAGTTGGTCTTATTGTGTCACATGTGCATGCATCTATGTCTCTGTAGAGACGGGTGAGGCAAGCTCAACTCGTTTTTTTTTTACACGCAGTGAGCCATTGCCGCCGTGACCAGGGTCTGTAAGCAGTGAGAACCGATCCAGACCTGGGATCCCACTGTTCCTGGGGTCCCTTGCATGTCCTTCAACAACATACCCAACTGTCTGAGGATGAGCGCAATGACATATACTTAGAGACTAGGCTTTACCACAAATTCCTTAAATTCAACCACGTAAAACGGCGCCTTTACAGTCGGAGAATAAAACCACACTTTCCATGTTCGGTGCCAAAATATGATGCAGGGCTGAATGAGACAAGGGAAATTTGAGATGAAAGTTTGAGTCCTTGGGAGGCTTATGGACAGTTAAGTGCTTGGTCGGTTGCTCTGTGCTCATCCTCAGCCCATGGGTGGGGGGAGGGGGACGTGTGGTCCCTCAGCCTCTCTCTGGCTTGGGGAATACGCCCGTGATGGGGACACTGAACAAGCTGTACTACTAGCCTCTTTAGACATGCTGTCCTGCCCACATGTCCACACCATCTCCATCTCCTTAATCCCCTTTCTTCTGGCCATACCCCATTTTTTTCTCATCTCACTACTGAGAAAAGCCACCATCCTGTGCCACAAATCACCACAGTGTTCACCAAAAACAACTCCAGAGCAACAAGGACAACATCCAACAGCGATGCGTAGCTGGTACCCAGAAAACTGCTCACTTGAAGTGACAGGACTTTCAGCATGAGGTACGTGGGCACTGGTTCAGTGTCCAAGCCAAGCAATTGAACTTGACCTGAAATAAAGCAAACTATATCCTGCAGGCTCACGCGTGCGCGCGCACGCACGCGCACACACACACACACACCCCTTTTCAGCGAACCCAGTTACTCAGAATGGAGAAACTATTGGCTCTCCTTCCCTCTGCCTTGTATCACCCTTGCTGCTTTTCTTCATGCCCTTAGCAATGATCTCTGTCACAGCTGGAAGACCAGTGCAGAGTAAGCCAGTTAAAGTACTTTCTATCACACGGAAACATGGACCCAGCTTCCCAAACCTGCCGCTGGCTGCCTGTGAGCTCCAGTGGCCAGGGCTCCGCATGCGCTTACCTTCGCAATCTGCACACACCAGTTGAGCAGGTACTGAGAGCCTATGTTGTCCCTGTGCTCTCGGACATAGTCCAGGAGGCAACCATAGGGCATGAGCTGTGTGATGAGCTGGACAGTGGAGGTTAGGCAGATGCCCAGCAGGCGGCACACATGAGGGTTGTCCACACTGGCCATCACATAGGCTTCCTACAAGGCAAGGACAACAGATGTTATCACAATTGCTTCCTGGTGCAGTGGCTGATGGGAGAGGTACATGGATCCCTTTCCAGGTAAAATGGAGTGACTGTTTTGTGTTCCAATGTATGTAGCCTGTATATAAATGTCAAGGGTATTTATGCGAGGCTATTAAATGCCCATATGCTGTGGGAGGCAGACTTTTTTGAGTGTCATATGTTGGAATTCTGCTTGATAGGGAAAAGGCCCAAATGGAATTTGTCACTGGCAAAAGCTCTGATGAAAAAAGAATCTGAATCACTCCCATGCTTCAGAGTTTAGGAAATGCTAGGATCTTCCTTAAGAAGACCCTTCTCCCTACATATCAAGGCTAATGACACTGTTAGGGTTTTGTGGGGGTCGAAGTTTGGCTCTCAGATGTGCTGGACAATGACTAGCTCAATTCATCAAGAAGCCCTGGTCACGGGTCCTGTAAAGACCCTATTTCACAGGAGAGGATCTCTGAGGCAGCAGGCAGTCTAGAGGATGATCTCGCTTCCTGACATAGGAGACTTGATCCAGATTGAATGGTGACTAGTGGGAAGGCATTTGGGTCAGGAAACCAGCCCACAACACCTCTGCAAAGATCGACTGGAGAGGCATTTTCAGTGTAGCAGTCCCAGCCTCTGAAATGTACATCCATGCATCAGATACTCTCTTATACATTCAGATGCTCACGCGTGCTTACACACATACACTTGCATACATACTCACACGGAAACGCCCACATACAGGCTCACATGCTCACACGTGTATGCTATAGTGTAAAAAAAAAAATCTGTTTTGCATTTTGTTTCCATTGCCCGGCCTACATTTAAACTGGAAAGTATATGGAAAAATTATTAGGCCGTGGGATTGCCAGAAAATCACAAATCACATCTCTCCTTTGGGTCTGGGAAGCTGTACAATCATAACAGCAGTGAACTCCTCTGGCTGTGCCTATTTTCTCAAGATGTGTTTGAGATCTGGGCACATATTGTATTCATTTTGGAGGGGGAGAAAAACATCTGCAAAGTGGAGCAGGTCGAGAAGCTCCACTGCCATAGGCTGATGATGCCTGGGACAGGAACAGAGCCGGGGGGCGTGGGTGTCAGGCCACACAGAGCCTGGAGCCCTGCCAGTTGGTCCTACTAAAATATGATAGACAAACAGAACTGGGCTATCGCTTCCTGCCTGCACCCAGCACAATGAGGGTGTTGTGTGTAGTCGTGTGCAAAAGTTAAAGTGAGCTTTGTTCTTCCCTGTTTATTTTGGACGTTGAGAAGGAGCATTGTGAACCGCAGCAAATGCTTGGTATCCCACAACAATCTCCGAACCAGCTGAGAGCAGGCAACACTCATGAGGGAGACCCTGGTGGCTTCTGCCCAGGCTCACTGCAGGCGGTCAGTCTCTCCCTGAGGCTTCGGTGACCCTGAAAGGTCATTATTTGTCGCTATTGCTGGCATGAGATTTGGAGCCTTCCTTGCTGTCTCACTCATCTCTGAACTATTTGTGTTGTGAATGGGGGCAAAAGGTTCCAGGAGATACTAAATTCCTTGAGAGGCAAAAAAATCTGGACTTAAAAATGAATGGTAGGACGGCCAGCGAGATGGTTCGGCGTGTAACGGTGCTTGCCGTGGCAGCCTGAGAACCCGAGTGTGATCCCTGAAGCCTCCACTTACGTAAAGATATAGGGAAAGAACCAAGTCCCCATAGTCATCCCCTGACCTGCACACATGTGCTGTGGAACATATATCTCAGGGCATTGCCCTATCATGTCTACATGTATAGGAGTTCACTCACGCATGTGCATGTGCGCTCACACACACAGAGACGCACACACCTTTTAAAGAAAAATGTGAGATTGTTAATGTCAGCCTTTGCCAGTTAATTAAATCACTAAAAACCATGATAGGGGAGCTAGACCACCGAGTGTGGGTTACTGGGGCCATTCCCAAGGGCATGCCAGCATTTAAGAAGCATGCCCACTGCAGGCTGTCCTTATGGCAGTGTGGAAGAATGTGCTATTCAGTGCCCTGTTGAAACAGGCTTTGCTTCCTTCAGCAGAAACCAGTTCCTCGGTGCTCGGTGCTCGCTGCCACTGAGCCTTCAGGAACAGCACATAGCCATGGGTCTGAATGGCTGGCCGACCCAGCCTCATGGCAAGCCACCCAGAATGTCATCATTTGCTGGCTGTCACAGCAGTGACAGGCGACACATGAGGAGGAGACCAAAGGTGACAAGAATGAAGATGCACGGGCAAGGGCAGAGGGAACATGAGCAATAAATAGAAAAAGTGGTCAAAGAGCAACAGTGGAGCAGAGGTCTTCAGAGGAGGAGTGCACTTAACTTTTATGCCTTTACTATATCCATCTCCAAGTCTCCCAAAAGCAGATCTTCTGCATCTCTCTGGAGCAGTTATCATTCAGAAGATTTTCAAACTGTCCTTCTATCATTACCTTCTAAACACTGCTCAAGTCCACATTATTGAGTATAATTTATCAGTGCATTCAGAATGAGTTGAAACAGGAACTCAGGAAGCAAGATTGACTATACGATTTTCCTTTTAGCAAGTGTAAGTGAGAGACTAAGAAAAGAAATCTTCACAGTCCTCTAGCTACTTGTCCTCCTGGTTATATTAATTAGACTTGGCATTGATTTGTAAACTCTAAAATGAGAGATAATTGTTCTTGACGAGTGTATTGCCAGCGTGCGTGATTTTCTGTGACATTGCGTTCACGTCTCATCTCTCATTAGGGAAGTGCATGGTGGAGCTTCCCTAAGCGCCCTCTGTCTTTCACCTTTCTGTCTCAGGACAGGACTCGGTTTCAACTCTTATTGGAAGCCCTGGCAGATATTGAGGTGAGCTCTAGCCATTTCCTAGATGGTCTCTTTGCATTACCCTCTTTGAAGTTGGGTTCAGCCCTCTCATGGGCTAAGGAGGTTAGGAGAAATGGAGGAAAAGTCAGTAGAATTCAAAATAAGAAGACGTTCTCACAGAACACCCTAAAGGCTCCAGGAGGTAACAATGATCAACGTGTGTGTGTGTGTGTGTGTGTGTGTGTGTGTGTGTGTGGTATGATGTTTAAATTAGTTGGGAGAAGGGTCAGAAGGTGGGACCAGAGTCTAGTAGGTTTCCCACTGTTGGTCTTTGGCATCTTTTATAAAAAGCCGTTGCAAAAACAGCTAACTCAGCAAAGCAAAGTGAATATTCAGATTCTTTGATGTACTTCAGACACCAGCCATAGAAATCTGAGCAGTTTTCTTTGTGCCTCTGTCCCCTCATCTGTAAGACCTGTACTGTGGGGGTACCCTGCAGTCACTGTGGTAACAAGTTAGCATTAAAACAGGCTCTGGAGAAGTAGGGTAATTCTGAGCTTTTATTCTTTGGGGTGGAGGGCAGAGTGAGACTTGGAGAGAATTGTGTTTTCTATATCAAGAATGAAAAGAGATAAAAACTGAGTGTTTATGATATGGAGATGGAAAATGCTTAAAAATGCAGGAGGCAGAATGGGCAGTGCAGCATAGAAAGAGACTCAGAAACTCACGTCAAGGATTTCCTTGTTGGCTTTTGGAGATGTAGCTTCTCTTAACTCCTTGATGGCCACAGGAATTTTCACTTTCTCACCTTCTGGGATCCAGAGACCCTGAGATTTAAGAAGAGGGCTGACATTAAGCTGAAGTAATCACGCCAGGCATCATGTTGCCTCATGGGCTGAGTGAATTTTACTAATGACCCCAATCCTCAAGGGCTTTGCATGACAAAGTCCCAACAGTTCTGGGACCCATTATATCTCAGAGGGTCTTAGTTACCAAGCTCTAAAGATCTGAATAATTTTTTTTTTAGATCAAAGCCACTACATATCAGAGAAGCCTCAATTTACAGCAAATGGAGACCATCACAGAAAACCACAACTGGACATAAGGCAGAGATCGACAGGGGATTTTTTTAGAGGATGCGCCAGAGCAATTTCCAGAACAAGAAGAGCCAGAATATCAGAAAGTCTGCTGTGAAACAGTCTTTCCTACGTAAACAAGTTGAGAACATTGCAATATCAATGAACGTGCTAAGTTGGAAGGGGGAAATTTTCATGGAATCCCTTCCCTAGGAAAAAAAAATCTAGAGGTAATTATTGATTGCTGGGAGGAGGAGAATTAGCTTTTCTCAGAGATGAGCCCCCTTATTGGCTGTCCAATGCAGAGGTCATCCATGAAATCATATACATATAAACAACAAAAATGGATTCATCAGACTGTATTTATATATTTGTGCATATATATATGAACATATACATATATATCTATATTTAACAGTCATAATGAAAAAGTAGCTATGAGCTTGAGAGTGGGAGTCATGGGAAAGGGTGGATGAAGGGTATCTGGAAGGGGAAGAGGAGAAATGGGAGGAGAGAACGTGATCTAAGTATGTTCTAATTATTTTAAAAAATCATATAAAACTCCCAAGAGGTTCAATGCCCCAAAGACTTGAGACACTATTGATAGATAATTGAATTTAAGGTCAGTCTGGGCTATACAGTAACAGCCTGCCTCAAAAAATAAGATCAAAACAGCAATGAATGCTTGAGCTGGCATAATGATTTGAATGAGAAATGTCCTTCATGGGTTTGGATATTGAACACTTTGTTTCCATTTGGTGGTTAGGAAAAGCATAGGTGGGGCACCCTTGCTGGAGCAGGTATATCGATCACGTCAGGTATTAGATGAGGTTAAAAGTCTCACACCATTTTCACTCTGTTCTTCCTGCTTTGTGCTTGCATTTGAAGATGTGTGTTCCTGCCACCAGGTCTGCAGCCTGATGCTGTGTGTCCCTGCCACTATAGATGAAAACCGTCTGGAATTTTAAGCTAAAATAAAGTCTTCTGTAAGTTGCCTTGGCCATGGTGTTTTTTTTTTTTTTTTTTCCAGCAACAGAGCAGTAACTAATACCGCTGGTTATAAATGCAGAGTGGGTCATTCAGGATTCTAATTGGAGTCAGACTTTATGACAAATGGATCTAGAGGAGAAGCTCGAGATGCTCACTCCTTGATTTATATTCTGACAGTGAAGAAAAAGAAGAAGAAGAAGAAGAAGAAGAAGAAGAAGAAGAAGAAGAAGAAGAAGAAGAAGAAGAAAGTGAAAAAGAAGATGAAGAAGAAAAAAAGAAGAAAATGAAAAAGAAGGAAGAAGAAGAAAAAGAAAAGAAGAAGAAGAAAGTGAAAAAGAAGATGAAGAAGAAGAAAATGAAAAAGAAGGAAGAAGAAGAAAAAGAAAAGAAGAAGAAGAAGAAGAAGAAGAAGAAGAAGAAGAAGAAGAAGAAGAAGAAGAAGAAGAAGAAGCCTCTCTATATCTCTACCTGTTGGGTTTGGGGTGGAAGCGAGAAAACTCACTTTAGACACAGAAGCTTAAAATGAAAGCTTTGTTTTCTGAGCTCAGGGATGTGGCCAGGTCGGGATCTGAACTGTGTCCTTGAGGGGAAAGTTGTATTGTATATTTAAAGATGAAAACCACAATTAGCTCATATGGGGGTTGGGGGGGTGGTGGAACAGGGAGGTCAGCTCTGACTCAAGTTATTTTGCTAACAAGAAGTTCTAGCTGACCTTGAAAGTGTGCTTAGCAGTGTTTAGGGTACATCCAAGGTGCAACCAAGTAAGTAGATAGCAAAGTATGAATTATGACACCATTGACTCATAGATAACAAGGGTGCAGACAGAGGGTAGCTTAGTATGAGGTCAGCTTGACCTTTTGACAAGGAATTTTCCCAGAGTTGGTGGTCTTTGGGATGGGGTTAGGCTGTTTCTAACAAAATGGAGTCTGGCAGCTTTTAACATGATCTCTTCCTACCTGCTACACTCCCAGTGTATGCCTCCATCACTGTCAGTGACATCTATGAAAATGCCTTTGATCTCACAGTGATAACAAAACTTTTTCTTTCCATAACCTGGGGGAAACATTGTAATTCCTACACCTTCAGCAAAACAAGTAGATGTTGATAAAATCAAAATGCTGAGGAATCTGATTTACCCACACGGGGATTGAGAATATGGCAAACACTGGTTCCAAGAAGCCTAGTGCAGACCTATCTCCAGGAATGTTACCTTATACACTGTGCCAAATGCTCCAGAACCCAGAACTTTGATTTTTTTGAATTCTGTTTCCTTTAAGATCCTCAAGAGGGCTTGGTTGGGAGCTTCTCCGCTGGGGGTAAGAGGTTCCACAAGCTGTGAAGGAGAAAGGAGAAGACCTGAGATGCGAGCTCTGTATTCCACACTATGTGACAAGCATAGAAGATTGATTCAGAGCAAGAGTGGCCAACAGCTAGCAGCATGAGACCCTGCTGTAGTCAAAGGAGCAATACGTTCACATGTGTTCAAAAGGAGCAATGGACACCTTTTCCTCAGCGTGTATCAATATACACCGGAAACCCTGATCCTCTGAGATAAGTGTTTAACACAACAGCTACATGTGAGGACTGTATTTGCCATATGTCCTTCTATGTCAGTCAGCTTTAATTGAAATACAGCAGCAAGAAAAATGTCACACCATAATTTCTTGGGTCATCGCTGGAGCCCATAACACCACTATGCTTTTGAAGGAAAAGGGCTTCTAAAGTAGTGTTGGACGAGGTGTTGTGCTAAAGGCTACAACGCCTAACACCACGCCATCCATACGTCACAGAGGAGTAGCCACCATAAGAGTTCAGTATTTCTCGTTGTGACTCTTTTCTTACATACACAGTCAGGAGCTACCTACCCCTCAGGTAGGTTTCTACTCAGCTGTGTATTCTGAAAGACACCGACTAAAAACATGTACGCTTTGTTGAGTGGGGATACCTACATATAACTAATGGGGTATAACTTGGCATGGTTTCTGATTCTTCTGTCGTAACACAAAATTAATAATGATAATTATATATGTGCTATGAGTTGGGCAACTGTCCTCCAAAGACTCGTGTGTTAAAAATGGACCATGATGCCAGTAGGAAGTAGTAGGGCCTTTATGAGGTTGGGACCTACATGGAGTCCTTTAGTTGGCTGGGGTCAAGATCTAGAAGGGACAGTGAGGCATTAGCTCCATCTCCCTGGCATGAGGTGAGTTAATGTGCTCTGCCATGCACTCCTGCCCAAGCCCCAAGGCAATGTTGCTTACCCTGCACCTCTTAAAACCATGGGCCAAATTAACCTTTCCTCTTTAAACATGGATTATCATGGATATTTGCTGCAATGAAACTAAAGCCACGTCTAGGATATACAATTCTACATTACAAGTTCTCTGAGGCAGGCCTCTTCTCCTCTGCAGCAGTTGATGCTCATGAGGGTGTTACTGATCCAAAGGCAGCCAGGCCTCACAGCTCACCTCTCTCTCCTGAAGCAGACGGCGTAGGGTACGTTTGCGGACAATGTGGCGCCTTCGCATGAACAGGCCAATCCCAAGGGCCACCACCACTATGAAGAGGAGGCCACCCACAATCCCAGTAGCAATAGAAGGGATCTTGGGCCTGGAATGAGGTTGAGAGAAAAGAGAAAGTCACACTGGCATTCCACACATGTCCTGCTCCTTTTGATACGTTGATAGCGTTTAAAATGACCTCAGAAACTGGGCTACTGTTTTGGCTTATGTAGAGGAAGGACTGGGGGCTTGTTCTAAGGCAAGGGTTCTCAGAGTTTTAGCTTCTTGGCTCCAAGTCAGTTACACTGTCCACATTTAAGAAATTGGGGTCTCACCTGAACTTCTCTCCTTATTATAATTATTTTTATCTTTTGATGAAGAAAACATATAATATAAAATCCAGAAAGCAGTCCAGGCACCGATATCACTTTTGAATTTTTTGCTTTCTGAGCATTTCATGCATGAGTACTATGTTTACACCATTCCTACGCCCTCTCATCTCCCCTCCAATCCCCTTCACGTCCCACGCCACTTAGCACTACTCCTATGTGTTTGTGTTTAGGGCTGGCCATCAGAAATTGGGGCTTGTCTCTGGAGAAAATTGATTCTTCTTCTCTTGGCAGCCACTGACTGCCTGTGAATTTTCATCTAGGGGTGGGGCTCTGTGAGATTTCCAAACCCACGTTGGCGTGTCAACAGGCATGTCACTGCGCAGGTCATGTTTAGACAACCTTATTTTTGACAGTTCATGGGTGTAGTTTTATTTCATATGTAGAGATAAAAGGCACCATCCTCTGTCTCTTACAGTCTTTCTACCCTCCCTTCCATGGTGTTACCTGAACCTTAGGCATAGGGTTCTGTTGTATAAATGAATACTGCTTTCGATATGAATTTGTATCTTCTCCTTTCTAAGAGAACATATATGCAATTGAAAAAAACATAGCCATGTATTTTCCCAGGGAGATTCTGGGAGACCTTCCAGACACACTGAGATGCCGGGTATGGTTCTCTACTTTCCATGCGATCCCTATGTGGATGAGCTCAACGGAGCCAAGCCTGACAGGATTTAAATATAAAAAGCATCATCATCGCTGCTGTGAGTGCTGCCCCAAGGTATCCTCAAACCCCAGGAATGCATTGACCGCTGTCTCACCAAGGTCAAGTCTAGTTTCAGAAAGATGAAAAATCCGAAGTCACATCTTCAATCTCACTAGGGACTATCTGAGTTAGTATTACTAACTATGAATTTTGAATCTGTAAGGATTATTTTTTGTTTGTTTTATGGTAATGCTAGCCTGAAAGTTATTATCCTTAAGAATTTACCTCCATTTGAGTCCGCAATAAACTAATTCTTATTTTCAGGCAGACATGTTAATGAATAGCAAAGATTTGTTATCATCATTATTTACATATAGATAAGGTAGCAAAGTCCTCAAAGACCTGTCTTAATTGAACCAACTGTAGAATCATGAAATGGTAGTTTACAATATTTCCTTCTTAGAGAGTACAAGTCATCTCCTGAGCTGTAGACCAAACTCCTAATTAATAAATTTAATGAGTTTTTCCCAATAAAAAGTGAACACCGGAATACACAAAGAATGATTTGCTTTAGAGCATTATTAAATGAGAAGCCACAGTAGCTAAGGCAGGCGGTTTAGAAGGAAAAAAAAAAAAAAAAAAAACCAATTAATGGAGAAACGATTGCAAAGAATGGCCACGGACTGCTTTAAAGGTTGGGATTGTATGGAAAACCATGTAAGACGGTCATGGGGGTTGCTGAGGAAGCCAGGGGGGCATTCTGCTGGGAAAGTTTCCTTGGAAACTCAGAGAAGAGACAGGATTCAGAAGGGTCCCATGCCTGAGACAAGGCTTCATTTTATTTTGCTATTTTGGTTGGTGGCAGAAGGGAACAGCTACCACAGAATGAAGTTAAGGAAGAGACAGTAAGAGAAGGGATATGTGTAGACGTGACTACAACGGGGAGGTAAGCCTGAGCGTCACGGGGCATGTTGTACACAGTCATCTCAGTAAGCCTGAGCGTCAAGCGGGCATGTTGTAGACAATCTCATTTCCTCACTAGATGCTGCTGGCTGATGAAACCACTGTTGCCCGATGGCTCAGAACAGAAATTCATGTCTCTTGGACCAAGCATTTCAGTCAGTAGTAGAAACTGATCAGAAACAAAACGACGAGGGAAGTTCATTATCTTTTTCTGGGCAATGTGTTTCCAGAAGGAAGAAAGGAGAAAATGGCCCCAAGATGGACCTTTGTCATTTGACAAAAAAAGTTATTCATACCACATTTGTGACATGACCATCTGGACTGAAAAAAAAAAAGAGGAGACCTTCAGAAGAGCTAAGAGTTAAGTAAAGCTGTGCTATCTGCAGAAACAAATCCAGAGGTAGAACAGGCCGGTCTTTATTGTGAAGGTGGCCCTAGCACTGTCCATCATATATGCCCTCTGCTGATCAACAAAATGGACACATGGCAGGTGGGCAGAACCTGAGACCTGTGGCTGGTCCAGATTTTGAAGAAGTTGAAAGGCTGTTGGGAAATCAGAGATGGCTTCTGGCCACAGATCCAAAAGTTCTATCAGATGCAAAGTCATGGAACATACCCGATTGGACATCCACGAAGACCTGGCCCAGAACATCTGTAGGAAAAAAAAAAAAAAAGATATCCTTTTCATTCAGTTTCATTGGCATTGTTTGATAATTTTCCACATTAAGTCATAAAGCAGTTATGGTAAATTACTCTTAAATAGCTATAATCATGGTGATCTCAAAATTGGGTAGTTACTAATGTAGTTTTTATCATTAAATTCAATGACCTATAATATATTTGTAAATTTAGGTAGAAAATATTTTTTTGAGTGCCAGAATTATTATATCCTTCATTAAAACAGCCAGGTCATTACGGAAATGTCACACAACATATAGTTGCCACCACCTGGCCCCAAATGTCAGGATGGAGAGGGCAGCCGCACCCTACCCACTGTCTCCTTATTACTCAGGGCAGGAATCGGTTCTAATAGCTACCCTCTGCTTTTCTTGGATTTTGAAGGATTGGTCCTCTACTTTCCAGTTCCCTCAGATAAAGCCATCTGCAATGCTTTTGGCCCTTCATCCCATAAGCCAAATTTGCTGGCATTGCCTCTATAAGTAGTGGGATAGATACACCAGGAAGCCTGGTTGCTTCCTTCTAGATACACAAACAGATGATAGTCAAAGAGAGATAGGAAGCATTCTCTAAAGTCAGTTAGACTTTCCTTCACACAATGCCTGCTGTTCTGTTTATTGTTGAATGTGAAACGCTGGGAGCCCACGCCTGCTGAGGAGGTTGACAGTTTGGACGAGCTGCTTGATCGCAGGCAGCCTTTGAAAGCTACACTGGACAATTGCCATTGACTGTCAACAGGAAGCTGTGATCAGTGAGCTCAGAGGGAAAGGCAAAACAGTTCACATGTAACAGGATGACCAACAGGGGCAGTGACAGCACAGATGCGGCAGAAGGGAAGGTTTCGGGCATCACAAGATTAAGAAACCAGTGGGAAAGCTGACAACGTAATCTCCTGCCTTTTGACTCCTGATGGCAAGTCAAGGAGGTCACACCATTTACTCCTGTCCTAGTCTGTCTCCGGCTCAATTCCTTCCTTCGTGGCAAAATACTTATCATTATAATTGTAGTGACAAATACATTGGGGCATACAACTAAAATGGGCACATTCTTGTAGAACTTTGTTTCATTTACCAGGATAAAAAAATGTCAAGAAAACATGCCTTTTTGTTTAATATATAAAATAAGATTCAGTTTGAAGATTTACGTGCCTCCAATATCCCTGCACTTGCTGAGGTGGCCGCATCTGTGGCTCCTGGAGTCACGTGGGTTCCTTACGCTGTAGTCTGGCTTCTAACAGGACTGGCTCATAAATTGTGAGGATTGCTGAGTCCCCAAAAATATTTTCTTCCCCATAAAAACAGGAAAAGTGCTATGTTTTCGGGAAAATTAGGGGTGTGCTGTGCTTGTTGACTTACACATCATAAATATTTAACTAGGGAAAGGTGTCCTCATTTCCAATTGTCCTCATTAACATTTCGCCATATTTTAAAAAGATAATCCATTTCAACGAAACAATTTCTGTGTAACTAAAAACTTCAAGATAAAACACAGATAATAATAGCAAGACCTCATACAAGTATAGGTTCTTCTCTCACTTACAGAACTAGGAGGAAAAATTTTAAAAAGTCAAACCAACTGACCAAACAAAATTTTAATTTATATTATGAACAAATGCCATTTTTCTATGCTTGAAAAATACTCATTCAGGGGAAGAATGCATACTATCAGTTCCTCCTGCTTGGTGACTTTCAGGGTCCCCCTTAAGGCCGATACTATGTATCCACAGACAGAAACATGCATACACATTTATTTCCAAAATAAGGAAGGGATATGTTCATTTACTGTACATACTTCAGGCGGTTTTGTTTTAGAGAATCCGCTTCAGAATTGCTTATTAAAAATAACAAAAAAAATGGGCTAAAAAGGAAGCAGAACGTAATTTTCACAGGCTCTGCAGAGTTCACAAACTGGACGATGTAAACAGCATGCTGATGCACACACAGGCGAAACTGGAAAACAGTAAATGACCTCCACAGAGAAGGTACATTCCGGAACCCACCCCTGAGTCTCAGAAATAATATTTTAAAAGTGCAGCTGACTTTTAGCAAGATAATCAGAATCTCAGACCAGCCACCAATGCAGTTTCTAATGTTGAAACACTGTTATCCTTTCCTACCTGGAAATTCTGGCCCCTTTATGCAATCACAAACTTTTGGAAAAGAAATTAAAATCAAATTAAGGTCCTCATGCTTGCTTGAAGAGTGTGTTACTGATTAAGCCATATCCCCAGCCCCTTTCCCATCCTCCCATCCACAAAGCCCCATCCCAATCCTGTTTCTATAGAGGGGGGAAGAGGTGACAGCTTGGCAGCCTTACCCATCCATCACTCTTTCCCACTGGCACATGCAGTGCCAAGAAACCACAACTACCTGAGGCAAACATCCTGAGAGGCACAGTGATGTTCCTGCCACTCTGAGATCTGCCCACCAGCACATCACTGCTGCCACAGTGACCATGGAGTTTAAAGCATCTCAGGACCCTGTCCTATGTAACCTACTGCCTGAAAAATTGGTTGACATTTCCAGTGAACAAGTTTTCATGTGCTGTTGTAGTTGACTGTGTTATACTTACCCATAGGTACAGTTTGGATGGCAGAGGTGGCAGACATTATTGGCATCTGCGTACTTCCAGACTAGGGTGTTGTTCTCCCCCATGATCCCAGCTGGACAGGTCTTGACACAGTGAGGACCGTCAATATAGTGGGCACACTTAATACAGTTGTCTGGCCCCTGAACCAAGGTATACAAAAGGTTGCATTTGTTTTATTTCTTTTTTAAATGGAAACTGCTTTCTATTCACAATATTTACTATTAGAAAACAAAAGACAAATAAGAGATTCATCATCATTATTATTGTTATTATTATTATTTCATATGTGCATGCATGTCTGTGCATGACTTGTATGCCTGATGCTCATAGAGGCTAGGAGAGTGAATCAGAATTCCTGGATGGAACTGGACTTACAGGTGGCAGGGGGCTGCCATGTGGGTGCTGGGAATTGAACGTGGGTCCTCTAGAACAGCAGCCAGTGCTCTTAACCACTGAGCCATCTCTCCAGTCCCGCTGCAAAATTTCTTAAAATATATGACAAGTTCTGGGATTTTTCTTGCCTTCTATGTCCACAACAAGCTACATTTTTCTGACTGGTTCTGATTCAGATTTACTTTTTAACAATATACAATATACATTTTTAATTAATTAATTATGTATGTATGTATGTAGTTGTGTTTGTGGATGAAAATGTGGAGGCCTCAGATATTCTTTCTACTAACTCTGACCAGATACACAAAACAATCTGATTTGTATGCTATAAGCTGCTAAGAGAAAGTATTTGTTATTTTGTTTCCCACTAGACTCTCAGTCACTCTAGTACAACAAAGTTATATAAACCAAGTAAAGTTACCCATAGAAAAAGCAATGCACTTATTATACCCAAACATAAATTAAACTGTATTCTTCACTGCATTTTAACACTATTTTAAGACATTGTGGACACCACATTTGTCAAAGTCATCTTGATTGGACTACATAAACTTTATATCCATATCTTTCCTGCAGATCACATTTCAAGTTAAAAGAAAGTACTGAGGGAGGCCAGACTTTGACTTGCTGAGGCACATGCTCGAAAACTCCTTTTCGTATTTCTCCAGGGAAAAGAAGGTGGCACGTGGCAGCACTGGCCGCAGAATGGACTGTGTACGTGCGACGTTAGATTCTGTACGTAAGATTTGTAAAATCCCCAGAAATGAAGGCAGTGGGGCTGCCTAGCAATGTTCTTCACACTTCACAGGGAACTGAAATAAACCTGTTAGGCAAGGACTTTCCCTTGGCAAAAGCAGCGGTTGTTTCACTGTACCCATGAAATTTCAATCCGATGCCATGTGAGCCTGCAGACCAGGGCCTTACTTTGTAACCAGTCATGCCGACAGCCTATTTATTAACTCAGTTCTGGTTTCACTCTGTTGATTGATGGGCAACTTCTGAAACATGTTTCAATTAGGAGATTCTGATTTTGCTGCTGGAATTCAAACTGAACCAGAGACCTGCCTGTCCACAGTATCAAGAATTAACAGGGTAGGGTGTTGGTGTCAGAGGCACCTGAATTCTCAAATTCCTTATGAGTTTGTGGCTGTATGTGTAGATAAGGAAATGAATTTAAAAAAAATAATGCTGGGGTTTCTTAAAAAAAAATATTACATGGATTTGTGAAACAATACTTTGTGGTGTTTTATTACAATGAGGTGGTGATGGCAGATGGTACAAGCTGTGAAAGCTACCTGGCAGTGTCTGAGCCCCAGCACAGGATGTCCTGTGGCACCGTGAAGGGACGGCCATGGTGAGATGAGTGTGGGATGCTAGGCAGGTAGGTGCAAGGCACCTTCACTCAGCGCGGCCACTTTCACAATCAGATCGTGGGCATCTCTTCCCTAGAAAGGGCTTGCATAGCCATCTTTCCTACTGGATGCTTTTCTTGCTAATGTGGAGGCTTTCCCAAAAACGCAGGGTGGACAACAGCCAAGGGCTCTTACCCGGCCTGTACAGGTGATGTTCATGGTCTGGGGCAGACATTCGGGGTGACACTGGATGCATTCAGATTTCTCCACGAACTCCCTGGGCTCCCTGAGAGAAGAACACAGTGAACTGATCATCCCATACCCTGGACGGATGGCCTATCCCAGAAACTCAAAAGAAATCTTAACGTCAAAGGGCCAGAAGGCTGGGACTGCCTTGAAATAAAACATGCTCAGGTCACTAACAGAAGAACCTTAGGTCACATCAGAGACAGCTTCATTTATAATCAGGGATATACATTTTCTAATAGGGATAGTTTTTGAATGCCAAGTAAGACAACAAAATATGAAAAACATCTTTATGAGCCATCCCTTCCCTCTAAGGGAAAAATTGGTGAATATTTAAGCTGCCAAGAAATGGTTTCTAAGACTAAGGGATAGAAAAGGAATGTTTAAGCGTGTTCATTTCCAGGGCCTCTGGAAAACATCTTCCTGGGTCCTGCCTCTCCTGGTATTGCAATGTTAGATGCATTAATCTGCTAGCCGACTTCTTTCAAGTGGCCTTTCCTCTGCCTACTTTTAGTAGTGCAGGCTGAGCTGGCAGCATCAAGAAAGAAGTGGCAGAGAGAGAAGAAATGGCCACGCAGCAGCAGCAGTAATAGCTGAGCAGTCATTAGGCGAGCTGCAGGAGCAGGAAGCAGCCAGCTGCTTGACAGGTGAAGAAGAGGCCAGCTGAACGGGTCAAAGGGGATGTGACAGGGACGGCAGAAGCAGAGAGGACAGAGAGCTGAGGCTGAAGCATAGCACAGAGTAGAGACAAGAAACTGCAGGTCCTGGGTGCTGAAAAGAGTTCCAGAGTACTTCTAAGATTTTAGAGCCTAAGGTCGCAAACATCCTGGGCCTGAGAATTATAACAATAATCTCTGTCAAGGACCGAGGAATCTGTTACACAGGCCCTTCTTACAACTAAGGGCTAGGGAATCCCAATGTGCTAGGTTTACACACACGAGATAACACTTAGGAGTCCTATACCACAAGCCTACACTAGACTTCAAAGACTTGTAAAGCTAAGGGTCTCAGTGGCCAAGTAATGAATCAGGGTTGTAACAGTACAGGGTGCCTTGTGCACCTGTCTGTTGCCACGTTTCTCTGCTGTCAAACTGTGAAGTGTACCAAAGAGACCAGTGGCCAGCATCGGACTGGTTTCTCCTTGTCACTCTACTGTCCCTATGTTGGTAGAACACACAGTGACTACAGCCCACTGACTAGTAGGCAGAAACCCACAGCAGGGATTTTTATGAGCTTTGTCTGTGTGTCACCTCCTGCAGAAGGGCCCCAATTGAAGAGTAGGCAGGTACTGCAGGGCACCAGGAATCTCACACTAAGTGACCTGTGCCTCTGGGCATGGTGAAGAGACTTGCGGGCTAAAAATATGAGTGCCTGATTCTAAGAGGAAGGACTGGTCGGCCCTCCACATGTTCAAACAGCAGTTATAGCAGTTGTCCCAAGTTCATTAAGGCATTCTTATGAAATCAAACTTGCCTCTCCATCCTGCTCTGGAGGATTTTTGGATGCAGACTGTGGTCCACGCCCTGTTAGCAGAACAGGATGGAAGGTTTTCCCAGCAGCATCTGTAACTCACAGGGCTCTTCCTACCATAGCTTCCCTACTTCCTTAAATTAGGGAAAAATGCCATCCTCTGCCCTTCAGTTTAATTTTCCAAGTAATTTACTTTAATCATTATCGGTATTAGCTTAAAATGTCACACAAATATGGAAAGTCTCATCGCATGCACAGATTGTACTTTTGCTGATTACTATTAAGTTAAGCAAACACAGGAATTTACTTCTTTGTCCTTTGTTGTAGTACAAAGTCATTCGCACCACTCAATGGTCAGTGTTTGCTAGGGGTACATAAAACCAACACTTAATTAGGAGATATTCTGTGTTATTATATCTTAATTCGGCAGGACTAGTGGACTGGAAAGAAAAGACCAAAATGCCCATGCTTTCTTGGCTATCTTAACCACTGGGTCTATTCTACTTTGAGAAATTCATATAAAATGAAAATCTAAAATATTCCTGAAAAAATTCAGGAAAAGAGACACGATAAGTGATCATGCTGGATTAAGGAATAACGAGAAACTGGACAGATTGCATGACAACAATAGCAACAACAGAAACCCGAATATAAAATAAAGATAATAGCAAGAACAAAGAAAAAAATAACATGGGTAGCTACAAAGGTATAAAAAAGAGCATGGTGTTTATTCCTTAGCTACACAAAAGCTGAAAGAATAGTGTCTCACCCCTCCAGGACGTTGCATCTCTGCACGCACTCCCTGCCCCTGCTGACGTTGTGGCAGGAGACACAGTCCTTGGGCTCAGGGCCCCAGCAGCCTTCCGAGGAGCATAAAGGATTACAGACGTGGTTCAAGGCCTCTGAAGAGACACAGTGAGATGCAGGGTCAGTTAGGCCACAGTAACAGGAGGGGTCAGAGGAGGTGACACCCTTCTGAGGGGCACTGTGCCCTTTGCAGACACATAGGGGGTCTGAAAACAGACAGGATGGTGCTAAGGCCTCTGTTCCCTGTGGTGTTTGGGGCAGCTTGGGCCTGACTCTGGGGAGACTTAGATGATAGATGTCACAGATGACAGAAATGGCAGGGAAGGTTGGAGCTGCTTGCTGTGTGCTGGGCACCACGCCAGGAGTGTCACATACAGGACTTCATGTCACCGAGGAACACCACGGCACTGGAATCATCGTCGTGTATGAATGACAAAGCCAAAGCCAAAAGTGATTAAAATAAGCAGGGCAACTTCTCAAAGCCCAATTGGATCAGAGGCGTTCTGGAACTCAGCATTACCTCTGCCAGTGTTGAGAGCCTTGCCATGAACCCAGGGGTATTTGCCAGTTTCAAAAGCTAATTCAATGTTTTAAAAGCAGAGTTGGGAATATAAGTGTGAAATGTCACACATTCTTTGATGTGAATGTGTGGGTACAGGTGTGCATGTGTACTTGACTATAGCAATCAAAGGCTGCTGTGAGCACAGATCTATCTAATGTAATGAATGCTGCATTTTGCTTTTTAAAAAATTACAGCTATTTAGTGGACTAGACCTTAGAGCACACATGACCTTACTCACTAACAGAGACACACGTCTAACAAGGGGCAGCTTAAGGGAAGAAGGGCTTACTTTGGCTAAGAGTTAAGAAGAGACACTGCCCATCATAGTGGTAGGAATAAGAGGCCAAGTGTTCGAATGCTCCCAGACCACATAGAACTATGAACATCTCATAACGAAAAAAAATGTATTCATCCTATCTTCTTAAGTCTTTAAAAAAATTACATTTATCTATTTATTTCATGTAGATGGTGTGTATGTGCATGCCACTCTGTGTGTGTGTGTGTGTGTGTGTGACAGAGAGAGAGAGAGGGAGAGAAAGAGAGAGAGGGAGAGAGAGAGAGGGAGGGAGGGAGGGAGGGAGGGAGGGAGGAGGTAGAGTTGGCTCTCTCCTTCCATGTGACTCCTGGCAGTAGAACTCAGATTGTCAGGCTTGGCAGCGATGCTCTTTTCTGCTCAGCCATCTCACTCGCCCTTGTTAAGTTTTTAACAGCATCAATATCGTTCAGAGTCTGAAGTCTTTATTTTTTTTCTTGAGACGCAATGCAATCTCTTAACTGTTTGCCTCTGTGTAAGCAAACAGTCAATTACAGACTTCCAGCTCACATGACACTTAGTAAACACTCCCATTCAGAGAGGTGGAATGGGGGCCCAGCAAAGAAAGGCTGGACCAGAGCAAGACTGAAACCCTGTAGAACTATCCAAGCCTTGGTAGTTCGGTCCCTCTAGGTCACCCCTTGCACTATGCAAAGAGCTCCCCTTTGGCCTGCTCTATTCCAGGCCTGCAGTTTTCCTGAGCAGACATTCCACCCTGCTGACATATCTAAAATCCTGCAGTGTCCACTGCAACTTAAGCGTCATCTCTGCAAGTCCACACAGTGGCCTCCTTGCAGGGACTCCAATCCCACCTGGCTTGACTGGCTCTCTGGAACCTTGGCACCAGCTTCCATGTCCCCTTCACTCTTGTATCCCTCACGTGTACAAAACTGTGATGATGCCCATTTCAGCAGCCAGATGAAGATGTAGCCTAGCCTCCACCAGCAGGCAATCTCTTCAGTAGAACTCCCAATTTTCCCTCTCTTCTTTCAAATGAATATACATTTTCACAAGATGCACCCTTTGGTGGGTGGCAGTCTTGCCCTCAGAGCTCCCTTTTCCTATTGTCCCAATGTGGGTATACAAGGCTTCTTTTTAATGGTGCTAATCTCTTTACAGTTACAATTGCTTTCTTAGCACCTAACTTACTTGCAAGTTTAAATTCTCCCCCTTTCCCACCAAACTGCAGAGTTTTTATCTCTATCTGTCTGATTCTTTCTCCGGCACACTGTAGACTTGGATAAAAGCAGTGGGCAGAAGCCATGACATATCCTGAATGCTATGGTTTGTGTCTTGAGATAGGTTCCACCAATCAGGCCTTTGCTTTCATATGCAGAATCTGTGACTAGAATACATTGCCAGCAGCTCTGGCTCAGTTTACAGTAGTGTCCTTGTTCCCCTCAGGAATCTGATGAACCGGGTTTCTACTGTCCACATTTCTCTCAGAATTCTGGTCTTCAAAACTCCCACGAGGATGGCCTTTTAAGCAGTGCTTATAACAATTCTGGGGCTTACTTGCACAAAGTTCCAAACTTCCCCACAAACCAGACCCAAAGGTGTAAGTACCACACCCTCAAAACAATCAAAGCCAAGGCTCCACCGCTTTGACATCTTTTCTCATTACAGCAACCAAATCCGGATACAAAGCAACTGAAGAAGAGAAGGGTTTGTTTTGATTTACAATTTAAGCAGGGGATTCAACCAATCATGATGGGACAGCATGCCAACAGAGGTACAAAGCATAGGATCTCATTGTAGCGATAGGAAGCCAAGTGTGGACAGGAAGTGGGGCCCTCAAGACTGACTTCCTCCAGCAAAGATCCACCTTCTAAGCATCCTACAAGCTTTCCACACAGTGCTGTTAGCTAGGGACCCAGTGTTCAGACGCATGAGTGAGTCTCTGGAGGACATTCTACATTCAAACCACACACGGCAAATTCACCCCATGAGATGAGAACGCTCTGGAAATCTGATGCTAGTGATACAATTATGAATATGCACATTTTAACTTGATGGAAGAATGCAAAAAGCAATTAGAATGTTTGGGAGAAACCTTTTCAGTAGTCCTCTTAAAGATGAATTACCTCCAGGAACGCTCTGCGGAGGTGAGATGGGGCCAAGTACTTACTGCAATCTTTCTCAGCTCTGTTGTTCATGATTTTGGTTTTTTGACTGGACGTCCCAAAGAGTTTTTTCCAGTTTATTGTGTTTGCGTAGCACAAATTTCGGTTTCCAGAAATGACCACATCTCCGTCACTTATTTCCTTGAGGGAGCGCAGCCCCAGTGATGTTATGTTCAGGCCAACAACCGCGAGAGAAAACTGACCGCTAAATGGGGGAGGAGAAAAATTACATTGTGTGTGATGGTGAAAGCAACAGGCCACCCTCAAATTGTGTTTTTCTGGGCCACTTAGGTTTCCCGAATACTGTATTTCAATCGCTACTAATCATTTTGTGAAAGGTATGAATCACAACTTGAATGCAAGCGATTTTTAAGTTTCCTCGAGGAAAAGCCAGTTTCTCATCTATTTTATGATCTTCAACCTTGGCTAAACTGGAACACCAAATCAATGGCTTCATGCCATTTCATTTACTATATTTATAGTTTTCCTAGAAATCAAGAACATATTTTCTATCACCTGCAACATCAAAATGTACTTTAAGGAAATTTGTGTGTCTGTCCATCTACCTACGCACTCATCTGTCCAGTCATATTTATTGAGCGAATACCTGAGGTTCCACTTGCCAAATACCGTACAGGTTAAATATTTGTCTCTTTTACTCAGGGACCCTGTCTAGGTGAAATAATCACATAGGCAGAAGTTTTTGAGTCCAGAGAAATGAATGCAGCTCTAGTGAGCACTGTGGCAGCCAAGGGTGGGCACCTTAGTAGCTCCATAGAGGAAGGCCATGGAAGGGTAACTTCCTCCAAGGCATGATATCTCATATCTGAGACAGAGAGCGCAGAGCTAGGTAACATTCTACAGGTATGTGCCCAGTGGGTGTCTGGATGAAAGTCAGATGAAAGGGAATGAAATTCCAAACCATTTGGAGGAACAGGACAGTGCAGGATGTGTGTGGGTGGGAGGGCTGGGGACAGGCCTGGGGATGGTGCTTGAGGTCAGAGCACAAATGTGTACCCCTGCTGGAGGAGCTTGGACGGTCACCTGTGATTGATGGAAAAAGCACATATTGGCGGTGTGTATTTATTTGTAGGAATCCTCTTTGACACTAGCATCAGGAATGGGCCAGATGAGACAGAATGAAAGAAAGAATGAAAGCTAGTGGGCTAACTGCCGAAGTTCAAAGCATCATTTGGCAGACCCCTGGTTCTAGTCGCGCTTCTTCCCATTGTTTTCCCTTCATGAACCATCTCTTCCCACCGCCTGTGTTCAGAGAAGTGAGGGGCCCTGGGTAGGAGACCCACAGCGACCACTTACTTGGGATTCATCCCAGCACATGCTCAGTGAAGCCAAGGAGTCATAGTGTGGCTAGGGTCTTTGTTGCAGGTCAAGCCCTAAGTTTTTAATGAGTCACACCAGGAGCCAGAGATCATCCCATAGCTTAAATGCTTAAAACTAAGCATAAGGCTACAGTGCAGCCACGCGAACCACTATGCTAGCCTTAGCAAAAGCACATCCCTGAGAACTTCAGAGCAGAGGCAGGAAGTACGGGCAGCTGTATGGTATCAGAAGTGTCTGACTAAGGGAGTTGATGGACAGCAATGTATATTCTGTGTGTATGGTGCTTTGATTTGTTAACATCCCATGATATTATGTGGTGTCAGTGGTGGTAAGTTTAAAAAGAGTTATCATAATCAGAAAGCTTTCAAGGCTGGTGTGAGCTACAGATTTCCAAATTTCTGTTTCTCACTACAAATCTTAGAATTTCTCTTAATCTATGAAAGATCTCCCTCCTTCTCCAATTTCAGTCTGTCTGTCTGTCTGTGTGTGCATCTGTATCCCCCTCCCTCCCTCTCTGTGTTTGTTTTTTTTCCCTCTGTGTGTGTACATCTCACTGTTGTGGCTGGAAGACTGGCCATGATAGGTCCCCAATCTATTTATCATTAAAACATTACATAGGTTCCCTGGTGTGACATGTTATATAACTTAAACTGCATTATTATCAAATATTAGCCAAACACAAACAAGGAGACCTTCTATAAAACACCTGGCCATGTTTTTCCATAGTGTCAAGACAACGAAAATGAGCAAAGACGTAGGAGCTGGGGAAGCTTGCAGGGGACTAAGAAGACACCAGAGGTCAGTGCAGTGTGGGATGCTGACGAGGATGGACGAAGAACAGATCCATACATGGAAAATCTGATGGACTCAGAAAGAAGGACATGTTGAGCGAACAGCATCGCACAGTGTTAGCGTCTTTAATTTTAATCTTCCTATCTACTCGACTTAAGTTGTTTGTCACATTAGGGGAAGCTGGTGAAGGATCATCTTTGTGCTATTTCTGTACCTCTTCTTTAAGACAAATTTCAAAAAACAAACAAAAAAACAAAAACCAAAGAAAGTTTCCGAGGCTTTTGTTACGGCTGACTTACTGTTGCTTTGTCCTGCCACGTATTATTTCTAGGTTCTCAAAAGCATGGAGGTCAGTCCAGTTTGCCGGCCAAGCCTGAATCAGCAAAAACCCTAGGTGGAAGCAGAAAGGCTTAGACACACTGCACCTGAAATGTCTTTGTTTTGCAGGACTTGCGTAAGGGACAGCAGCAGTGGCTTCTTCCTGTCCTCACCACTAAGGATGATAGTGCACTTCCGGACACAAGTCCAGGTGACATTCATCCTGTCCCCTCCGGTGGAACTTTGATTTCCTGAGTGCACTTCCCTCAACCCCAAGGCCAACTCCCACTAGAGCAGGCTGACCATGTGATGCCTTTGAAAGGACTCAAATCGCACACCATGACACTTCTCTGACTGTTTTTCAAGTGGCCTGTTACCAAGGCCTCATTTTCAAAACACTTACTTCACTTAACACTGGTCTTCAGAGCAATCTTGTTTTTTTCACATCAGCTTATCCCCGTTTCAAAGATGAACAAAATGGAGCAAGGGGCGGCAGTCATGGATCGCAGACTCCGCAGTGGACAAGCATCTCCAATCCAGTTTATGAAACTCGAGAACCTGCAGTCCCTGCTAGCCCTCAACCTCGTATCCTCCTGCCTCCCTGCACCCTGCCCTCTCTCCTCCTGCCTCCCCTTGTATCTCTGGGGTTTAGGGTCTGAGCAGAGAAGAGGCACCTACTTGTGTCATATCAAGCCCAGCATGGTGGCAGCAGCCTTGCTTTAAAGTGCTTTCAACTTGCACAAAGGGAAACTGGATTGTTAAATGCCCCAAAGAGTTATCAGGATGGTGGAGAGCTTCAGAAACCACATGTATATGCCAGGGAAGAAGGGGGAAATGGGTCGAGGGTCTTTACAAAATTTAATATCCCATATACTCTCCCAGATGCCACAGTACAAACCTGTTATTTCCTTTACGGTTTTCAGAATTTCTAGTTCCCGTGGGTCCAGGGGAGGAGTGTGTGTGAAGGAATCCCTGAAAGGAACAGCCAAAAGGTTAATGATCAGTCTCCGTGCTTTAAAAAAAAGTCGATTTTGCAGCTGTCTTTCCAGGTGACTCAGCGGTTACTTACCCCTTGAAGGCCACTGGCAGGATATGAAGGTCCCCGCTGATGGCAGTGCAGTATTTGAAGTGTTTGATGTTCGTAGCATTTATGGAAAGCGTGTCTTTAAATTCGCCAATGCCAATGCCATTACAAACTGTTAAAGAGAGATGTGTGCTCGCTTTACATGTGCCGAATTAAGAAGGGATGGGCCTGTCCAGGCAGAAAGTGAACCCTGGTGCCATGCATTGCTAATTCATTCCACCAACTCTAAGGGGACCCTCCAGGTGGCAGAACCCCTACAGCAGGCTTCAGTGTTCCCGTTGGCCACTGGAGTAGGGCTTGGGGTTGTCCTTGTCACAGACCTCTGTCAGATTTGAGCTTTCCCTCTTGTTTTCTACCTGGACCTACTCTAACTCACTTTAAGACATTGGCTCCTTGTAGGTTTCTAGGACCCGACAATACAGGCCGTAAACTTCAAACCCCTACCCAGATCTAGCCAATGGGCAGAACATTCTCCACAGTTGAGTGGAGAGTGGGGGGTCTGACTTTCACATGTACTCTGGTGCCTCATATTTAACCATGTCCCCTGGAGGGGAGAGACCTGGTGGCACTCAGAGGAAGGATAGCAGGTTACCAAGAAGAGACTTGATACCCTATGAGCATATACAGAGGGAGGAAATCCCCCTCAGTCACAGTCATAGCGGAGGGGAGTAAGGGGAAAATGGGAGGGAGGAAGAAATGGGAGGATACAAGGGATGGGATAACAAGTGAGATGTAACAAGAATAAATTAATAATAAAAAAAAGAAATAAACTAAAAAAAAAAAAAAAAGACATTGGCTCCTCCCCTTTCTGTCTACGGACAGTTCATCCACCTGGGCTGCAGGTGGCGCCTCTGTACCTGGTTCAAGAGAACTCCCCACCTCCTCCACCTTTGTAACTTGGCTTTGCAAGTTTATCTTGTACTTTACAGACAAAATACAATTAAAAAAAAAAAAAAAAGAGTAAGGTGTGTTTGTTTGGAGGTGGCCATAAGGGTTCCGCACAAAGGTCAAGGAAAAGCCTAGTGTACACTTCACCTTTGCGACAAGGCCCATCGCATTTTTTGCACTTCCTGACGCCGTCTTCTTCCACTTCAAAGTAGTCAGGGCCGCAGGCCCGGACACATGAGCCATGATCTGTCACCACATAGTTTCCTGAGGACGAGGCAATGAAAAGAAGGTGTTGAAGGCCACAGCAGGTGCTCCTAACCTCCCACAAACATCCTCGGGCCCTGCTCTATATGCACAGCTGACAAGGTCTCAAGTGTTTGGTTGCCTTTGCTATGAGGAGAAAGACTGATAGGTTTCAAGCAGAAAAGGAACCATGGCTGAGTTTAATGGCTTTTCTGACTGTGATGTGGAAAAAACAGATACATGACCTCAGGCACGAAAGAGCACTGGGAGGGAACACCATCACGTGTGCTCACTGACCGGAAGCCCCTCTTTGAACATAACTTTACTCTGTCAGGGGTCTGTGTTTAGAACTTGCAAGGAAACCTTGACAATGTATTACACACCCATTAGCGCCTAGCAAACAGTTCCTGTCCCACACAGGTGACTACAGTTTGCTCTGTGTTTGACAACAGCTTTGTCCTTTCCTACCTGCCAGGTGGTCCTTGGTGGGGCAGTGATAGGATCAGTTTGTTCTGCTTCCCAGATAGGTACCCCAATGTTTGTCTCCACTTCTCCTCCCCTTCATGTAGCCTATCTTGCTTAGTATTTATGATTGATTATAGAATTAAGAAACTCTATGCTCTATTAAGTTTCCCAAATAGATTCTCAAAAATATGGGTGTTAGTATTATATCTTCAAGTCATATACTCTTGCTATCTTAGGCTTTGAGTATTTCCTTTGGATTATAATGTTCTACTTACTACACTTTCACACAAAATCTCTCTATGGCATGACTGTGATGACTTGCCTTTCATCATAATTTTCTGTTTACCTTATAGTGGCTTATTATATTTTCTCTCTCCCTCTCCCTCCCCCCCTCTCTTTTTCTCTCTCTGTGTGGGTGACCCCATAGTTCCTCTTTTACATTTTTTGGTATTAATTTCCTTTCTAGAAGTAAAGGTTGATTCTTAGGGCTCTTTATATGTTGTTTTACTTTCTCTGTTTGGGACTGATCCATGAGGCCATTTACTTACAGATACCATAGAGGACCATTATATACATAAACAAAACATGAACACAAATGAGTAAATCAAAGCAAAACCAAAACTGAAATACTCTTAAGAGCCCAACCTTAACCACAGGCTTTTCCACACAAAAAGGTCTGTTCTAACTTAGGTCTGTTAAAGACCAGCACAGTATACAGTCAAACAATGATTGGTCCAGAGGGACATCATCTTATGCTGGTCAACTTCAGGACACACCAAGTTACTATAGCTGGCCCTCAGACTTGGGGTGAAGCTAGGATCAATGCATGGGATCAGTGCAGGGGAGGCCACCATTTGAAGAGAGGACCCCGGCCCTCTGCAGGCTGCCTCCGCCTCTGTCCTCAGAACTGAGCTGGCTCCTCATCTTTGTACCTGGCTGGGCATCCACTAACCTGCCTGACAACAAGACAAGCACAGCAGCGGCCCCCAGACTGCCCAAGACTCCAGCACAGGACAAAAGAGGACATGGGTGACTGTGAATCAAAGCTGGGCAACTCACGGGGGCATTTCTTCACACAGGTGGCACCAAAGCTGTACTTCCCCTCAGGGTTGACATCCATCTGATACGTGGTGGGGTTGTACAGCATAAGTGGTGGGCAGGTGTCTTTGCATGTGGCTTCATCTCGGAACCTGTGGCAGACCTATCATGAGAGGGACAACATGTCTGGTCAGGGATGTATCATCCAAATGAAACAAACCCAGGGCCAGGCAGCCTGGAGGCCCGCAGGCCAGTTGCAGCTCTCAGCACACAGATGCTCAGTTAGAGAGGAATAGCATCCAGTGAGCCTGTCCAAGGTAGTGAGAAACACCTTCCCCTACAAGTACTAAATAGTATTTCTAAGTATACTGACTGTCCCCAGTTGCCATAACTTAGGGTATGTGGGTAGAAAAGCACATCGCTATTGGTTGCAGATGATGAAGAAATCTACACATGACATTGGGAAGTATGGTGTGCCACTATTTTTAAACCCAGTATACAGTGGGCTTCTCTCATAAAGAGAGCTTTAGAATACTTTTTAGAATTTATTGCCACACTTCAGGAGTCTTAGCAGGAAGGTTCCATGCGGAAAAGTGTTAGCTCCTCTGAAGAACTCCATTAACAGTTCTTTTTTCCTGGGCTGCTTGCTCATTAGAATCAGCCCATTCTACTTAAAAAAAAAAAAAAAAAAAAAAAAAATAATAATAATAAATTCACCCCTGGGGCCAGGTTTAGTTTCTGGAATTTAAGAATCTTCTGTTTCCAGAAACCAAAGAATATTCTAGACTCTAGCTTAGGGTAGACCTTCCTTTTCTGGACCCTGATGGGACCTTGCTTGGCCTGGTACTGATGCCAGGAATCACACTCGCTACCCCTGATGTCTGCAAAGTTAACACTAGAACTTTCGCCAGAGCTTCTTCAGAAGTGGCGGCAGTGGGGGTGGGGTGGGGGAGACATCATGGGTTGGGGGAGGGCAGGGGAGCAGCCCAAGAAGGCATCAAAATATGATGGGCAAAGTAGAGTGATGAAGATCAGAGGAGTCCAGTGCCATGCTGCCCAAAGGTCTGTGTAACTGCAGACAGTTCTCAGGGGATCTAACAGGAGCATTTGCCACAATGCTGCCACTGTTGGCTACGATGACACTCACTTAAAATGTTTCCCACAGGAAGGCCCCTGTCACAGTCAGGTGATGAGCAAGTCCACAGTTCTAGCCCCTAGTAACTAGAGTCTTACCAGGCAGTCGCTTTCTCGGGGCCCTGTACAGCCAGCGGCACACTGGTTGTGGCAGCAGTCGCTGGGGGACCTGCCACGACAACGCCGGGAACATTGCTGGGCACAGATGATTTTGGTCACTGAAAAGGAAAGGTCACCAGTGAGCAGCTCATCTTCTAGGGGCACTGAGGAATGCTTGCATGGAGCGGAAGGAAGTGAATGGGAAGCAGATGGCTTTAGTGACAATGGAACAGGCTTCCAGTCATTCATGTTCAGCCAAACCATATATTTTTCTTATCATTTATTTTGAATCACTTAGGAGAACTGATTAAAGCAAGTCTGATCAGACATTTCGAATGAGTAGATATTAGGTAGGAAATTGCTGGCAATTCAGAAAGCATACATGGAGCACCAAAAGAGTACCAAGAAGGAAGTAGCTTTCAAAGGAACATGATAGTTAAGTCACAAAGGCAATGAACTAGGGTCAATTTTGAAGCTAACACACTCCTCCGTTCTTTGGGCAAGCCAGCAACCACATTGAAGTAACTTAAATATTTTTTTTTCCTAAGTAGGACTCACACATATGTTCCCTGGAGAAACACTGTCAAACTTCTGTATTAGTTGGTACCAGGAAAGAGTGAAGTGGGGACAGTGAACAGGGCATCTTGTGTCTCACCATGGGTGCCTGGGTGGTTAGCTTTTAGGCATTTAATTATAGAGTAAATTGTCCCAAATCCTAAGCCTTAGATAGTGGTGTGCTATGAAGCTTGCAAGTCTGTTCATGAAACAGTTAACACTGGGTCTTTGGCCAAGCTCCTGTACTTGTCAAGTCACCAAGGTGTAGGAGATGAGGACCACATTCTGTGTGAGTTCTGTTCACTGGGCATTGTGTCTCAGGCCCTGGCCTTTGAAGACTTACATTTCTGGCAGTTCGCCTCTCCTCCTCCCCAGCAGCTTCCATTGGGACAGCTCGGATCACATTTTTGGCCTGAAATAAAAACCTAGTAGTTAAATGCGTAGTTCAGTAAAAGTGAACAAATGGCATGGAGCCGATGACACTTCTCTTCAGGTCCTAGAGAATGTTCTAGAAACAGGGAACAGCTTGGAAGCTTTGTGTTCACAGTGGGCTTGGATGGTTAGTAGGATAAACTGAAGGACTTGTGCACTTCAGCTGTGGAAACCGAGAGACAGTACCTATGGACTTGTCACAGCCACACAGATGACAAATCTACACGAGTTTAGGGCTCCAGAGGTGCCACCTTCGTGGGCTTCCCCAACCAGCTTGGCTGAGTATAAGCTTACTCACCTTACCATATGCAATCTGGACTGACTGGGTGGGGCAACCACCCCTGGATGTTTAGGGGTTTTAAACCGTGGCTGGTAGACGAACACGCCTCTTCTCTGAGCCATGGAATGGTGCTGAACATGGCACAGGAAGTGCACATTCTGATTCTGTGAGTCACTTGGCCAGCTACCTAAAACCTTAGTTAACAGTTGGCATGCTACTACCTGGAAATCATTGTAACTAGTAAATTTTTGTATTTGGTCAATATCAAATTGCAGCTACAAAGGCTTTTAATCTCTTAGTTCTACACTGAGAGAAATGTGAAGACCGAAGTGTTGGCCAAAAAGTTGGTTGAAAATTTCTGTGGAGCAGATTTATTTTTCTTTTTTCTTTCTTTCTTTCTTTTTTTTTTTCACCTGTGGTGTTATGTACTTACCATTCTTTCTAAGCTGTTAGTATGCTCTGGGCAATAATGCATCATACAATATAAAATATAACTTTATTTCACATGGAAGCTTATTTGATGGTGTCTGAATTTGGCTTTTCAACTTGCTACTATAAATATTCATCCTCATGGCTCACGTTTTCTTCTAAGAATATTATATCTATATCTATATATCTCCAGAAATATACTATAAATATGTATAAGTGTGTATGTATGCATACACACATATTTTATTACATATAATTAATAGATATTTGGAAATTATTTTGAAGTATGGAATAGCTGATACATTTATTTATCTTCTTTCATGTAAATCCAGTCTTAAAGCCTCACTCTGTAAACTCCATCAACACAGTGTGCACTGGTCACAGTGGGCTGCTCTCTGAATCTCAGGTGCGTCACCTATACAACACTTAAAAATCACCTCCTAAGACTGTTTTTACTGTTGTTAAAGAGGAAATGCTAAGTTCTCACAGGAAGTCTGTGTCTACAAACTACTTGTCAGCAGAGGAGAGTAGAAGGTATGGAGACACAGGAGACAGAGCTTGCCCATCTTCTAATATGTGTATCTCTCTTTTCCTTGTTTTTTTTTTCCCCTCTTCTATCTGTTACAGCCCTAACACTTTGGCTATTTGTCCCTTAATCGTTGCCATTGCGGAACAATTTGTTGAGAGTCAATTCTTACTTGAAGCGTCACTTGCTTATGCCATTTTGATTCAGTCAGGCTTATTCTTATGACTAGTTCTACAGTTTGGCTGTATAATGGCCCCTAGAGGCCCATGTGTTAAAGGCTTTATGGCACAGAGAGGTTATAGGAACTTTAAGAGATGGGACTAATGACCACCCTGGCATGATGTGCCCTAGGGTACACGACAATTTGTTGAGAGTCAATTCTTACTTGAAGCGTCACTTGCTTATGCCATTTTGATTCAGTCAGGCTTATTCTTATGACTAGTTCTACAGTTTGGCTGTATAATGGCCCCTAGAGGCCCATGTGTTAAAGGCTTTATGGCACAGAGAGGTTATAGGAACTTTAAGAGATGGGACTAATGACCACCCTGGCATGATGTGCCCATGGGTACACGAATGTTATGAGGAGAAACTAACCCTATTCTAGTGGGACTTAGGACACACTCCATAGAAGGAAACACATGCCTGGTATTGTAAATCTGGCCAAGAACCCATGGCTGAGGAGCTCCTAAGCCCTCGGGAAGAACTCATTGCTATTATTTTGCTAAACGGACATAGGATCAAACCGCCCTCAAAATCCTTATCTCTGTACCCATTAGTGCTCAGCCCTCACCAGAGAAGCTTCTTTGTAAAGTAGACGACAATTACTACAGAGACTCACAAAGTACAAAGAGAAAGTGTCTGTGGGTTGCTCAGCCACAGACAGGATGGATGCATCACAGCCTTCACTTTCAAGACTCAGTGCAGGTCACAGAGAAAGGGGGGGGGGTGCACATAGAAGAACCAGAGGCCAGGGAGCATTGCTGAGAAACAGCATCATTGGCATGCTACAGGCCTGTTGTACTCATGGACCCACAGCCACTGTGGCTGCCTACCCAGGACCTGCAGAAGACCAAGCTGGTCAACATTCTAGCATGGGTGGGAGAAGACCAGAGAAACCAACCCCTGGTTGCTGGAAGAGGGAGAGCCAGTTGTTTTTAGGGGTGTGGCGCTGGTTGGTTAAGCATGCTCCAGTAGATGTCTCACACCCATGCATGTATGTGCCCCACTAATTGTATCCAGTGGGCTATTTAAAAAAGATATGAACAAACAAACAAACAAACAACAAATCAAGCTAGGGTGGTAGAGCACACCTTTAATCCCAGCACTCACGGAGTCAGAGGCAGGTGGATTGCTGTGAGTTTGAGGCCAGCCTTGTCTACAAAATGAGTGCAGGACAAAGGCTACACAGAGAAAGTCTGTCTCAAAAAGCCAGTAAAATGAAATAAAATACAATACAAAAGATATGACAGAGGATGCCGGGAATAGGGGAGTTGGAAGGACGATAAGGGGATTGAATATGATCAAAAGTCCTTGTATCCATGTATATAATTCTCAAATAATAGATTAAAAAAATACTATATTGAAAAAGAGATGGGAGTTCTGAAATCCCAGTCACTGAAGGCTGCATCTATGAAGGGACAAGAGAATCCTGACCTCTCCTCTTTTCCTGTGAGCACACTTCTACCACATGTCACCATCATGGCAGACGGGCTCACCACAGGCTCAGGAACTCTATAGCCAACTACCCACAAGTAAAACCGTAAAACTGTGAGCTCAAGTAACCCTTCCTTACATTAAAGTTGATTGTCTTAGGCATTTTTTATTCCAGTAACAGAAAGCTAAATTTGTTATTAAGTTAATACCTTACTGGTTCAGAGATCAAATGTTAAAACATTTGAATCTTGTATACTATTTTTCAACATTCCTTTGTGGGTTTTCCATACACCAGTAAGTGTAAACAGGCCATTATGTGCTAATTGATTTTATCTGTGGCAAATTCAGCTCTATAGGCTTTCCATGTAGCATTTTAAATATTAATTCACCCACTGTACATTAAAATGCTTAAGAACCACTAACCTTGATTTCATGAGTAATGATAATTAAAAAAAAAAAAACCACTGTAAAATACTGTTTTGTTTCTTACACTGTCAGTGTCACAGTGGGTATCTGGTAGAATATATATCTATAAAACAAAAGACTCACTACCCACGCTCATAATTACATTATTCAGAGAGTCAACCCAAGTGCCCACAAGCAGACAGACAGAATGTAGTACAAACATATGAGCTTTGAAAGGAAAAAAAAAAAAAAAACCTGGCGTGAACTACAATATGGACAAACTTTGAAGACATTAAACTAAATGAAAGTAAAGCAGACGCAAAGAGACAAACAGTGTACAGTTCTGTTCTCATGGGGCGCCTACAGTAGTCAAATTCATAGGAGCAGAAAGCAGGGCAGGGCTGCCTTGGCCAGAGATTGGGAGAAAAGGAAAATAGGTCATGACTGTTTACTGAGCTCAGAGTTTCAGATTTGTAAGATTTGAAGATGGATGGTGGCTGGGGCTGCACAACCAGATGCTACTAAAATGTCACTTAAAATGACTAAGGTGAGGGAGTTTCTAGAATTTTCAACCCAACTATTTTAATCAATTAAACGGTAAAGATAAAGCAACTAAGTAAAAAAAAGTTTTAGTTGTTTTGCTTTTTTTTGTTGCTGTTGTTTATTTATTTATTTATTTATTTTTTGATCCCTGCCAGCTCTACCTCGGGTCCAAACTCAGCATGTGTGCAGCCCGCAGTGACTGGAACAGAAAAGTAGGAAATGGGGCCATGCCTTACTTTAAAGTGTTGAAAGATCAGTGCTATTAGGAAGAATGGGCTGGGTGGAGTTTGGTAAGTGAAAACATGTCATTCCAGAGATGCCTCTATAGTGTTAGCCAAGGCCACAGGTTGTGTCCCTAAAGCTTAGTTCTGGTCCTCTGTAAGGCCCTCCGTTGCAGGGGAACTCGTGAGGAGTGGGCCATGGATGAGCTGAGACCACTTAGGAAAATATGGACAACTCTATTCACTATGATTCTATGTTAGGATGTTTACACTGATGAGCAGAGCCCATGGGATCTGGGTAACCTGAGTGCCACTGTGAGAATCAGGAACATGAGCAGCACGAGACTGCTCAATGTCTGTGAGGTGAAAGGGGAGATGTGCTGTACCAGCATGACTGTCACTTCAACGTGTACCACAGAGAAAGGTTCCCTCTGGCTAATGGCCTCACAAAGGTTCTACCACCCCGGGAATGATGGATGTTGTTGTGTACAGTGAAAGAAAAAATTCTTATGTTACTGTCTTGCATGACATCCCCTCTAACAGAAATATCACTTGTTTACTACTTATTTTTGTTCTATGTTAATTAATGTGCTCTAAAGTTAACATTCTCCATCCCACCCCAACACTGTCTCCCACCTCCAACCCACCAGAGGATCGGTAGCTAGCCGGAGTTGAGTGAGTGAGCGATGCACTTACAGTTGTTCAGATGGCTCTGTAAGTCCATTGACATGTTGCCCAGGAAGTCATTGTGGACGATGTCCTTCCACTGGATAGTCTCCACATGGCAGAGGATTGGGTTGTTGCTGAACCTCACAGCACCGATCAGGATCTCTGCATGAATGGAACCACAGTAAGCAAACTCTTTGGCTCCTACCCACTCACGCAGCGCACGCACTAGTTCCTATACAGCGGCTTGGAAGAAGAAGAAATGGGATGACCTTACAAAGTGAGGGCTGAGAAAAGTCGAACCTGCACAGAGGGAGAGAGCCACAACAGTACGGCAAAACGGAAACATGGGGGTGATTCACACACCCAAAATCTGCAGATGCTCTGGGCCACAAAGATGCCTTTAACTTGCAGGCTTCTCTCTGAGAATTGACGTGCACAAGGAGATAGATTTGCCACAGCCATGGCCAAAGGAGACAGGAGGACTGGAGCTTGGGCTAGTTGATATTTAGGCATTCCCTCCATTACTCCTCTGTAAGGTCCAAAAGGCTATCAATTAAATGTGAGGAAAAGATTGGACAGGCAACTCGGCTGTTAAGAGCACACACTGCCCTTCCAGGGGACCTGGGCTGGGTTCTTAACACCCACAGTGGGTGGTTTATAACTCCAGCCAGGGGATCCAATGTTTCTGGCCTCTATGAGCATCTACACCCATGGGCACACCCCACTCCCACAGATATGCATATAATTAATGAAAATTTAGAAAACATAAATGTGGAGAAACCCAACTATAGGCATAAAAGCGACCTCAGCATCCCACAGGTAGGGGATAGAAGCTTCTGGGTGCATGGATTGCCAACACGGAAATGTAGGGGGTGGGGGTGAGGCACGGGCTTCTCTGGGAAAGCTTGCAGAGGCTGCTAGGGAGACAAGGAAAGAGGATCGGCACATAAAGCAGAGTTTAGAGGAAAGGGAAGCTGGAAGTGCTGAAGGCTTCCGGCAGACAGAGATGCAAAGCACAACTGCAGACCTGGCCCAGGTGACAGTTCTCTTGGTCGATGACAGGGGAATCAAAGAACACGGGCAGGCCACAAAGGGCTGGGCTGTGGAGCTCTGCCTGGAAAGTAGAGGTGATGGCAGGACAGGAGAAAGAAACAAGAGGAACCAGAGGTAAGAAGTCAACCTCGGCAGCATAGGCGAGGCACATCAAGGCTCCGGTGATGGGCCAGAGAGGAGACAAGGAGCCACAGAGAGGGGAGAGTCGGCAATGGGCAGCAGAGGCAGCACAGGGGCTTGGTAGCCACCTCCTAACTGAACAGGGAAAGAAAATGAGTAGAAAGTCAAATCTATTATTTTCATTTTAACAGTCAGGAAATGCTCAGTTGTTACATCAGATCTCTATTAAATACTTGGGACCTGGACAAATATAACATTAATTATAAAAATAGGGATAGTACAGTGGTAGTACACACACACACACACACACACACACACACACACACACACACATCACCACCACCACCACCAACAGCAACAACAACAACAAAAGAAGGAACTCAAATGGCTGATGCATTCTTTGCCTGTGGTAACACGGCTGATTTTGTTGACAAAGAGGGAATGTGTTAGCAAGTGTGGGTACTACACTTGTGAAGTGAGGGCGCTGAGATGCAGAGAAAGAGACAGGTGAAGGAATATCTGCAGAGCTGTTGGGCTACTGAGTGATGGAGCTGCGGCTGGAACACAGACAGCCTGGCTCCAGGAGACACCCGCTGATGCCTGGCTTCCTCACATGTGTGAGGCAAGATGGGCAGAACAAGGCATGCCGAAAAGTACCAAACAGGCCATTTCATGCAGTGTGTGTAGGGGAGAGATGAATGCAAGCACAAATTCAGAAACATGCGTGGGTGCTCAGAGCAGTTAAAGTGGTGGGTGGGAATCCTGAAGGCAGTTTATAGGGTGGTAAGGCAGGGAGCTGGGGAAGGAAGTGTCTGGCTGGCTGTGTTCCTAGCTTCAGCTGTGTGGCCACAGCCTAGCTCCACACACCAGGACGCTTCTACTCTGCGCTCTCCCTCTCTTTTCTTCACCTCGTCCCCCTCCCAATCCATACTGCTTCCCCGGCAGAACTGCAGGGCCGACAGGAGGGAAAGAACAAGTCCGGGGCCCATGGCTTTGGGGAGCATTATCTTACTGCCATTCTTTTATCTATAAAATGTCCGGATACAACACCTGCTGTGACAGAGTTACTGATTGAAAAGCCGTCCATGAAGTGCGGGGCTAGAATCGCTGTCCTCATCACTTCAACCATCTTCCTCTCCAATGTCACACCCCTTTCTCCTCTTCCTAACCTACACCCCAGTTTCCACATGACAGTATTAACCTTAAAACCTGCTTCTCAATGATGGCAAAAAGTTATGTACACCAGGCCCCCCCGGCGCCCCCCCGCACCCCATCCCACCTCAATGAACGGTTTTGCTGTCTCCACATCCAACTGTTTTTGGTCCACTTTGGGAATGACATCAAATGACCAAATTCACAAGCTTTTGTTGTAGTCTCCCAATTGTTTCCCTGTTGCTTTGCATTAGTGTTGCTAGGGTTTTGCTGTGTCCAACCAATGGGTTGAATGATGAGAGGCATATGGATAGAGGAAAAAAAGCACGGTGTGTATGGTCTGAGGTATCTGATGTTTCAGACATCTGGTTTTTGTCTTGGAAGGGGTCCCTGCCAGACGAGAGGGTGGGTGCATGCTCTATCTGCTTCTGGTTCAAGCTTAATTCCCACCAACACAAATTCTCACCCACCAAGGTTGACTGGGTTTCTGAAAACACAGTCATTTCTCACTGTTTCTGGACAGTATTCCTCATCTGCAGAACAACTGATTTTTACCTGGTTTTTCCATCTATGTAACTGGTACCTGGTGAATCTTTCAAACAGCACATGTGTTGGATGAATACATCTTCTCTGAGTTTGGATTAACTGAAGAGACAGAGTTGCCAAGAGCCATCAGAGCCCTCCCCGGCCCCGACTCTGTCTTGATGTCCATCACTTACCCTGTAAGTTGTGCATGGGCAGTTCCCTGAGCCCAGTTCTGTTTGCCCCGTAGTTGGACAGGACAGCTAAGGCATAGGTGTTTTCATACAGAGCATTTCCCCTGATGATCTGCAGGTTCTCCAAAGGGATCCTCTCCACTGTATTGAGGGCAATGAGCACGTAGCCGGCCACCTCCTGGATGGTCTGAGAGAGAAAATACAGCTTTGTTTTGCTCTGGAGAAAACAAGAAGTGGTTCCAGGGGGCCCCATTTAACTTCAAAATAACATTCACCTAGTAAATAAATGCAAGACACTTAGACGACTGCCCTTGGGTGAAGGGTTTGCAACTGAACTCTGTATTAAAGAACCGTGTATCATCTGACACGTTGTGATTCCCACTTCCACTCAAGTGAAAATGGAAGTAAAAAGAATTACTTGAATGTATCTCTCATGATTTCTTGTGAAAGGAAAAAAATAGGGTGAGGTGGGGGGGGGGGGTGGGGGTGGCATGGAGAATAAGGGGAGAAAGAATAAGAAAGTAACAAAGGCGAAATGAACCCAACCGAAGTTCAAGTGTCTGCAAACTCGAAGCCTTCGGAGCTGACTCCTAATGTCTCAATAGAAATATTTAGGAAGTTTGAGAAGTAGTTGTAAATTCCTGATAGCTTGAAATCAGCTATGGTGTTAAGTGTTTATGCCACGTGTACAGGTACTTACCACAAAACTATGTTTTTGAAATTTTATTATTATTATTATTATTATTATTATTATTATTATTATTATTATTATTACTATTACTACTACTACTACTATTACTACTACTACTACTACTACTACTACTACTACTACTACTACTATTATTATTATTATTATTATTATTGTTATTATTATTATTATTATTATTATTATTTGGGAAGCTAGTATGTCAACACCATCTGGCTGAGACAATGGCCAGCAGTCAATGTTAGTGTCTATGAGGACCATGGAACGTCAGAAGGGTTTCTGTCTCATCTTCTTTTTGGCAGGTAACTTGACCTTCCACAAGTAACATTCTTCACTGGCAGAGTGGACTTTTCATAAAACTCACCTGTGGTCCCTTGGACTTGTGGCTTCCCTAAGATGAAGTATGTATACCTCAAGTCAAATTCTGCTATGGCTTCTGTGTGCTCATGTTTAATTCTGTAATGGTTCAGTAGGACAGCCAAATTCAATGAACGAACCTTTAAGAAGGAAAGGTCATAATTCCTTTGCACGTAGGTAATTTCCAGGTTCCCAAGGACCACCTCACAGTTGTTGAACATCCTCTGGAGGCTCAGAAAGTGGTCTTCAAAAGTGCCAAGTTGGGTGAGCCTGTTACTTGTCCCTTGGCAAACTAGGGGGCAAAAAAAAAAAAAAAAAAAAAAAAAAGGAAAGAGGTCTCTCAGAAGATGCTGACTGAGGTAGCAAACCACAACAAAACAATATTTGTCAGTTTTATGAGCCATACTGACTTACAGTCAACTTTGATCAAGGCCACCACAACGCTGATGTGGTAAGAGATGTTTAAGTTTACACAGCTGTAATCCATAGTAAGGCAAAAACTCATTCCTGTCATGCATGCAATCATGTGATATTACAGATACAGAGGAAACAAAACGTTAAAAGTTTAAAGGGCTGGGGGATGGAAACTCTGTAGAGGTTTTGCATTCATTAGTTATCTTGTTTCTGTGACAAAAATACTTGACAGCGGTCCCTTAAGGAGAGTCCCTTCAGGCTTCTAGTTCCAGGGAAGAAAATTGGCTATGGTGAGAAAGGTAGGGCGACAAAAGCCGAAAGCAGCTGGTCACACTGCATCCACAGTCAGGAAGCAGAGAGATGGGTATCACATGGCTGCTTTTCTCCTTTTCATTTATGCTCAGGACTCAAGCCATGGAACGGTGCTGCCTACCTTTAGGTAGAACTTCGTCCATTAATTAGCTTAATCTAGAAGGCTGTTCAAAAACATGCCTAGATGTTTGTTTCTATGGTGATTCTAAATCTTGTCAAGTTGACAATCAAGATTAACCATAGAAGTCTTTAAAACAAGATAGACTGAAGAGTGCCTGCAGAGAAATAAACCCATCTAATCGATGAGGGTGATACATTTTCAAGGTGAGCTCATACGAATGCAATGGACATTTTACTTCTTAGAAAACAAGTGGGCTACATTATTGTGTTGACAAGGACTCTCCAAAAACATAACATTGAATAGGCAATGTTTTCTAATCACAATTCTGTATACCTAAAATCAATGAAAACAATGGCATTTTAAAAGTCAACTGTCTAGAAATGTAAAATAATCCTCTGAATTGTCAAGGGACAAATCAAAGTTCTGATTATAGAATATCAAGATTTAAAAAAAAAATGAAAAGACAACATTTTAAAGCAGTAGGTTAGTAAGAAATCACCAGGTCCTCCTGTCTTTTTCACATTGTGTTAGTCAGCCCAACACAGGTATTCGTGTTTGCCTTGCATGCTCTGCCAATATGAAGCATGTCAAGACACAAAGATAATCCAAGAAAACATAGAAATTAGGGGCCAGAGTTAGACCACAGAAATGCACTTGGTAGTCTATGTTTAAAAGCAGAGGAGAGGATAGTAATAAAACGGTATTTACAACCTTGCTTTGGGGGAGACATGTTTAGGCAAGCATAACAAAACAAAGAGGCTTGGAGCTTTTGAAGCAGGGAGCTTGTTAAGGGATATACTTTGAATCAAAATTACCCCAGGAGTGAAGAAATATGGCCTCTGGCTTTAGACATTACATTTGGAACTGGCCAGATCCTTCTGTGTTGGCAAAGTGGCTCCCTTGACAATCACAGTAACCAGGGGACAGAGCACAGAATAAGGCCAATGTCAACACAGTGGTACTTTCTTCAGGTACTTTTTACAATACACATTTCTGTTTTATGGGCTTCTCTGTTCCCTCCTGTTGGGTTGTTGTAAGAGCATCATCTGTCTAGCCTTGCATGATGGAGTCACGGTAAGCAACCAGCACATGTTCAGACACCACATAATCAACCCAAGGCATTTACAGACACTATGAAGCAATCCTCTCATCCTCTTTAACTCTGTGGGAATCTCTCTACTCCTCTTCCATTTTCTCCTACTAATTCAGCATATGTGAGGGCTGTCACAAAGGAACTGTGAATATTGACAGGATTTGGTCCCTATCTCCCATATAGAAAAGCAGGGTAGCTCCATAATTCTTCCAAATATGACTTTGACTTGACCCAATATATCTGTTCCACTTCTATCCAAGAGTGTGAGTTGCTCTGATGTTTGCCTCCACTTGGAACAATTGCTTAACTCTTCATGCACACAGATAGCGCAAGACTGGGTACCGACTCTATGTCCCTAAGATGCTAACATAAATGTAGGTGTAAGGTTGGACAACTGTATGCCACCTTTCCACTATCACACCATTGATTGACAGCTACCTTTCTAATTTATAGACAGCAACCTTTGCTTTTAGTTCCTAAGCCTCAATGGTGGCCCCAGGCATCACATCTGTTATCCTTTTTCTCTACATGGGGGTGGGATGCAGAACACACTGGAGCGGGGACCAATTCAGATGGTATTTTCCGGCACCCAGAAATATATTTAAGCATAGTTAAATGACCAGATACTTCTTTCTTTGTCAGTTTCCTTCATTTGACACTAAAATTTTTCTTTATCATTAAGCTATTAGTAAGTTTTGTCAAGCAGAAGTGAAAAGAAAAAGAAAAAAAATATATTTGTGTTTCATTCTTATATTCAAAGTGCTATGTAAATACTTATCTCGGCCTTTATTATCTCTAGTTAGGATAGGTTACTTAATATTCAGAAAAAAGATGTTATGTTTGGGAGATAATCTAACATTACTCATTATTGGTATAGATATTAATTCACGAAATACTTTTGGACACAATGAACAACTTGTGTAAAGAAATAAGTTAAACTCTAAACCATGATTCCACTTTGGAAATCCTAGTCTGAGGAAAAAGACTGACATTTTGAAATTGTTTTTATACATAAAGCATTTTATTTTCTAAATATGGTACATAAAATTTGAAAGAAATCTAAATGCCCCCTGTCACAGCCAATAGATCTGCATTTAAGAATAAGGAAGAAATTGACTTTCTATGTTATTCAATAAAGACAAGTCTCTGTTGACATATATGGAGTTAAGTGCTTGTTTCAAAAGAAATCATTAATGATCTGTGTATTCTGAGGCCTTCTCTTGTGCTCCCAAGAGGTGGTAACACATAAATGAAATCGAGGCTGAAGAGAAGCATAGTGGCAGGATATAGTGGCAGGATATAGTGGCAGGAAGTATACCTCAGTAGAAGGGCACATATTTAACATGGAATAGTCTCTGGTTCAGTCCCTAGTGTTCTCTCTCTCTCTCTCTCTCTCTCTCACACACACACACTTTCACACAAACATACACACACTCACACATACATAGATACCTACACACACACACACACACACACACACACACACACACACACACACAGTTGGTGGGCCAATGGAAGTATTTGATCTAGGTCTCCCAATTGATATAAAATGTACTTTTGGCTTTATCTTTAGACCAAGTAGTTCATCTTAAAATAATAATGTTTTGAGAAATGGTCTCACCATATTGTACTTAAAACTCGCTAAGTAGACCAGGCTGGTCTCAAATTCAAAGAAATCTGCCTTTTCTTCATGAGGGCATGTTAAATTTTAAGCCCATGATGGAAAGCAAATGGAGTGTCAATGAGACACAAATAAAAGTATTAAAAATAACAACTGCAATTTTATCAATATTTTAGATTTGAGGCCTGAGCCCCATATTCCAAGCTCTCTTCTGCGGAGCTTCTCCAACCTCTAGCAAGAAGGATTTTTCTATTTCTTTTATTAAGCCAGAAGAAGGTATGCATGTCAGCTCTTCCTCATTCCTTGGCCCTCTACAGAATTATTTTGAAAATAGAGAAATAAGTAAGAACATTCAATTTCATTTCATTGAAAGATTTTATTCCTGTCACTGGTGAGAATGTTAGCACAGTGTGATATCAACTGCAGATGCTAGCACCTCAGCCACTGCACACTGGAGCTTCAGATCTGCACAGCCTCTGCTCAATTGTTACAGACTGTAAATAGCTACTTTGTAAACTATTTATCAGATCAGAGCTTCAAAAGAAGGCAAAAGGAGTTCCCTGTATCTTAAGAAATTCACAGAACACACAATTTGGACTTGAATATTTACGCTGTTTATTAAAAGAGAACTTTCATATTACGCTAGGACTATCCATCTGAAAAGGAGAAAATTAGAATGCTTTCAAGTTCCACAGACGATCCAGGAATTTGACTTCCTTCCTGTAAACCCAGGGTGAGTGCTACCAGTCAAGAACAAAGGTTATATAACTTGGGTTATCAGAGCACCTGGCTTCTGGCCCTCCGGCTATTCTCACAAACATTTATAAATATATGTAAGAACTGAAGGAAATACAACACGGATGGCCCCATGTCAGCACTTTATGGCACTGTATCACACTTGTGCTCAGATCCACCCTGTTCCTTGGATGTATTTTAACATAAGGTGGAAACACCAGTGAGCTTCACATTGACTCATGGCAGTATACTTGGCATGGCTTATTGTGTTTATGGCTGTTATTGAGGAATGGTGCATGAGCTGAAAGGATGAGTTTAGCAAGTGTGCACATGGAGACAATCTACAGTCCCACCATGATAGGAAATGTCACTGTCTTCCTCATCCTTCCTCCTTCCCAGGCCAGGTTGGCCCCATCAGACACAGTCTTACTCCAAGTGCGCTCACTGCACTGCGGTCTTGCCTACACTGGAGCGTCATAGGAATGGGCTTATGAAATCCTGCTCTGTACATTGGGTTCAGTTTACATCCAGCATTTCGAGGATTAATCTTTGCTCTTATGACAGATTCCAGACATGCAATAACAGAAGTTATCTGTGTGGTATCCTAAGACATCAAGGGCTGATTCAAAGCCTTGTTATTCTTTCTTCTAAGGAAACCGCTTTCTCTCTCTCTCTCTCTTTTTTTTTTAGGTTTTATTTAATATCTTTTTAAAAATTTTGTGGTGCATTATATACTTTTTGTTCAATGAGTAGAAGAACATTATGATGGGCAGATATGGGCCCAGGGGTCCTGCTCAAACTATGGCACCAGCCAAGGATAATACATGCAGTAAACTTCAAACCCCTACCCAGATCTACCCAATGGACAGGACATTCTCCACAGTTGAGTGGAGAGTGGGGTCTGACTTTCACACAAACTCGGGTGCCCCATATTTGACCATGTCCCCTGGATGGGGAGGCCCAGTGGCACTCAGAGGAAGGATAGCAGGCTACCAAGAAGAGACTTGATACCTTATGAGCATATACAGGGGGAGGAAGTCCTCCTCAGTCACAGTCATAGGGGAGGGGAGTAAGGGGAAAGCGGGAGGGAGGGAGGAATGGGAGGATACAAGGGATGGGATAACAATTGAGATTTAATAGGAAACCGCCTCCTTTGTGCAGTGGTCCTGGGCTTATGCGGTAGGGCTGGCTCTTCTATGCTACTATTGCATAGACAGGTCTTCTTGCCCACTGTGCCACCAATTGACACATAGAATAGGACACATTTCTCTAGAATCCTCCAAATTCACTGTCACTCTTAGAAGTGCCCAGAAAATTCACACTTATCTTAGCCTTATTGCTATTCTCAGCTACACAGTAACGGCCGCCAAAGTTACTGGGTTCTTAGAAATATCTCTCCATCACCTCCGAAATGGTCTCTGCTTCTGTCCTTGCCATGTGTTCTACAGAGCATTCCACTTTAAAGCAGAGATCACATCACACAAGGCCTAGGTCAGAGCCTTCGGAATGTTTCCTGGGTAACTGGCATCAGCACGGGCTTCCCTCTAGGCCCACAAGCTTTGTACGTCTGTCTCCTACTCTTCACTTTCTTAGGTCCACGCACATGCCTTTAGTTTCTCTCAAAAGCACATAGCTTTTGTTGATTGGGCCACATTGACAAAGTGATGCTTCTCAGAGGGTCTCTTGTTATTTTATTCTCTATTACGACTGGAAAATAGTTTTCAGTTTGTAGGCATGTCGAGCTGAATCTCTACTGCAGCTTAGAAATGAAAGCAGATGTAATACTCAAAGACAGGCGTTCTCTTATATTTTGATAATTTGCTTTGTGTGCTATAATAAATGAGCAGAGCTAACCACTGCAAGTCGTAGCATGATTACAGAGTGGCAACCTAAAGCAACCTAATTGTATTCGCAAGCAAAGTGCATTAAAACAATATTTCTTGTATTTTGAGCTAGGAAAGCCAACATCAAAACGAGCTGATGTCTGTCTCCATGACTCACCTCTGTAGCCTCTAAATGATGCCAAAACAAATCTAAATTTTCTAAAATAAATAAACAAATAACCATGTTAGAATCCCTTTGTACATGTTATCCCACTTCCTTGGGAGGTAGGTAAAATTTCTGCATTACAGGAAGGCCAGTTTTATGAGGGACAGAAGACTGTGTTTTCAATGACATCATCAAATACCTTTCTCTTAGCAAGACGGCCACAGTCTCATCACATGTCATCTCCAGCAATTAACTCCTCCCAATATGCTAGCTGGGTAAAATGAGATGAGCTTTACCTATTTGACGGGGTAATTGTTAGTGTAATAAGATTGGGAACAGGGGGCTAGCGAGGTGGCTCAGTGCTTCAGGGCACTTGCTGCTCCTCTAGCAGACTCCAGCACTAACCCAGGAAGGCTTACAACTGCTTGTGATTTTGGCTCCAGCAAACCCGAAACCCTACCCTCTTCCTGCATTCTTGGGCACTGTAGTTGTGTGCCCAAGCCTACACACACACACACACACACACACACACACACACACACACACACACACGTATTTTAAATTTAAAAAATCTGAAAAATAATAAAAAAAGATTGTGGATGAAAAAGTGCTTTACAAATCATGTCTTCTCTTAATATAAGCCATGTGCCTCCCTGAGGCTTTATCATAGCAGCAACAGTTCTAATAATTTCTGCCTGTATGTCATCAATGGCTCCTTCCTTCTACTATTCCTTTAATTGGCAATCTTAAATCACAGGACAATCTATTCCACTCTTCGCAAGAAGCTGAATGGTAAATCAGAAATGAATTTGTCTTGTGGCTGAGCTATTAATTAATGCATTAAGAATCTACCATGGACCTAACAACACATTGCCCTAGCAGGCAGTTTCCCCGGGTACCTACACTGCTGGGGAATAAATACTCCCAACACAGTCACACATGGTAAGACAACCAGTCTCACAGCAAGCTAGAACTGAAAAGGGGTAGAGTTCTTCCGAGCAGGGCACTGGCTTTTAAGTGGAGGTGTAAACAGGAATCAATGGGGTGTCGCTGTACTCAGCTTCTTGATGCCTCCGTGAGCGAGTCAGCGCTCCTCGCTGGCCTGAGTTCTATTCCTCTAATGTCACTACTGCTCGCTCAGTCACGATTAGGTCTGCTTCTTCACGTAGCGGCATACTTTTCCAGCAGCCTTCCAGCCAAACTTCCACTTCCACCCTTTGCTTCCATGGCCTTTCGATGATGTTTTCTTGCCCATTTGTTCAGAGCTTGCTGTTCTCGGCTTACCGTGGCTGGCGGTGTGGAGTTACAACCAACACTAACATTTGCACTGCCACTGTACCTCAAAGTTTTCAAAGTCTTTCTGATTTCAGACAAGACCTCAAGGAGGCTTGCACCCTTCCTATGGCTGAAAGCTGAGGGGCCCTTGCGCACAAGACCTCTGAGGAAATCAACAAAGAATCTAAGCTAGCTCCAGACATTGGTTTCCTGCTATCATGGGATGCTAGGATACCAAAGAACATACATGATTCTCACATAAGAACCAAGAAGGACCGATGGGAGAAAGGTGGGGCCAAAAATTATTGCATGAAAATCGGCCTTGAAAGCTGACCACGTTGGCCTCAATGAAAACAGCCCTTTACTGAATCTTAAGATGCTCTTTGTTGCCAACTATCAGTAACCTATGACCTCCCTTCACTCTGTGCAGGAGAGGACTGGTCATCGGAAAGCATTCCGGAAGTGTGAAAGGCTGGTGGTAGGTTGGGATCCACACCCTCACTATCTGACGTTGCCATCGGCCTTGTAGCACTAGTCTGTCAACTGGCTGTTTCCTTAAGAGCTTCTGTCAGGAGGGTTGAGTGTTTCCACCAGGGTGTGGTGTCTCTTCCTCAATAGGCATTCACCTTCATGTCACTCCATCAAGGCAAAGTGAAGTCAAAGGAGACAGGTCTGTAAGATCACTTTACTCCAGGCACAGTCCCCACCCAACTCACATAGGTTCTCTTTCATATCTTCCTCAGGTCTGATTACTCACTCTTTGATGACAGTGGCTGAGTAATGTTTCCGACACTGGGATGTTCGCTTGCAGATTGAACTATTCCTCTAGAATTCATGTGGATACCATATATGGCCCACCAAGCGTTATGACATGTTGTTTTCCCTACAGGCTTGAGAGGTTGTTCTTTCTTCTGTTCATTCATTTCTTCATTCATTGACTTACAGGAAGGCCGGTTTTATGAGGGAGAGAAGAATATATTTCCAATGACGTCATCCAATACCTTTCCATTAGCAAGACTGCCATAGTCTCAGCCAGTTAACTGCACTAGGTGTACTAACTGGGTAACGTGAGACCAGCTTTACCTAACTGCACGGGGTAATTGTGAGTAGTAATAAGATTGTAAGCAGGGAGCTCAGTGGTCAAAAGCACTTGCTGCTCTTCCAGAAGACTCTAGTTTGGTTCCTAGTACTCACATGGGGAGCTTTACAAAGCCTGTAACTACAGCTCCAGGCTGTCTATTCTGTTTATTCTTTACTTCATTCAATGACCTACAACATACTTAAGGAAGTAGCACGAAGATAGTTGTCGAGGATGAATCAGAAACATTGACTCAAAGAACCCAATAATCCCTTGAGGAAATGACATGAAATGTGGAGAGTTGTAGGGCATCCCATAATGCAGAACCATGCTAAATGAACGCAATGAAGGCAGAAAGAGGCTCAATCACCAAGCTTCAGCTACTGGAAAAGAGCATTCCAACATCCCTTGGTAAGCAAATGAAAACACAAGGTCAGATTAAAGGAATAAGTTGACTGTAAGTGTCAGTGTTGAATTCAATGACTTCACCATACCCACTGCCACAATTTGCCACCCTGAAAAGATGGTGGTGGTGGCTTCTATTTGTATGTTTTGTCTTTGTATTGCTCTCCTCTGGATCATTGATCACATTCTTACTTGGGCATATAGCTTACCTTTTCTGGATGGTAGTTATTTATACGAATTACAAAGTATTAAGAAAAATCTTGGACAAAATGTTCAATTTGCCAGGAAATAAGATAACTCTGATCCAGAAAATGGGATTAGAAATTAGTTTTGGGCAAATATTTTCTGAAGAGAGATTCTGGGCTCAGTGAGCTGTGTATGTCCAGTCCATGCCACAGGATACTTTACATGTTTTTCTATTTTCATTCATGCTTAAAAAAAAAAAAACAGATTTTAATGCACTGTTGTATATCAGGCCATCTCTGTAAATACATACACTTTTATGGTGTTCTACAATGAGCACTTGAAAAGCTGTCTAACAAACAAGTACAGAGTTGCCTTCACCACAGAAAATAAAATGAAAACTAAAAGACAACCAGAATAAGATCACTGAGCGAGCAGGAGGAGGCTGGTAGGTGGGTGTGGCTTTGGTGGTGGTGGTGTTTTACCTCAAGGACTAGACACTGGGTTACTGGGAGCTAAAGAAGTGGATAAAGATAATGCTGCTGAGTCCCTTTCAGGGACTGTCCTTTGTACCATAATTGCTTTAAAAAGGAAGGGGGAAAAAAAACTCTAAACAAATTACTGGCCTGATCTCACCAGTGAGCAGGGTGGTATGCTTGCTGTCATTCAAGGTACAGAAACAAAGCAGGTCTCAGAACTACTTCAAATAGATAGGGCCATGTGTCTATATAGTTTTAAAAAAATGTTTAAAAAGCAACAAGAGAGTGAAGAAGGGGAAGAAACTAACCCCCTAGATGTTTGACTACAGAGTGATTTTTAGTTTTTTGTTTTTTGAGACAGAGTTTCTCTGTGTAGCCTTGGCTGTCCTGGACTCACTTTGTAGACCAGGCTGGCCTCGAACTCTCAGCGATCCGTCTGCCTCTGCCTCTCGAGTGCTGGGATTAAAGATGTGTACCACCATCACCCAGCTGACTACAGAATGATTTTTTAACCAGACTTTTACTAGCACTTGTCAGTGGTCAGTAGACTTAGAGTGATAGGCCTGGCCAAAACCCCTAGCTCCTCCTTACTCAAGCAACTTCCCAATCCCTCTGACTGTCTTCTCTTCATCTAACAAACAGGAACAAAATTTTACTATGACTCTCGGAGGATTTGTTGAGATGGGAGAGTCCCGAGCAGAGCACGTGTTTCATGGGAAACTCCTTACTAAATCCTACTGTGGCTTGCATCTGAATTAAATCTGGATCGGGTCCCACTAGCATGAATTGCTTCCTTCCGTTCAAGCACTCTCAGAGGAGGCTGACCTTCCTGAGCCCTGCCGCTCACACTGCTGGTGTGTGGCCTGTCTAAGAGCTATGAGGTCTTGCCACCGAGGGAGGCAAGCTAATGTGACCATAGCTGACTGCTCACCCAAATAGCGGGCATGTGACCATGGCTCAGCAGGACAGCAACTGGGCCTGAGATCTTACCAGGGGACTGTGTGGAGGCACTTGGCAGTAAGGAAGCCAAGCCTACTAGGAGCCTTGCAAAATTCTTTCACAAGGAGTCCCCACTTGCCTCTTGGAATGTTTTCTCCTCTTGTTATTTTTCATTCAGTAAAGGGCCTTTCCTGACCCTTCGTGGTGGTTTTATAAGTCGATTATATAAAGACTAGGCCCACAACCAAAAGTAAATTGATTTGGATTTGTATGCCATGTTTGCACATGTTTTTTATTCAGTTCCTCCTTGAAAATGAGCAACCTTTTCACTCACTCCTTGTTAAGCTAAGTGTCTCTTTGTTTCGTTCTTAAATGGGTGAAAAGCTGTAGTCGGGTACGGAGGAGGGCTGTGGACAGGGCAGCTCTTCTGGTGAGGAGGCCTGAGATCCTTCCTCTTAGAGATTGCAAGCCCAAAGCCTGTTTTCAGGATTCACTCCCTAGAAAAAAAGCCCACTCCAACAACATCAGCAAGTACCAAATTCTCTCAGGAGAAGCCCAAGCCCAGCTCTGTCACTGAACAGTTTGCCCTTAGCCTCAGGAAGCCATCTCAACGGGCTGGCTGGTCAGTTCCTTCTAGGCCGTGGTCACCTTTCCACGGGGAAGGCTAATGATTAAGAGTATGCGCTCTTAGACATTGCTATCTGTTAGTAAATGGCCCAAGTGTCTGGACAAACACTGAAGGCTTATGCTGACCAGATCTGGCTTTCTACTGTGCTCATCAGAGTCTACAGGAGAAAGTCTATAGCATGATAGATGAGTTTCTAGAACAGGGCCCAGCACGCATTCTCTGAAAGGGTCACATAAAGTGCCATTTTCCAGGTTGGGTGGTCTCTGTCCATCCCCCAGACCTTCCGGAATACGGCTGCAGTTGTCATCAGCAATTAGGAAATAGTTAGGCACCCTTGTTAGGCTAGAGATAACCTTGGTTACAGTGATAGAATTCATGTTTGTTTGATTTGGTTTGCTTCGGTTTTTTTTTGAGACAGAGTTTCTCTGTGTAGCGCTGGCTGTCCTGGAACTTGGCTTTGTACACCAGGCTGGCCTCGAACTCAAAGATCTGCATACCTCTGCCTCCCAAGTACTGGGATTAAAGGCATGTACCACCACTACCTGACTCGGAAAGAATAGATTTTTCTAAGGGCATGTTATAAGGGACTTTCTTGGGCTTAAGCTTTCTTTAAATTTCATCATCAGCTTAACAGAGTAACTACTGTAAGAGATACTGAAAGCAGGTACCCAGGTAGGAAAAATAGCTGTGTGCTGTGTGCATGAGGTCTGTGCTGGGCATCACTGTAGACTTAGATTTCACCCTATTCCAAGAACACCTAGTAATCCTGCTTTCTCATAATGGAATGAATATGTCTCTCTTGTACTGCCATCTCTAGGGTACAGCTATTCCTGACATTGATTGAAACCTGCTGTATCTTAATTGCTCTTGGCCCAGCACAAATACAGAAATGTCTCTCTGCCCACCTTCTGGCCCCACAGGTATTTTCACACAATGGTTCTCACCACTCTTGTCACCCCAGTGCCTTCCTGCAGAGTCCCCTCCTGCCAGCCCTCTCAGGAACCCCACATGTGTGGCTTCCCTGTACAGAGACCTATGCAGGGCCTGTGTCTAGTTGTTCTTTCTGGCTTCTGTGCACTTGACCACTTGACCATCAAGTCAAGGCATGAGCAGTGACTTACATCCCATGGTAAACATTCTGTTACTTCACAGGATATCCTGTTTCTCTGAGGAGATAACATGTGTCATAGGAACTGTTGCCATGGCCATGTAGCCCCAGCCGTTCAGATGGCTGAGTCATAAGTTCAAGGCCAGCTTGGCTAAGTGTGACACTGGGTCTCCAGCTCAGCTGGCAGAGCACTTGCTAAGCATGCCAGGCCCTAACTTTCATCCTCAGCACTGACAAGAAAGAGGGCAGGGTTGGCAGTCAGTTCTAAAGCGTATATCAGGAAGCATTTTTCACTGCTGTGCCTTGCTTGAGCTTTAGATTCCTGTCACATCCTAAGAGCCTGTAAAAATCAGTAGACAGAAGAATGCATCAATTTCGGTGACTATTGTATCATCAACTTCAGAGTCTACTATCACTTCATTATTAACCATTGTGTGCATGCATATAGACACACTTGCCCTGGTGAGTCACAACGTACATTTCGTATCTTCTAAAATGATCCTGCCTTCAACTTTTATGCTTCTGTTTTATGTACAGATAGCCTTCGTGAATGCCTTCACCATATGTTCTTAGATGTTCACATATCCTTGAACGAGGCCATCAGTATCTATTGGCGAGAAACTATTTGAATTTCCTTTCCCTCAAGGACAGCTACAGGCCAGTTGCCTGTGACCTCAGGTGCTCTTAAACACAGGAAGGGGAGGTACAAGGCAGTCTCCAGGAAGCTCCACAGTGAACGTAGCTTCTCTCTAGACTATGCCCAAGACTATGGTAATTAAGTAGGAGGAAGAGTGGAGTGTGGAATAAAGTGGCTGACCCCCAGTTCTTGGAGCAAAACCACTACAAGCGAAAAGCAGCTTACTGCTTGGTATATCTGAACACCAAGCTGAAGCTCAAAGATTGACCCCAGGAGAGAGGAAACCACTTCATTTGTCTCTGTCCTAGCCTTTGCTTCGCTGGTTATAAACCTGACAGCACATGTTAATAAAACTAGTGCTGGGATCCTGCACTCTGACATGCTCCTGGAAGGCCATTGCAGGAGGGTGGTTTCCAGTGGCCGTTCGGAGGCCCTAAGGGCCCTTAGGGCTCTAAGCCCTAAGGCAAGTTTTGTTTTTCTTTATTAAGCTGACTGCCTGGAGACTGAAGCTAGAAACTGGAGAATTGAAGGACTCAATTCGTCCTGAAGTTGTTTGCTCTGGCCCACTGTCAAGCCTTTGCAGTGGGGGAGAGCTGGTGGAGGAAGGGGTGACTCCCAAGGGTGCCATAAGTCCCTTGCAGTGAACTACTTCTCTGCCGCTGATTAACCACTCAAAGATGACTTTCCCCCTTAAAGCCAAGACAGCTTCCACACAAGCATTTCTTTGTAATCTCAGTTGGGTTTTAGAGTAATTTGAGCTTATAATTTAAAAAGCTACAGATGGTATGTGGGTAGAGGTCAGGGTGAGGGTCAGAAGGAGAGGATAAAAAGTGAGGGTATAGGTGCCTTCCCTTGGAAAGTTCGGTCATGCTTTCTTCCGTAGAAAAAGCACATAGAATTAAGGAGAAACATAGAGAGTTGGTAGTCTCACTGCCAAAGCTGATGGATGTTTGGTTGGCAGAGGTTTAGACTAGATGCCTTCTCCTGCTCCTCTCCTCTTAAGGAGACAGAACCCTATGTCAGGAGATTATCTGGGATCGCAACTTTGGGAACATCACCAACATTAGGGAGCTGAACTCAGCCACTCATCAAATGTTGCCTTGCTTTTTAAAAAGAGACCAGAACCCCAAAGTGCTATAGAAGCGTCCTCTTAGGAACTAAGTAATACTTTTCTCTGGGGAATGCCATTATGCAGTGGAAATAGACTTGTCTAGTCTCTGTAAGCTATTCATTATTTAGTGTTCATTTGAGGCCCTTTGAGTGTGCATAGGTTTTATGGAATGTTTTTGTCTATTTCAATGTCCTCCATAGCAGCCTTTGCAACCTTCCTAATGCTGTGACCCTCTAATACACTTCCACATGTTGGGGTGACCTCAACCATAAACTTCATAACTGTAGTTTTGCTACTGTTATCAATCATCATGTAAATATCTGATATGCAGGGTATCTGTTATATGTCCTCTGTCAAAGGGTCATTCAACCCCCCCCAAAGGGTCACAAGCCACAGGTTGAGAACCACCCTTCTATAGTAATCCTGTATCCAAAGACGGAAGGAGATTGCTACCGAGCCTTATCAGGTGTTGTTGATAACAGATTAGCCTTGCCATCATTTGAAAACAGTCTACCATGTGGACTGCTTTAATGAGATTTCACATTACAAGTTATACTCTTGTATACTATGGACCCACTTAATCAACTCATACATTGGAAGCCATTTATGGAACGTAAGAACTGAAGAAAATGCAGGGACAATAACATAAACCGGCAACTTGTTTACAGTGCCATAGATGCCATCAGAGTGCACTCATGGGTCGTGGGCTTGAAGCGCCGGTGACTGCTGCTACCTTCACAGGAGCTCTGCCTCTGGCTAGGGTCTGGGAGAGGCTTTCCAGAGGATTTTGAGGGCTTGGGCTAAACTGAAGAACGAACAGTGTTGGGCAGCGATCAGAGCTAAGAGAAGAGGAAACGGAAAGAAAACTTAGAAATGCGGGGTAGGAGGGAGACCCATGGGAAATGAGATGGTACTGACTAGCGGGGGGGGGGGGGGGGGGAGGGGGGGGGGGGGGGGGGGCTTCTGCAGCAGGGGCGGGGCTTCTGTATTTGACATCGGAGCAAACATTTTTGTGTGTGTTTGATTGCTTCTGCCCCTGCCCCCCTTCCCCCAGCTTCCTGCAGCAGCCATAGCCTATCCTAGGCATAGGCTGAGTGTGGCCCAGAAACCAGGAGGCAGAAATGCCCTCGGTTTGAAAAGAGGAAGTGAGGTGGTCAGAGATGTAAGATGAAAGCTCACATTACCCACCGGAAGGCTGCTGAGGAGGGGTGAGCCATCAGTAAGGCTGGATAACTGGGAAGAAGGGAGAGCTGGGAGATGTAGTTAGTGTAAAGCCAACGCCTCTGCATACAGTTAGCACTCAGAAGGCTCTCCAGTATTAGTTCTCAACCTGTGGGTCGCGGCGACCCTTCCGGGAGTGGGGATTAACAGGCCCTTTCTCGGGGGCTGCATAGGTGCATATCATATATTTATATTAAGATTCATAACAGTAGGAAAAATTATAGTTGTGAAGTAGCAATGAAAATAATTTTATGGTCAAGGGTCACCACAACACGAGGGACTGTATTAAAAGGGTCGCAGCCTGAGGACGCGATGGTTGAGAACTGCTGCTCTAAGGGAAAGGGTTGCTTTTTTCTGAGTTGTCTCCCATCACAAAGCCTCCCCTAAGTCCGTTTTTTCTTTCCCCCCAGACCTAGTCGCCACGACGACACAGATGCTAAATACATTTGTGCTATTGAACTAATGGCTGGTGAAAGCTGAAGCTTCTATGCTTTTGTGCTCTCGGAAGTTCTAATATTAACTTCAGCTTGGCTGAAGTGACCGAGGAAAGCTTCGTAATACAAAACAGACTAATTCTGCTGTGGCATGCTGCATGTTTAATAGTAATCCGGTGGAGCGGAAGGAAGGAACGGCTGGCCCTGGTTGGGAGAGGGATGGAGAGGAGGGCAGGCAGGCAGAAAGATGATACGTAGCTTCCTGGTTATGAGATCAAAGATGGAACACAGCCTCTTAGTCCCTCCCACCAATGCAAGGTGAAGATGTCTGAGACATTTCCAATGCCAAACAGGCATCTAGTAAGGGAGACAACATGTGCCATCTGTCTGAAGAGCAGGAAAGTCCTCTTTGCTTCTCTCCCATGGCCTCTGAAGGCACAGACACAGCAATGGAAGTGGGAATGCCGTGGGGACACGGGGGCGGGTGTGTGTGTGGGGGGGAGCGCCATCCTGAGTCTGAGGAATGGTTTGCTTTCTCTTTGCATTCAGAGTTTCACCTTCAATTTTATTCATGGCCGTCAACATCTGAGTTTTCAGAGGTTTGGCTGATAGAGAATTTCCAGGACAAGGCAAACTTCTTTTTTTACGTTAAAGATTTCATTACCCTGAACCATCTGAGATGTTTCCCTGTGTTGTAACACTTGGATTTAGTTCATGGAATATTCCAGGCTCTCACAAGAAGAGTCACTTATCTCTTTGCTTCTGTCCTATAAAACAGTCCAGCAAATTTCTAGCTTGCAACAAACAGGCAGCTTACTCGAACAGAAAACATGTTGCCTAGTAAGTTTCTATCTCTAAAGCTGCCAGGCTCATGCTCACCAACTCTTTTTCTTTACAACAACAACAAAAAGTTTATTTACTTTCAAAAACATGTTGAGACTCACAGCTAAACATTGGGTGGAAAGTTGGGAGTCTTGTGGAAAAGTGGGGGGGGGGGAATAGAAGGACCTAGAGACAACAGGAACTCTATAAGAAGACCAACAGAGCCAACTAACTAGGGCCCAGAAGGGCTTTCAGAGACTAAAGCACCGACCAAGGACCATGCATGGACTGGATCTAGACCCCTTACACAGATGTACTAAATGGCAGCTTGGTCATCATGTGGGTCCCCGAGTTAGGGGAGTGGGAGTGGAGACTGTCTCTGACAGGACTCTGTTTATTGCTTTTCGATCACTTCCTCCTGGTGGGGCTGCCTTGCCAGGCCACAGTGGAAGAGGATGTGCTCAGTCCTGACGTGGCTTGATGTGCTGGGGTGGGTTGGTGGGAAGGAGGCTCCCCTTTTCTGATGGGTATGGGAGGGGCATAGGGGAAAGAGGGAAGGTAAGGTGGGACTGAGAGGAGAGGATGGAAGGGGCTACAGTTAGGGTGTAAATTAATTTAATTAATTAAAAATTTCCTTCCTCCATTTTGATCATATGGACCCCTCACTTCCCTGACCCACTTTCCCTGGGAAACCAGTCAACATATCCCTCTCCCAATTTCACGTTTCATGCACCCCCAACAGTCCACTGAGCCCAATTAGTGTTGCCCATGTGTGCGTGAGTGATTCTCCTTCCCCCAGAAGCTACCAGCTGCCAATAGCATCTCAGCTGGGGGCAGGGTTTCTTGGGCCCCTCCCCTACCATTATAAACATCTGACAGGCTCGGTCTTATGCAGGTCTTGTGGAGGTAACCACAGCTACTGCGAGCTCCTGAGTACCAGAGCCACGTCATATGGAGAAGACAGCAGCAATTCACAGCATTTCTTCTTATCCTCTGGCTCTTACCTTGCTTTTGCCCTCCCTCCTAAGATGCTCTTTGAGCCTTGGAAGGTGAGATAAGCTGATGTAGATGTCCCATTCAGTGCTGGGAACTCATAGGCATTTGTTCTCAGTACTTTGACTCTACATTAACCACTCACTGCCTATGGCAAAGAAGAAGAAGGAGGAGGAGAAGAAGAAGAAGAAGAGGAAGAAGAGGAAGAAGAAGAAGAAGAAGAAGAAGAAGAAGAAGAAGAAGAAGAAGAAGAAGAAGAAGAAGAAGAAGAAGAAGCTTCTCTGACCAAGGATCAGGGTGGCACCGATTTTGGGTCAGGTCTGGCCTCCTCCCTCAGACATTACAAGCACTTTTAACAGTGCTTTTTAAGTCTGTAGTGAGTGGAAGTTCACGGGACATAGATAGACAAGAAAAGCAAAAGCAGGAGTTCCTGAGATGATGAGTTCCTGTTCTCAGAGGGCACTGTAAGAAGCACTAGCAAGAAGACAGATGCTGATGATAGTGTATCTAAACAAGACTCAAAGGGAAGCGGAGGACCAGGCTCCCTATAAAATACCCACGCCAACATCCTTTTAGAGATTTTCCTGCCTTAGGTCTTTCCATCCCTAAGGCATAAACTGTCACTCTGCCTTTTTCAGTGGATTGGTCTTCTGTCTTTTCCTGGCTGTTGGAAGGATCCTGCTGTTCCTGAGGTTGAAGTCCTGGTCCGGATAGCCATTCTGAGCTGGGCATTAGGTTTAAGACTCCCTCTCCCCAGCAGGCTCTCTGGCTCTCTGCCTGACTCCATCTGGAGAGTGTCTTTAGACATAGATGCCCTTAATCACATTTGATATTTGTCCCTTGACACAGCTCTCTGCTACCTCTCCCCTCTCTGTGCCTGTAGGATAATTAGGTCTGTGTTCCTGTTCATATGATAGGAGCGTGTTGCCAAATGAAAAATAAGCACTCTAAATGTGCCTGGTGTCAACCTATCCTGGTAGGCGCCCCAGCCGCTCCCTAAGGCCTATATAGCTTTTGTTCTCCCTGAGTAAAGTTGAAATTGCTCCTGATGTGCTTCCCAGAGTGTTTGATCTCCATCGTGCTTAGAGCCTTCTGCTCCTCTTGCCTCCATGGGCTGGTGGCCATCTGCCTCCCAGGGAAGAGGAGAACCACACCTGACATTCAATTATTTGTCTCCACCAGGGAATAAACTTGGCAGTTCACTAGACAACTCCAAACTCCCATCACATGTGGGTATCATGGCCAGTGAAAATTAAATATAGTAGCAGTAATTGTAGTAGTAATAAGAGGCAACTGAAGGAACAGTCTTTTCTGTGAATGTTTTAAGATTTATCAAGCACATCCCAAGGACATTTAATGAGTTCATCATTGCTACAATGTTAACAAGTTCCCCATCCACGCCAGCCTTTATACTCATTGCTGGTGGTCTGAAGAGTCTTTCCCTTCAAGGAGTTGATAGTTCAAGAACCAAGACCTGAAATACTGCAGGTTAATACTGCAGGGCCTCTCTTTTAACATTAAAGGGGAAGACTTGTGGATGGATGACTTTGCAAATGGGTCATCAGCATATAAACACCCTCATTGTGATACATTTTTTCCCTCTACAAAAGTAAATAACCTTTGAACAAAACAATGGAAGTAATTAGTTGTCAACTCAAGAGCAAGAGAGTAATTTTATTGTCATTAATAATGTTGTTCAGCATCCATGCGGTAAGCTGTTATTCATATGGAATATGAGAAAGTAGAGCCTGGTTACAAGTAGGCATTTAGGGTCATCTATACATCGACAGACAAACATGGGGTGTCAGGGAGAGTACCACGGTGTCCTCTGTGGCTGGAAGAACATTCTGTTGTGGGTGCTGCCAGGCATTGCACAAAGTCAGCTTGTCAGTGGTCAGAAAAACGCCACAGAAAAAAAATGAGGCCAACCTAGGTGTCTGGCCTTGGGTCCCACATTGCAAGGGTAAGGGCTGTTAAGCTCTAAATAAGCCTGCAGGTTACTGAGGATTTTGTTAAAATGTACATTTTGGAGGGGCCCTGAGTTTCCGTAGTTTTCTGAAGCACTCTAGACGATGTTGAAACACTAGGGGCTGGAGAAGTGAACAAGAGTGGCTTCGTGCCTTTGGCAACTGAGTCATGTCCTCAAATAGGAGGGCGCTGTTGGCCAGAGACACTGGCAAAGAAAGATCAAGAAGATGGAGAGCTGGGACAGACAGGGACCCATGGCCAAAGCAGATAAAAGTAGAGAGTCACATGAGACTAACCAAGGGGCAAGGTAAGATAAGGGTTTAGTTCCAGAGACTCAAGATGGTTAAGTTCCTGGACACTTTCTCAAGGCCTCAGTGGAGTGGGTGGAACAAAAATGTCGAGCAAATCCAGACACTGAGTAAGACAAGATTCCTTCCCAGCAATTTCTGCATTTACCTCATAATTCTGGTTTCCTGATAGGGAGCAGTTGCTGGGAGTATGCGTCTTCAGGACCAAGTTCTCCAATCTCACTTTGTCACATCTCACAGAAAAGGGATGCTGCTTTTTTTTACCGTCACACATACTGGGCAGGGAGGAAGGTCCTCAGGAAGTCACTAGGAAACCATTTCAACAGGGCACTAATTGTTAACGGAGCATGAGTTTGGGGCTGGCACTACGTGGCAGTGCGTGCCCAGCATGTATGAGACCCAGGATTCCATCTGCAGTGCCAAAAACAGAAGACAAAAACTAAAGACTCCATACTTTTATCAGATTTGATGTAGAATTCAGATCTTATTGATACCACCTCCCCCTGACCATGCTAGCTATGAGCAGGGTGAAGCAGGAGTCTCAGACTCCGGTATTGATACAGATTCTTTTCTTCTTAAGGTTAGAAGGAAAAAGAAAGGGCATGTAAAAAAAAAAAAAAAAAAAAAAAAAAAAAAAAAAAAAAAAGCAGTTTTAAAAATTATCCCTTTCAGCTAATCTCTCCTTTCCTGACTCTTTTAAGTAAGGTAAACCCATTGTGCCCTTACTTGATGCTGTGAAAAACATTTCCTGGAAGATTTGGGGTGACCTTTCAAGCAGCTGGCCATGTTTTAACCTGCCATTCCTAGCTATGCCTGCGGACCATCTGTCTTCACCTGGCCTGGGGGCTTTCCCGAGGACAGCTGACTTAAGCCTATCCTGAGGCCCCGGAGATTGACTGGTCTGTCCTGTGATGGTGAGTGGCTGCTTTCTGAAGATCAGAATAGAATCCACTTAGCTAGCACCTGGCAGAACCTCCTTAGATGCCTGAGGCAGGGTAGGTGCTAGGGTATGCTCACTTGATAATACCCCATGGCTAGGAGTGTACACTGTCCGAGATGGGTTCCCTGCTTTTCCTACTGGTCTTTTCTCGAATTATCTACTTAGTCTGCCTTTCTCTAATTTTGTAGCTTCAAGCCTGAAAGAACGATTGCCTATTAAGAGTTTTATGGAAAGAAAAAGGACACATCCCAACCTTCACTTGGGCTAGAAACTTTAAAACTATCCATTCTGAGGCAAAACGTATAATCATGAAGCCGCTGCAAGAAGCTCTGACTACATGGAATTTGCGAGCACAGCTGGCCAACTGATAGAAGCCAGTCTTGCGCAATCTCTCCGTTCTCCATGTTCAAGGCCCAATTCTACACAGACAATCTCTCAAAGTAACCTCAGTCTTCCTGGCATCAGAATCAAGGTTCCCATTACACTAAATCCAAATGTTCTCTATCTATAGACTCTAGCCTGAAAAATTTGGAAACCTTCAAGCCCTTCTTAAGAAGGCTTCCTGAAGCCTGGTGCGTGCCCCTCACAGGCACCATCTACAGACACACCTACAAACCTCATACAACATTCCCTCCATTCTGATAAGTGTTTCCTGTGAAGTGTCTATCTACAGTGAGCATGTGAATCCCGTGCACACACAGCGCGCTTTCAGAAACAAGCCTTTTGGGGACTGCCTCTGCCTTATTTTACAGAGGTCAGTGGAACAGGTCAGGGCCTCTCTCTCTCTCCCTGGAGAGTTCTTCTGTCATCTTCATCAGTCTCTTCTTGGTGCCTGGTGCTTTGCTAGTGTCAGTGATAACAGCCAAGACCAGGAGTCACTCACTCATTTTTGACACATTATCTTGTTTGCTTTGTTTTTGTTGATCAGCTAAACTATGAGGTGGCTACTGAGAATGGGAGCTACATAGTAGGAGTTTTACCAGAGGCAATGGGCCTACTTCTTTCGGGATGGTGTTGCATCTTTCACTGGGCACTACATATGTCATCCTTATCCTTCCACAAGTTCACTCAGCAAACATTCATTATCCCAAAAGACAGCAAGGGATCTTTTACCAACAGTCCCACCCCAGCTGATAAATCAGATCAACGAAAGGATACACAAATTCCCCTTCAAGGAGGATAAACAGCTAGGTCATTTTTACTTATCTGGGATATTTTAGACATTATTGGGAACAGCCTGAAAAATGTTCTCATCCTTTTACAGTGACGGCAGTAGGTCCGAAATGATTATTTTTGCTATCACTTACAAGTGGATTGATGGTTCGTTATTAAAGGCAAGAAATGCTGTGCAAAGCTAGAACTAGACAGAGGATTGTGAGTTCTAATTCTTCCTGAACAGCAGGCTGCCTGTGGGATTCTCTGAAGAACTAGCTTCTAGTGAAGGGTACATGGGGCTAGGAGATTTCCAAACTCTCTTTAAGCATTGCGTGCTGATGTAATGAACAGCCCCGGTAAAGCTATAGAAGTGCCTACATCTAGGAAGAGGAAGAAGTAAAAATTATTTCATATCTTCCTATTCTGGACTGACTATATGCAGTGTGTGGCTACACAGACACCCCACTCCCACTTTTCTAGAAGGTATAAGCTTTTGGGGATAAATAAGGCTGTGTGTTTTAAAAATAAAGAATAACCTGCAGGAGGAAGGCATAAAGTACAGTGTAAGATGGAGAGCTTCAGCTATTAGAATCTCAGGGAAGGCACTCATCAGTATAGTAAATAAAGAAGTCAGACGTCAGCAGGTAGAAGGAAACTACCAAACACCTCTCACGGAATGCGATTTGTCATGTCAGCTTCAGAAAAATTTTTGGTGGCATCTACCAAAACTTCGAAAGTTGCCCTGTGATCCAGCATTCCCTCCTTAGGACCCAGCATAAATAAACAGGAAACTGTACCCAGAGCACATGTGACGGTGCACATAGACTCACAGCCACTCAAAGGGGGTACCAATTGCCACATCAGCAGGATGGCTAAACACAGCATGGAACTTTTGTAGGGGAGCTGTCCACTGTGAGCACGGAAGCAACGTGACTACACCGAAACCTAAGGGAAGCCTTTCCATGTCATGCAAGAAAGAAACCAGAAGCAAAGGAGAATGCACTGACAGTTGTTTCCATTTATATAACAGACTTCCGTGAACATGAGGCAAGGGGTTACTCTGCATCTAAGGGAGCACAAAGCATGCTGGGGTTTTAATGGTAGCCTCTTTTCCCAATCTGAGCATTGGGTTGTAGTAATCATCAGACTGCACAGCTAGCTGGCAGCTTATATGTTGTTTTCAGATTGGGTCCCAGCAGAGTATGCGCATGGTAAGGTCCTAAGACACCAGACGTAGTGATTTGGCTAACAGTACTTTGCAGCCACCCACTAAATGACCTGCAGAAGGTGAGGGTTTTCTGTTTGTTTGTGCATTTTCTTTTAATTCCCAGAGACCTGACAGGAGTGGGTTGAGGGCATCAGGATCTCAGTGGCCTGCTACAGAACAGATACAAACAAGGCAGGGCAGCCTGGATCCCATCAGAGCTCAGAGTCAGATAAATCAGAGAATGCATGTCTTTTCCTAGGAGAATTCTGTTTCCTTCAGCATAACTGAAGTCTCTTCCCAGGTCACAGATAGACAGGGCTGTTGGAGTAAGCATGGACCCCCCCTTGCCAATTGAGTACATGAGAAACTAACACTTAGGACTATTTTTGTTTCCACCTGAAGACAGTTAGGAAGTGTGGCTGTTGGTGTGCTTCTTCCTACACATGATCTGGATCTACCTGAAAAGGAAAAGTCCTAACGACACCTATGATTCCTGGAGGATTCCATAGGTAACAGATCCAAGTCTCCCATCCCAGTTATGAAATTCAAGGGCAAAGCAGCCAAACTACTTAACAGAGAGCCCTGGCAGGTGGTTATAGGAGTGAAAGCAGATGGGAAAGAGAAGGGACCATGGGAAGTAGGGATGTCCTGGGCAAAGTCTATGCAGATGAGGGCCTGGACCCTCAGAGCAGCAACATGAGTGCTTAGAGAACCCTGAATGGAAACACGTGCCTGATGCTCCAATAGCCCCTGTGTCTCAAGAGGGCTTCTGGGAAACCCTTGTGTTTTACACTATGAGTCACTTCTCTATCCTGTGAATTGATTGCCAAATCTATTTTTAAAAGATGAAATAGCTCAAATACCAGTTTTTGATAAACATAAATTCTTAGATGTAATAAGGGGCCAACAAATATTTGTTAGACATAAATCATAAAAGTGCTAGTCACCGGCTGGATATTTACTTCATGTTGGGCAATGGGCTTGGTGTAGTTACAATAATCCTGACAGATAGAATAAAACCTACCCAGTCCAAATTTCTAAAGCTAACAGTGGGCCGAAGCACACTGGGCCCATCAGGTGTGTGAGCTACTTTCATTATAACTTTATCTAAGCAAAGATTTAATGATGTTTAACTTAGGATATTATGTTACACTTGATAAAGTTTTCATATGAACTGCAGCATAAAGCAAATCAGTTGCTACAGTGTGTTAATTACACTTCCTTTTCTCAAATTCTGTTACAGGACACACTATATTCAGGATTGCCTATATAATAAATAAATAATAAAACACAGACACATGGATTAACCCTTTGTCCATTTGTCAGGTTATTGCAGCAGAGAAGAATCTACTTGGAGGTATTTCTGCTCTGCAGCCTGAGGTAGTTGATGTGTGGGGGCTGGGCGCCTGTGGGAAGGGAACCGCGTGGTATGATCTGAGGAAACCGGAGAAAGAGAGCTGATGCCTACCTTCCACTGTGCTTGGGGCGTACTTATCTACTTTAGAGCTACCTGACTATCAATGCATACGTTTTTGTGGAGAAGTCTCGTGTGCACTTTCCGCCATGGCACAACTCCAGGCATGCATCTACACCGAAAACAAGAAACTCTCAGGGCATGATGGTCCTTTTTCAATCCCTGCCACCTCTGAAGTTGCTGACCTTAGAAACATCATCAATAAATTCCTGGAGACCAAAAACTGAGCTCCATAAACATGTTGAGTTCAATTTCCTTATCAAGGGCCAGTTTCTTTGAATGCCCTTGGGCAAACACATGGAACTGGGGAGCGTTTCATTGGAAGAGATTGTTGAACTAGAATACGTAGAAAAATGAACCACACAAGCCAGAGCAATGCATGGGCCATGATGACTGCATCAGCTCAGTTAAAGGGGCAGAGGAATGGATCTTGTCTGGTTCTTATGATAAGACTTCTCGGATCTGGGCTTTGGGAGGAAAGTCAATTATGATACTTGTGGGACACACAGATGTTGTGAAATATTTGTGGCTTGGGTGAAAAAAGGCAGTTTGTTTTGATTAATAGTGAGTGCCTCAATGGATCAGACTGTTCTCTTATGGGAATGGCATATAGAGAGGAACGAAGTGAAGGCCCTATATACAGCTGCAGAAGGCATGCTGGGCATGTAACTCTATAGCCGTTTGATAGCCCAGGAACTAAATTCTGCAGTGTCTCCTGGGATAAGATGCTAAAGATCTGGTCTACAGTCCCTGCAGATGAAGAAGATGAAATCGAAAAATCCACAAATTGACCAAGAAAGAAGCAAAGAGCAGAGCAGTTGGGACTAACAAGAACACCCCTGATGACCTCTCTGGCCGCACAGAGGCAATTTCCTCAGTACTTTGGTTAGATGCTGAAGAAATTTGCAATGCATCTTGGGATCACATAATTAGAGTGTGGGATGTTGAGCCTGGAGGTCTTAAGTCAACTCTGACAGGAAATAAAGTATTTAATTGTGTTTCGGATTCTCCCTTTTGTAAACGTCTAGCATCTGGAAAGCACAGACAGCATATTAGACTGTGAGATCCCCAAACTAAAGATGGTTCTTTGGTGTCTCTGTCCCTCACTTCATACACAGCAACAACTTGGTCATTAATGACTTAGTTCCGTTAGTAAATGTCTCAGGGTTTCACAGTGTACATGCAAACTGTGAACTTACCACATCTCGGCAGCTATTCCTTCCCACTACTTCTTGTTTCGGGAGCTACAAGGAAAAGCCATTTTCACTTGAGGGAGATAAGACGAATCCCTCAGACTTGGGTCTCTGGTTTGGATCCACCATAGCCCCTTTTTAAGGCTTCCCTCGTTGTCACAATGATCCAAGAGGGCCCCCTGGGTCTGACTTTGAGACTATATCTGGACAATGACAGGATACCTGGTCGAAAGTGACAATTCCCAGATCACCTGTGTTTGCCTCGAAGTTACACATTAGCCAAAGACCAAGCCTCACCCTGCATGACCATTCGATCCCTCTATCCTTCTTGACTCAGTCACCTGGTTGATCAGCTCTCGCCATGGCCAAGCGGTCTGTGTCCTGCCTGATGCCTGTCTTTGTTTACTCATGCAGAATATCACAGACACACTGAGCTCTGTAAGGAAAAAAAACCTACCTGACTGCAGATGTCCCAATACTATGACTAAACCATCCTAAAAACAGTGCTGACATCCAGGCGAGTCCCTAGAAGGTTTCATAGACTAGTTGTCAAATACTCTACTGGTGTTTAGCTTGGAAAATGGTTTGTATGGGAAGTCTCCAGGCTCCCCACTGAACAAAGAGCCTGTGCCCATCAGTCAGCCAGGATATGTCAGACGAGCCTGCAGAGTGCAGATGCCTTCGTCCATCTCACCCTGAGCTCCAGCTCTAAATTTGTTCAACGTGAGCTAAAGACCTCAAGTCTATCACTCAGCTTTACCATCTGTGTCCCTACCCAACTTCCAGCCCTCAGGTGACTTCCTACTGAATGAGGCAATGCGACAAATGCTTGGCACAGAAGAGCATGCCGTAAGGGTGTTCATCTCATCTCTTTCCTGTCTCAAAATGTCTCCTCTTCTTGGCATCACCCAGACCCTCCTAAATATGGCATCACCCCTCCTTTATCTAGTGGGTTGCTAACATAAAAGGCTGGGTCCTTTCTCAAATAGCTCTCTAAACAAAGCATCTAAGGTGCTTCTCAAGTTAATACTTGCCTGTGTTTGATCCTGTCTTATTTTAAGCCACTTAACTAAACTCACCCCTCCTGAGATAAAAGCAGTTCGCATTTCCCATCAAGAATTCATTTCTTGAGGATTATAACCAGTCTAGACAGTCACAATATTTTTAAGCCACATTTTAAGTAGTTTATAATCTACTAACATATTCATGGTTGCAAGGAGGCCGGGACCATAGTGGGCCCTGCTCTCAGGAAACTGGACTCTGTGGATAATGACTAAAAGGTGTGAAGTTACAGGGAAAAAAAAAAAAAACAACCTAGGAAGCCAGATGAAACCTGCCTACTTGGGCAGCTGTTCCAAGACTGATTACGGTGGATTGCAAATCGTATCCTGGCTGATTGAGCCCCAAACCACAAAATGTCTAAAGAATGAAGCAAAACAGTTTAGTTCTAGTGCTGTGAGATGTGGCTTCAACTGGAGTTAGAGGACTCAGCCCCACCAGCCAAGAGAGCAGGCACACTGGATACCCTTGCCCAGCTGGCAGGATTTCTTGGGAAGAGTGCAGTCAGCTGTCTGCTAGCATTCAGCGACTCCCAAATCCAATTTCTATGGTTTCTGAATCAGTTCCTGGGATATAAATGGAAGAGGGAGAAAGCAACAATGATGCTTCCAAGAATAAAAGCAGTTGCAAGGTCTGGAAACCCCCCAAAACTCCACTCACTGGAGGAAGCTTTTCAGGAGGCACTTGAATTCCCTTCATCTCTGCAAAGCATCAATGGAAAATGAAATCACTGGCCTCAGCATGCTTCTCCAGCTCCTTCACACCTGGGTCCAAGATCTGCCAAGGGACAGCTGGTCATGCGCAGTCTAGTGGATGACCGCCAGCGAGAGGCAGAAGAAAGGGGAGCAGGCTGAAGCCAGTCTGAAATAAAGCGTGCAAAGCAGCATTTGAGATTCGACTTCCACATAGGAAGAGGAAAGGCCTGGAAAACTCAATAGTTACAGAACAGGGTGGCTGCTTCGCCTTTGATTTCGCCTGTCAGGGGTGGTCTTGAGCGGTCTTGGTTTGGGACGCATGCTGAGGCGATGATAAAGAATTTGATATTTGTAAGGCACTTAAGATGTATGAGCATATACAGGGGGAGGAGGTCCCCCTCAGTCACAGTCATAGGGGAGGGGAGTAAGGGGAAAATGGGAGGGAGGGAGGAATGGGAGGATACAAGGGATGGGATAACCATTGAGATGTAATATGAATAAATTAACAAAACATATTTAAAAAGATGTAAGACAAAGGTTTGTAAACCATTGAGGTTGGTGCAAATCAAAGTAATGTGGGTTGTTTTCAACCTCTGCTGGCTCCTTCTTCTGTGGCTGGGCTACCCCACACTGAAGGACATGGTCCTTGGAAGACCGAACAGACTTGGATACAACAGCCCGAAACAACACTTCTGTTTGCCCAGATTCGTAGAAATAATTATGTCCACAGGATCCACACACATACTCTATCTCTTTCTTTGGCTCCAATTCTATTTATACAAACACACAGACAAGAAGATACCGTGGATGTTATGTCTGGAATGTTATATCACGAATACAGTATGTGCAGCTTTAAAATGAGTTACACACACACACACACACACACACACACACACACACACACACACACACACACACCACACAATCTTAAAAGGTCTTGTTGGAAACCCTGAGAATTCTCATAAGAATTGTAAGATTCTTTCTCTCCTGCCCCACAATAGTATCTTATATCATTTTATCTCTGCCATAAATGCATATATTTTGGCTTTTTTTTAAACCAAAGCCCCAAAGCGCTTTCAGTTTTGACTAGCTGGGTAATCATGCTCAATGGTAAAGGTCTTTTAACCCAGACACTGCCTAGCTGATGTGCCCCATCGACCAATAAAGAGCTTCACTCCCTCTTCCTGAGTAAGTTCAGCTGAGAACTCTGTTGGTGGTCTTCGAAACGGAGGATGCTTTTATATGTTTGTTTTTGTTTGCTAGAGACTTCCATAGGGCAGACTTACATTTCCAGGAAAGAAAAACATCCTAAGACCCCCCCCCCCATTGTCAAAAATTTGTCCTGTGAAACAAATGTTCTCACCTAGCCACAGAGCAGGGGAAGGGGGGCACTTTAAGGGTTGACATGAAAATCGAGTCTCCCTGCAAAGGTAGTGCTCTGACTAACACTGACTCACGTGGGAAAGACAGGAGGCCATTAAATCACTGCTTCAGAACCTGCCTGGTCTTGCTTTCAGTGCAGCCTGTGGCACAAGAGCTGCTTCCAGCCAGCCGCTAAAACTGCTCTGCGTAGAAGGCCTTTTGGTTATTTATTTATTTACTTTCAGGACCATGAGGCTATATCTCAGGATGAAAATCTTCTTAAAGCCAGTTATTTGGGGACCCATGCCAACACCGACCCACCTTTCATTCCTCTACATACACATTTCTCTTTTCCTATAGGAAGCATATAGATCTGCTTAACTACAGCGAGACTAGATTCTTGGGACAGCATGAGCACATGCAGGTAAGCTTTGTTCGGATTACATCAGTATGTTTGCGTGGAAGGATACTTAAGCGCCTTTGTGTACATCATAATTTTAAGTCTTCTATACACATTAGTATGTTCCCTTTCTAAGTTCCAAGGCGTTGGAATTTATGGCCAAATAAGGCAGCCGATTCACCCTGTGGACCTTTGCTGTCTAGCCTATTAAATATACTATTTCTATGGCCTCCTTTCCAGCCAATGTTTAGCATGTTATTCTATTTTATTATTATTTATATCCTTCCATCTGAATGTCTGATTTCATCACTAAAATGCACTTTATGCCCTTGTTGCCTTCTGTATCTATTGTCAAGCATAAAGTCTTACGCACTTGAGATGCTTGCTGCACACTGTATAAGTCAGAGACATTGCCCTTTCAGTCGGATGTTGTGCCATCCTACTCACCATCTCTTTACCCCAGCACCAGATCAAATCTGATCCTGGAAAATGGAGTGACGGCCGCCACAGGAGTGTGAAGATGTGTCCTATATGCAGCTTCCTCTCCGCCTCTCTAGCTATAGCTGACGGCCCTCAGTTCTTCTCACTGTGTTCATAAATCCCAAGCACGCAATCCTCTTCATGCTTAACTATGCATTAGCTGGTTGTTCAGATGTAACACTCAAGGCTCACTTAGAAAGAGTTTTCCCACAGTTACCCACAGCAACTGGCCTAACTACACAGATGTACATAGTCAGGAATGCTCATTCTAGCCTTTCCTAGGAATAAACCAACTATACAACAATAGAGGAAAGTACAGGCATAGTAGGGGCCATCTACACACCAAAATTAGCTGGCTGGGTCTCTGTGCTTCTGTAAGAAAATATGCACTGTTTGTAATAGGAACTTAAATAGAAAAATAAGAAAACTTCTAGAATTTAACTCTGAGCATCAGTTATCAGCTCTAAGTTATGTTTCTGATGTATGATTCTTATTTTTGTTGATATTTTCATTAAACCAATATTCTTATGCTATTTAATAGGCAAAAATTTGGAGATCTTGAACCAATTTTGAGCTGTGTGATATAAAGTTACATAGGTTTTAACATTGTGTCATATTTTCCCATAATTTTTGAGCTTCTAAGAAGTAAGCATGCAGCTGGGCACGATGACACATGTCAGTAACCTCAGCACTCAGGGAGGCAGAGGCAGGCGGATCTCTGTGAGTTTGAAGCCAGCCTGGTCAACAAAGTGAGTTCAGGAGAGCCAAGGCTACACAGAGAAACCCTGTCTCAGAAAAAAAAAAAAAAAAAGTAAGCATTACTTTGAATGCCAAAAAGTAAACAAAATAGAAGTGGTGTCCCTAGTGAAAAGCAGAGGAGGACAGCTCCCTGTTTTGTCCTAGGCCCTGGCTGTCCTTCTATGGATATATGAGACACCAGAGGAGCATTCTGACTTGCAGTATGGATTTGCATTAGTTTGTGGGTCAGTGGAGGAGTAGGTTACTATGGCCTTCCATGAAGCTTGTGGTCAACCACAGCTGAGAGCCTGCTTTCCCCTATCCCAGACTCCCAAGTCTGCACATAACAGAATGCCTATAGATGGCAAAAATATTTATTAACATGAATAGCTTCTCAGGTGTCTCATGTAAAAACTAAGACAAGAGGAGGACTGGAAATTTTTGTCTTTATAATGAGTCAGAGTGCAACTAAGACACAATTTTTGGAAATTCCAACAACTCTAAAAATAATAGAACTTTTTTTTCTCATTTCATCTTTTGAGGATGAGCACTCAAGAAGAAATACAGATGTTTCTAAGAAACCTAAAGGGAAGCAGGGATTGGAGGGAAGAGATTTTCTGTAGCATGAAGTGTTCATTAGCGGGTCTCTGATTATTGACACTTTCATGTAAAGTACAGCGTCAGTTCTATGTGGTCCCATCATTTTTCTTAGTTTGCAAACCATTTATTTTACAAGTAGGCCTATCTTTTTTTTTTTTTAATAGTTTGTACCAAGTAACAAGGGGGAAAAAGCAGAGAGGATGGAGTGAACAGGCAATGTCTGTGTGATACTTCTGCTAAAAGCGGTCTTCCAATTACATACACAAATATTGTTTAGCCAGAAAATCTGTGGCCTCATGAATTTGGAAGTCAAATGTTCCCTGAAGTAGAGGGAATCTCTCAAGGACTCCATATGGCACTGTCTGGTACTCTGTGGTTTCGACACCCACAGAGCTGCTGGAAGATCTAAGTTCTGCTTGTTCCTCAAACCCTGGTACCTTCGCATCACATTCTAATATTGTTTTACTGCCAACAGTTCACAAGAAATGCATAGAGGGAGGGAAACACCGACCCACCCACAGAAACTTTGACCCAAAATTCACCCTACCTACTAAGATGTGATAGATAAAGATTGAGAGATATAGCAGAGATTGAGGGAATAGCCAACCAATGCCAGGCCCAACCCAAGACTCACCCCATGGGAGAGAGCCAATGCCTGACACTATTAAGGATACTCTGCTATGTTTGCTGACAGGAGCCTAGCAGAGCTGTCCTTTGAGAGGCTCCACCCAGCAGTGCCTTGAAGCAGATGCTGAGACTCACAGCCAAGCATTGGGCGATGGGTAGGGAGTCTTGAGGCAAAGCGTGGGGTGGGGGAGAGAAAAGGACCTGGAGGTGACAGAAGCTTCACAAGAAGACCAAAAGAGCCAATTAACCATGGGGGAGAGGGGCCTGGTGACACTAAAGCACCAACCAAGGACCTTGCATGCATGAAGCTCTGAATCATGTGGGTCCCCTAGTAAGGGGAGCAGGGCCTCTCTGACATGGACTCTCCTACCAGCTTTTCAGTTACCCTGGCAGGTCTGCCTGGCCCAGGGCATAGGGGAAGAGGACATGTTCAGTGCTGATATGACTTAATGAGCTGGGGTGAATGGATGAGGTATAGGGGAGGGGGACGTGGGAGAGGGAGCAAGGGTAGGGCTGGGAGATGAGGAGGGATGGGGCTACAGCAAGGGTGTAAAGTGAATAAATAAAAAAGAAATTCACTAATCATGGAACTGAAATAATAAGTTATTTATTGGCTTTATTGCTACAAAAAACAAAACTTAGAGATGAAAGTGTGCCATTGAGTAGCTGAGTCTCGTAGGGATTTTCCTTCATTGAGGGAATGATTGTTCCAGGATCATTTGCTTATCATTAGCTTGCAATGGGAATACATACAAAATATATTACTAGCATCAGAAGGGAAAAATGGGGCCGAGGAAGAAGCAATTGGCAGGGAAGGAAAGTGATAGTCACAACAAAAACTGTGCAAACCATGATGTTTGGGTTTCAGTAACCACATGATATGGACCGCGGGTTATACCTTATGAGTGAATATACCTATATTAAATGTTGTTATGAAAACAAATTTAGGAACATTTGAGTCAAGAGTTGAACACAATTTCATAGTAAAATTGTGGTACATGGTACATGGTAAAAATGTCTTCTTTGAGATTATTATTAGCAAGCTTAGTAAGTAATTTTAAAACAACCCAAATTTAGAGGCACCTAAAAAAGTAAAAGTAAAATGCCTTTTTTTTTTTTTAACATGTAGAGAACATATGGTAAGCTACCATACTATGGTAGGATGTAATAGCATTCCAGATTTGGGGGAAAATGGCTTAGGATCACATATCCTATTTCAGATTAGTACACCAATCAGATCCAGCCTCTTGGAAGAAATAACCCTTCTGGTGCCAGGGAGATGGCTCATCAGGTAAAAGCATTTGCTGCTCAGCCCAAAGACCTGAGTTCCATCGCTGGAGCATTCTGGGAACCCATATAGAAATCCAGATGTGGTGCCACACAGCTGTAATCACACCCCTCCCTCAGCGAGATGGGAGAAAAAGCCAAAGAACTGGGAGGCAGCCCACAGGCCAGCTAGCTGAGAGTCTGCATGCAGTGAAGAGCAAGAGGGACTCTGTTTCAACAAGGCGAGGAGAAGTTAAAACCGACTTCTAGAAGTTGTTCTCTGACCTGCACACGAATACCATGGCAAGAGCATAGGCACGCACGCACACACCCATGTGCACACTCATGCACAAACATGCACGTGTGCACATACACAAGCCAAATCAGTAAAGAGAAGCAGAAATACTTGTTTTTCAATAGTTTTTAGTTACTTTTTAATCTTGACATGAAGACTAAGTTTCCTTTAGCTCTGTGATGGCTGAGTGCACACAACACCTTCCCAGATTTATGGAGTAATGTAAAGGAAATGACAGAATCTGAATAAGCAATTATTAGACACATTGATGCCCACTGGAACTGGTCCATTTCACTCTAAGGAGCAAAGCTTTTTATGGCGTGAGATGAAAGGAAAGAATGGGCGTGAGTTACCAGAGGCAATCCCTGGAACTCCCAGAAAACAGAACAGGTTAAAGGTACTGGTGGATTCTGACCCACACGATGTTTGTGATTTTCGCTAGGGTGACACTGGGGCTGCATGTTGTCTCAAATATTTTTGGCAGAATGGGGGATGGTTCTGTAGCATTTTTGCTCCTGTGTTGTGTTCTGCTAAATATAGCCCTGCAAGTGAACAACATTTCTGCCAAGGCTGGGACACATATGACAGAAACTGCATAAGATTTTTATGGCCTGGTGACGTGGCAGCTGTCACTGTACACTGTGTAATGTTTGCACAATGACAAAATATTGTGTCCTTGGCTTTACGTCATGCACCACTGAGTTAGGTTTGTAAGCATCCTCATCAGAATTACTTGAGCACCAATTACTGGAGCACCAAGTGCTCAGCTACCCTTGCCTTTTGGTACGGCCATGGCTGTGGGTTTCCAGGGTCATGTTTCATGTGCAATCTGCCTGCTCTTCAGCCTCCAGACCCACATCTCTATCCTCTGGACAGCGCTACCTCGGATACCACTTTACAAAGCCCTTTCATTTTGTTGTCTCCCAATAGGAATCCTGAAATACAGAGGTTTCAGCCCTTCTCATTTTGTGCCTAGAACTTTGATCCGTTCTTCTCAACATCCTACTTGCCTGCCTTGCCTACTCAACAGATGTCTTTACACAAATAGCCAAAAGTAGCCGCAGCGAAACCAGCAGGTGTGAGCCACAGGGTTCAATCCCAGCAGTAACAAATAGCAACGAAAACAGAGTGCATACTGGGAGCAACAGTTAACATGCGCAATCATCAGATGATCTGGACCCACTAAAACCTTGGGACTTTGCTGCTGCTGCTGCTTTTTTTTTTCTTTCTGCACAAGTACTCATTAGAGTGACACTTTACAAGCCATACTGGATGGCATCAAACCCTGGGTGGCATGGCTTATCTGTGGCCCTCAGGTTATATACAGCTACATGTAGCTCAAGGCAATAATGAGGGCAGCCCAACACAGAACTTCCTAGAAACATTATGGGTTTGGGGAGGTTTTGAGATTTTTTTTTTTTTCTTCCTTCTTCTGTTGCTCAACTGAGAGGTTCTTAAGCAGGCACGCTGTGGACGGTGACACCTTTTTTGCAATGTTAAAAGTTCGGCTATGCCTGCAAGGTAATATAGTGAGATGGTCAAATAGGCACCAGTGCTCCTGAGTTTCTCAGCTGGGGCCCCTGACTTCTTCGCAGGAGTCAGTTCTGCAGGAGTTGTTGGTGGCAGGGAATAGCAGTGGCCACTGTGAGGCCCCTGGAACTTCTAGAGCCTGGTTCTTTTTTTTTTTTTTTTTTTTTTATCACAAGTGACTGTTGAATCCGAAGTCAGCAGAGGGCATCCTCCAGTAGCAGCAAAAGGCCATTTGAAAAATGTAGACTGGTTGGCAAAACTCCTTAAGACAAGTGAGAATAAAAGTGGCTGCAAATGAGCTATGTAGTTTTCATTGCAAATGCTCGAGGCAATCAAGCCACAGCCTGGGTTGTTTCTGTGTGTGTGCTTTCTCAGCAGTTTTTAGCCACAAAGCCACATCAATTTATGGTATTTTTATGAGGGAGCCACATTATGATTGACCATTTGATCTGGAGACATGTGTCTTCAAAAATAAAATCACCACTTAAATTAATAATAGTAATAATAATAATAATAATAATAATAACAACAACAACAACAACAATACTCATACTTCAAGTCAAACTATGCTAAAAATTCTAAATTCAGAGCCAAACTTCACTGTGTGATTTATTTTGACTGAGGTGTCACTACAGTGTAAATTGATCATATTTGCACAAAGAAGGTAAATAAGCATAGCCATTGATATTTCAATCACTGAAAAGTTTACTAGTTTACTTTTTTATTTTATTTTAACAGCTTTCTCAGTGCATCTGACCTGCATTGTATCAAATGAACCCAAGGTGCAAACAATGAATGACTATAAATCACTTTTTCTGACTAATTGGCCTATGCTCGGTTTACTGGAATGCAACAGGAAAGAAATTCAAGATCATTAACGTGAGTTTTTTTTTTTTTCTTTTTCTTTTGTTTTTTTTAGATAAGGTCTCACTCTGTAGGCCAGACTGTCTTAGACCTCACTATGCTTAATGTGTCGCAGGCTGGCTCACCCTGACAATAATGCTCCAGGCTCAGCCTCTCCAGTGCTAGAATTACAGGGGCCAGTTAGGATAGCTAGCTTAGTGTGCACTGTTAGGGGAAGAGCGTCAATGCAGCCTCGGAATTGCTAGTGCCTTCTGCGCTTAGTGGGGCGGGGCACAAGTTGTCCCACAGAGAGGCAAGGCAAATGAAGCCTGTGACACTGCCATTTCTTCACTAAGAATATTCATCATCACTGACAAATTGAGGGATTAGTTACTAAATACTTTGTAGCAAGAGCCATATACCCCACTGAGATAGTTAAGGTAACCCCAAAAGACAGGCAGTCAATTTTTTTTTCAATATATAGATGAAAAGAATGAGGCTCAAAATCATTCATCTGCTAAGGACATATCCCAAGCAGTGACAAGAATGGTATCAACCCCGCCTGTTTTATAGTCCATGTGCCCAGGCAGTGTAAACAAGCTGGCGATCCATGGACTAGAGTCTCCATTCAGGTAGACAACTTACTTATTATGCAGCCTTGAGAAATTTAAATGGCATATTCTATGCCTCAGTTCCTTTGTGGTAAATAGCCTTAAGGCTTTTTTGTTGTTGTTGTTGTTGTTGTTGTTTTTGTTTTTTGTTTTTCAAGACAGGGTTTCTATGTGCAGCTTTGGATGTCCTGGACTCCCTTTGTAGATCAGGTTGGCCTCAAACTCACAGTCATCTGCCTGCCTCTGCCTCCCAAGTGCTGGGATTAAAGGCCTGCGCCACCATTGCCAGGCAGCCTTAACACATTTTTATAACGGAAATTCAGAGCCCATAGGAAAGTGCCCTTCTCCAACTGAACGTTTACTAAGTGTTCCCTATTGCTAGCCACAGGTGGGCTCCTCTGCTCAACATTACAGAAGTGTCTTTCTGAATAAGTACACACTCTGCTAGTGTATGTTTTGTAAACTGGATTTTTAGTCGGGTCTAGTTTTTTTTTCCTACTCTTTTTTTTTTTTTTAAAGCATAAATATAGACACCTTACCCTTTGTGTATAGAAAAATAAAAATTAAACAATGCAATGCCAGCAGTGAAATCTTGGTATAGACAAAATGACTGCGTTAGTTAGGTAGATACTGCTCTGACTGGCTGGGCTCCCAGGAAAAAACAGAAACAGCTCCAGCTGAATGTTCCTGGCCAGCTCAGCTCGGCGAGTGAATATGCCACTTTAGAGCAGCACTTTGGCTGCCCTTTCTTTTGCCATGCAGAATGGAAGAGGGGGCTCCCAGCGAACAATCAGACACATAAAGCCTGGGAGTAAGCTGGCTCCGGGGGTTCCTGGGGGGAGGGGGTAGCAAACCCACCTGGCGAGGATTGGGAATGGAGTCTTTCCAGGTTTCCCTGACTCGGGGAGACAGGACAGAGTCACAAATGGGAGTTGGGTATGAGGTAAAAGAAAGCGACATTCTGAATTCTGGGGAAGGGGCCAGAAAAGTGTCATGTTTGTACAGTTGACCTAGATGGTAAGGACAGGGAGAAGAGGCTTTCCAGGGCCGTAGAGCGGGGCTATCATGTCGGTTTGGTGGGGGTTGATGAACAGACTGGCACATCTAGGCCAGGGTTTAAGAAAATGTTGCCCTGTGTGGCATACACACCACCTGCCCTGGGTGTTTCCAAAGCTGTTAGCTGCATGGAAAGGGTATAAGATGAATCAAACAGTTGCTGAAAAGCACTGTTCAGCCTTAGGGGAATCCAGCAATATGGGAAATACTGCAGAACTGTTGTCAGGCAAACTTGTCCTATCTTCAAGCAGGATAAGACTCTGCAGATAAATAGCTATCCGATGGAAAGTGGAGAAAAATATAAGCAGCCACTAAAACGTAATCCTTATACATTTAAAGACAGGTGAGTTACTCATGTATCAAGCAAGCCCAGTAAATGCCGATTATATTTTTTAATTAATTTGGTTCACTTTGAGGTGGCAATACAAGGACGGCAGGTCAACGCACTAGCCAAAGCCAACAACATACATGGTTGCTCAAGTTTTTAGGCAGGTCTCCTAATTCATCTCTGTCATGACACTGGCGCCCCCAATTTGATCACTTCCCCTTGGTAGGGAGGCCCTGCAGCACATAGAGGAAGAGGAAGTAGGCTATCCTGATGAGACCTGATAGGCTGTGGCCATATGGTGGGGGAGGAGGTCCCCTTCTGTTAGAGGTCTAGGGGAGGGCAATATGGTGAAGAGGGAGGGTGGGAACAGGAAGATAAGCAGGAGGGTATAACATTCAGGATGTAATCTGAATAAATTATAATAAATTAAAAATTAAAAATACCAGGAAAACTGGAGGCTGAGCTGTTGGGCCACTGGTAGAGTATTTCTCTAGAGTGCAAGAGGTCCTGAGTTTTACTCCTACTCCCCAACCCTCAGGACTCCGGGAAAGCGAGAAAAAGAAGGAAAAATGCAGGTGCCTGAAAGGAGTTCCTGGATTGACCACAAGTTGAACAAAGCATGGTAGCAAGAGGTCTGACTGGCACAAGCATGGAGAGCAGTTGTGTGGTGCTGCAGAACTCTGCTTTGTTCGCCACTTCCATCAAGGTTCAGTACACAAAGCTACAGAAACAATGTCAAGAAGAAGTGTGTGCAGGGGCTGGGTGACAAATGCAATCCGTGGTGACCTCAGAGGTAAGAATGAAGAGGTGTTGATAAGGCGGCATTGATTCTAAAGGGGTCGGTGACAATTGTTTACCTAAGTCACAAATTCCACTAATACAGGTGTGAAGAGCGGGAGATGGATCCAGGCAGGCCCATGGTCAGGTGCATTTTCCTAACAGCTCTAGGTCAACTTTTTAGAACAAAGAGAATTGGTCCCATGAATGCAGGGAGGATAATGTTCAGTTTTGGAAAAGAACGGCCAGTTGCCTTCAGATTAAGCAAGCAGCCAAAGAGGAGTGGAGTGGATTCAAAAAAGCCAAACCAAACCAAACCAAACCAAAAAGCCCAACTTACATGCTATAAGAATGCTAGAGTGAAGGTGACAGAGAGACATAGATAACTTTAACAAACTAGCAATGTGTCTGCCCATGGTAAATTGCCTGTCATTTAGAAGTATATAATGGACTTCAGGGCTCCCTGCCTCTTAGCCCCCCAACTCTCTGGGAACAATAATCATATGAATTAATTAAGGCTCAGCTGTGACTGATGCCATAATAGAGATTGGTGCTGTGCAAGTGCACTCCAGAGGCTGGTTTCTGGTTAAGGGTAGGATTAGGTGGAGGGGGTGGTGGCAGGGGTGGGGGGTGGGGTGGAGGTGGGTGGGGGATTGGGATGGAGTGTGTAGGGGCGGTATGGAGTGTGCAGATTACAGTGAATAGTCCTCAAACACAGTGCTATAGAGAGAGCGGAAGTGGAGGTCCCCTTTCATAGCCCTGTGTAACCGCAGTTATGAACACGATTACCCCTGCAGTAAACAGCTGTGGTGACTCTAAAACAATTTAGACAACAGAAGGAACGGCAGGAGAGAATTTCCTGCCAGCCTTTCTCTCTTCAAGGGGCCCTGACGCCCACCTCAAAGACTGCACCCAATCCCAGAAGACCTGGCCCCAAAGATGTTTCCAAGATGTAACTAATACAGCTGTTTACAGAGACCAGCTGTTGGGGAGAGGTTGCTGTTGTGTTTATCATACAACGGGAACTGGAGCAACCTTATGACCATGAGCTCACACTCTCCTCCAGGATGCACTGTCTGTGTGAAACACTTGACATAATTAAAATTGGAAAACTAGGTCAGCCAACCCCCTGGGCAGTTGAGGTGAGAGTGTTTGTGAGCTCCTAGCACTGTCCTCTCTCTGATCATGATCAGTTGTCTTGGGAAAGATTGTGACTGAGACATGAGGACATCAGCAGCCTCTGATGAGGAGACCATTTCTCAGAGGAGGTCCTAGAAAGGCTCTCATATGCTAGTCTCCATTTGGACTGGTTACTAAGCCTAACATGAAAGTATTGTCTCAGTGCTTTTAGGTGCAGAGTCTTGTAAAAATTATAAAATAAAAAGGACTGTAATCTGGGCACTATGAATATGCCTATAGTCCCAGCTGCTCCAGACGCTGAGGCAAGATGGTCATTTGATTCCAAGAAGTCAGCATCCTCATGATATCAATATATATCGCAACATATAACTATATAACTATTCTCTCTCTCTCTCTCTCTCTCTCTCTCTCTCTCTCTCACACACACACACACACACACACACACACACACACACACACACACACACATTTGGGAGTAGTAAGAAGGCTGACAGTAAATGTGTTTACTATCAAGACTGAGGACTTGATTTTGATCCCCAAGGTACACATGGTAGAAAAAGCAAACCAGTTCCCTCCTCATGGGCACTATGGCACGCCGCACACACTATGAACACACAAACACACATGCTATACAAAGAAACAGAATGTACGTTTTAAAAAGTTTAAAGGATTTTGATCTCAAGAAGGGGAAGGAGAGAAGGCAAGATCAGGAAGAACAGGCAATGTAAATTGCTAGGCTCCCTGTCACACGTGTAAGCATCGATGCACATAACACGCCTATTCTGTTTCTGGGATTTTAATTGGATTCATTGCTTGTCTGAGTTTTCACTAATAGCATTAATGGGAATAGAGCTTTTGATTATTTGTTTCTGAATTTCATGCCTGGTCAGAGAAGTCTGTAGGAGGCACAAAGAAATACAGTCTACACTTCTGTGGGGATCAGACCCCCAAGAGAGGCAGATCCACAGACATGTCAGCAGAAGGAGGAGGATGCCTCTCTGCCTTCTGAGGACTTGTCAGTGCAGCTTGCAGTCTGGTGTGAAGAGCTTGCCCTTAGAGGGAAGGCACAGCTGTTTGTAGCTAGTACTTTGACCAGGACATAGTTGGAAGTAGCAGATCGCCACTGTCCTGCCTGTAGATCTCAAACCAGTCAAATTCCCAGTGCTCTGTCCAACCACTCTGAATTCCTGCTGGCATCCGGGACTGAGCATCCTATTTAGCTCTGTGGATATTTTATGTTATCTTCTCCTAGTGCACAGCCTGCACTATCCCGGCTCACTGTCACTCTGGCTTTTAACTTTCAGAGCCCAGTGTAAAAGAATGTACCATTAAGAGCATCGCCCATGCTGTGGCTGGAAACAAAACAAGTCAGATGTGGCTGCTTGTCCCAACACTGGCACCTGTTGCATAATCAGAAATTGCTGTGTAATCTAATGCGACAAGGGGAAATGACGCTCAGTCCTGTTGTGGGAATGGGGTCATGATCCACCTAATTCCAAAGAACAAAAACAAGCAAGGCTATGCAGAGTTGAATGCTGCACCCATGGGTATGAGACCAGGATGAAGAAAGGACGGACAAGTATGGCAGACGTGCATTTTCCTTTTCTATATGAGTCGTGCAAAAGTACAGTGGAAGAGGTAGGAAGCATTAGCATTTATTAAAAGTCACCAGCACAGGCTCGGCCCTCTCTGTCACCTCCTGGAGGCTCTTAGGGCCACAGAGAGGCTGCCTGGGGCTTCTGTTTAATCAGTTACTGAAGAAATCTGAAGAGCCAGGGGAGTAAGGATTCAAACTGTTTAGTAAACTGGTGCACAGATAAAACTCACATGCCTAAATAATTCATCCACTGTCTCACCTACTTTCTGATTCTTTTTAACAAGTAAAAACTGAGTCCTGAAATCCCCATGGGCTGTTGCATAAAGGGCAGGTTTATCTGTGTTTGCTTTCTCTTAGTGATTAGTGACAATTTAATTATTTTATTTTTACACTGTTGGATTAAACAAGTTCTTTGAAATAAAGTTAGGCTGGTAGGCAAGCAATTAGAAAAAAAATAGATAAAACAAACAATAATATCCATATAACATTAATATATTCGGAATTTTCCTATGCTAGGTAGACTTATTCACAAAAATTGAATTCCAATGAAGATTTTCTTTTTGAGACAGGGCTTCTCTGTGGAGTCTTGACTGTCCTGGACTCACTTTTTAGACCAGGCTGGCCTTGAACTCACAGAGATCTGCCTGCCTCTGTCTCCCTGAGTGCTGGGATTACAGGTGTGTGGCACTGTGCGCCCAGCTTGATTGGTATGTCTTAATGCTTTATTAATGTTTTATTTTCTCTTTATTTTTTTTGTGGTGTTGGGGATTTGCACATAGGAGGCAAGTACCCTATCGCTGAGCTACATCCCCAGTCTAAATTTTATTTTAATAAATATTTGCCTATGAAATAACTTTTCCTAGATGGTGGATTTTGTTTTACGGTGTTATCCCATGTTGGTGTGATCATATAATGAAATGGTAATAAAATTACTCATTGTTGCATGGTCATATATGCTAAAAATACTGTTAAGTCATTTCTCTCTCCAGTACTTCCTGCTGAAAGCTATAGATTGGTTAGTCATAGAAACATACGCAACCTAGGTATTGGGTGGAAAATCAGTGAGTGCACACTTTTGCTTCTGTTACAGCTATGAACATCCTCGTTTTTCTTGCCTTATGATAAGCAACCAAATGGATCACTGGGGAGAAAGATTCTTTATTCCACCAGCGACTACAAAAAGAATGATTGTAGGTAGGGTCTGTAGTAAAAGAAACACATACACACACACACACACACACACACACACACACACACACACACACCTGCATGTGAACAACAGGTATTTGTTGTTTGAAGGCATGGTTAACTTGCTTAGTTTATTTAAAATATTTTTTCCACTTTCTGGGATAAGCATTTGTGTTTTTTTAAGCAGGGAAAAAAAATATCACAGAATGGATTAAAGTTTGTAAAGTGTGTGTAGGAGGATCAAGAGCACCAAAGAGCTGGAGGCAAAAAGAGAGAGAGAGAAAAAAAGTTATGTGCTTAGGTGCAAATAAAAAGCCATTTCCTTCTTTGGTTATCAGTGGGGGCAGTCTGCAGATACCCCCTGCTGAGCAAGTCACAAAAGTGACCCCAGGCACCAGGGACCAGGCATACCAACTGTACCAAAGCTGGCTGGTGTCTATTATTCCCGTGTACTCTCCCCCTGTAGATGGAGGCAGATGTAAGGTGCATGTGTCCTGGGTTTAGCATACAAACTCAGACGCAAATTACACGAGGGTATTTATAACGGAGAATAGCAACCTATAGGCCCTGCCGGGACACCGTTAGCCCCTCTGAAGGGGTTTTCATTTCGTCTGGCTTATAATAAACAGCCTCTTGTCCACGTGGCATGGTTTGCTTTCCTGATTTTTCTTTGATATGTTTTTGAGTGAGTTGTTGATGTAAGTTGTTTCATTATTTCCTCTTAATACAACACTGGAGAAGAAACGTTCTGGGTCGGGTGGAGTGGTCACTTGATGCTATTCATGAGGCAAGTACACACTCATCCACCCCTCCTTTCTATGAGAAAGGCCGGGCCACATGGCAGAAGACATGGCACTCCAGGCAGTATGCCTTACGGAAGTGGTTGTCCATGAGTGGCCCTTAGACTTGTGTAGTAGCCTGTAGAAATACTCCTCTTTGAATGACTGTTTACAGCTTTCATGTTAAAGTTCTAGAAGCAGTGATTTGGGCTTTAAGTATTACCATGGAAGATTGGCATATACAATACAAGAAATGTGATCCACACGGATGTTCATCAACAGACAAACTGAGAAAGAAAATACGGCGCATATGCCAGATGGAAAACGATTTGCCCACAAGAAAGAGTGAAATTTGTCATGATAGGGATAAATCCAGGGCCATTGTTTCAGTACTAGTTAGGCCAGATGCAGAGGCATATACCTTATGCTCTCACTCATATGTGGATTCTAAAAAAAAACAATGATCTTACAGGAGAGCAGACTGGCTAGAGAAAAGGGTGGGAGAGGGGATGGAGGGAGGAGGCGGGGGTGGGGTAGGGTGGGGGGAGACCCGGTACAGTTGCAAGTCCACACCCCCACTTACTGATATTATAGTGTAAAGCATAAAAGAGCTGCAGGAGAAGACTTTATGTGTGCCACCAGAAAGAAGTGGCAGGTGTTTGTGGTACTGTGACAATTATCCTGGTTTGATCATTACACAATGTCTGCATGCATTGCAGTCTATAGATATGTACAGTGATTGTGTCAATTTAAAGAAGAGGTGGAGGGGGAAGGGAGGCAGATGGAAAGGGAGAGGCAGAAGGGAAGAGAGCAGGAAATGAGAACAGGGCCTTAGCTATGTGGTCTGGAGTAAGGCATAATTTCCCTGGCCTAAGTGTCCCAGAAAGTGAAAAGAACACATGCAAATAGAGGCTTTTTAAGCAGTGGAGGGGGAAAACAAAATCCAATTATATCACGTTCATTCCATTCTGAATGACACTGGCTTGGGATGTGGTGGCGTTGGTCACTATCCAGTGCAGGCAGGACCTCCAGAACTTCAGGAAGGGGTGTGGAGAAAAGCCACCACCCTAGAGCTTTGTGCTGTGTCAGGCAGCAAGGGTCCTCACAAGCAGCCCGGGGACCAGGACTTCCTGATGGATCCCTACCCCGGGCAGACATACTGTGACTGAAAAAGGTTTCTGTCTCTGGTGAGCCAATTCATTTCTCCTTCAGCGGTATGGAAATAGAAGCTTAAGAAAGAGTGGGTTGGCCTGGAACATCTCATGGCTCACACACACACCACTAGGAAAAGATACTGAGATGAGAAAGCTTCTGGGAAGTTTAAATAGCCTAGGATAGAGCATATAAGTTTTAAATAATGCCCATCCTAATGCCCATTGTTTGCTGTTACTTTTACAAAGAAGCAGAAGAAATAAACTGAGATCCCATAGAATGACCATGTGATATTCCTACCCTGTGCACTCAGTTCCAGTCTTCTGCCCCTATGGGTTAACTATGACCACAGTGATACACTCAGGCCTCTCTATCACGTGACACTCTTTCCTTACTGAGTACCCCCCAGAAAGTAACTAGACAGAGGCATGTCAGTGAGAGTGAGAAAATCTCACACCAGGTCAGAATGAGATGAGCAAGGGGAGTGAGAGTGAGAGTGAGGGGGACCTGGAGACCTGAGGAAACACAGGGAGAAGTGAGGATTTGCTTTTCTCCTATTCAACTACAGAAGAGCATTTTACCCTAGTGGATGCCACGCATGCATATGCAGCTGAGTCTCCCGTGTGTGTCTCCCTGTGTGTCTCCTTTGAGTCGGGTGTTCATTCATTTGTTGTACAAATTATGACATGGAGGCTCTGACCCTCACTCACAGCTGCTCTGGGCCGGGAGGTAAGCATGCAACACAACGGACTTCTTGGAGGATATGCTGGTGTGTTTCTGTGCGGTGAATCCTCTTTAGTGCGCACATGGGTAAGACAGAACGCCAATGGCTGGTAGCATCGTTGGACATTTGCTATGTAGTCGCTTTCCTTCAGTCTGCAGAACAGACCTAGTGTTTTCTCTGCTTTAGGAGAAAAGGGGGTTGCACTTGAAAAAGGTCAAGAGACTCCAATTTCCAACTAAATAGCTATGTAGGAGGAGATGGAGCAGCACAGTGAGACAAAAGTGCCTGCCATATTTCGTGGGACCTGAAGTTTTTGCAACAACAGGAGCTAAACCAAGATGGAAGCAAATACTAGATCACAGAATCAAAATGCATTGTATAAATGTATGACATTTTCAATAAATTAATGAAAAACATTTTTTAAAAGAATTCTAGATTCTTAGCTCATGGTCAGGAACCTAGCGTTGGACACAAAATAAAAGGAGCACTCAGAGGCGTACGCTTCCTTAGCTGCTCAGTGTCTGTGGCTTGCCTTCAAAATAAGCCCTCCCCACCTCTCGCTTTCTCTGTCCCTTCCTCCTTCCCTCACCCTCTCTCACTAGAGGAAAAGCAGAGATAAAGAACACAGAGATTAGACCTGCCATTTTATGCTGTGTATTGAGTCATAACTATAACTAAACACACATTTCTGTTCTAAGTTTTCTGTTTTCTTCGTAGAATCTAGTCAACTAAATCCCCTGAAATGGATTTCTTCACCAGCTGTTAAGCATGACAGAGGCCACAGAGTCAAACGCTTTCACGGAGAGATGAGGCGCCGTGAGCATGGCCGTTCCACCTTTCCCTCACAAGGCGATAGCCATAAGTTACCAAGAGCGTAAGGCATTTCCAGCATGACTGCACACCCAGAGGCCCATAGGTGTCTAGGGAGATCATGCCACCCATTCTGGTGACTCAGTTCGTTCATACGTCAAAGACTGTCTTCCACCTAGCAGAACAAGAACAACAAGATAGTGCTCTCTTCCATCCTGAGCTGACGGCAGCTAAGGCAGGGCTCATGGGTTCTCTTTCTCTCTCTCTCTCTCTTGAAATTCCCAGAGTTGCTTTGGGCAGCTCACTTCAATCTTCCAAGGCTGATGACTTCCCATCGATGCGAATCACGGTTATACATGGCTGAAAGTGCTTCTTCTAGATTCTCTGGGGGCTTTTCTCATTTTCTAAAAATAAGTGCTTTGCTTGCCAAAGAGTAGGATCTGCCCAGATCCTGTGAAATAAACCTCAGTTAAAAAAAAAAAATTACCCACAGCAATTAAGATGGACAGAAATGCACGGAAAACACAATGTATTTCTTTTCACCTTCTTTTTCTCTAAACAGATCAAAGATGGTGACACGAATGCAAAGCCTGAAAGTCTGGACGTGGCTGTTATATAAGGACCATAAAAGAAAATTAGTAGGGTGCTTTGGAACAAGTCACGGGTCCCTATTTGCAGTATATACTCTCAGGAGAAAGCCGAGCCATGCACGGTCTTACTCCTTCCTACCCTGTAACGCATGGTCTCTAGGGTAAGCATTCTCCTGAAAGAAGTGTACTCACTTTCCAGATAAGTGGCCTGGGGAAGCTTCCTGATGATTGCACATCCTCATGGGATGCGCTGTTCTCCCAAATGACTCCCCCACAGCTGTGGATGCACCTACACAGATAGTTGCCTGCAACCCACTGTTCAGGAAGGGCTGACAAAGCTAACCGCGCGAGCTTGGCACCCGCACAAGGCAGCTGCCTCTTATGGCTGACTGAGCTCTCTCCTGAGGATAAGGAGCTGGATGCTGGGCTAAGGCAATTCATTTTCCTCCTCATCAGCCAGTGGAAACTTGTTTCCACAGATTCATTTCCAAATGAAGGAATGTTATCACCAGATGTCACCCCTACAGGATAAACATATTCTTCATAATAGGGAAAAGTGGACTTCATGGAGCCAGTCTCAGCTCTGTAGAAAAGGTTTTATTATTATTATTTTTAATATGTCTAACATGAGTTGTATTGCAGGGGTTTGGTGGATGTACTTCCTGTCTCACACATGGTTTTGCCATCATCTGCAATAGAAACTGATATTTCACAAAGCTGCTTCATGTCTGTTGGCATTTCTGCACCTCCAAGACCTGGGCAACTCCCAGAGCTACCCCAGCCTTTAAGACCAGATGGGGGAAGTATAGCACCTCTCTTCACCTCCACCCCAGCACCCACCCCAAGGACAGCCAAGTAGGGTACCACCTGGGAAAGATGCAAGGCTAAACCACACTAGTTTCGACCACTTCCTAACCAAAGAAGAGGAGACACTAGTCTCCAGCTCAGAGTTTCTCTCAAAATTAAAACTGGGGGGAAAACACACCATTAAAAAAATGACCTTGGTTTATGATTGTTATTGTTACTTATAGGCCACAGATATGATTAGAAATGACTGTTTCCAGATACAGAATCACGAAAGTGGAGGAGAAGCTCAGCAGACATACAACACAGGAAGGCGAAAGATGTCCCCTTTAGTTCCCATGAATTAGGACTTGAAGTTGCAGAAGAACAGCCAAAGAAAGAGGTGAACGTGCTAGTGTGGTCTTCTACATGAATAATGGTGTTTGCCATCAACCAAGAAACTGGAACTAAGAAGACCAATACACTTCCCAATGGAAGCCAATCTCATTTTGAAAGCATACATATACATACAAATATGTCATAATTTCAAACATAGAAAAGGGAATCAAAGGACAGTGTAAAAAAAATCTGAGAATGAATGTACTGGGGAAAAAAAGTGTATTAAAATGCCAGCTTGTGGGAGCTTATGTATAGGTTAACACTGGACCATTTAGCTCCTCCGCTCTGTCTTCGATGCTGGTTGTAAAAGCCAAGAGATGGACAGACAGGCTAAGTGAGTGTTAGGATGGATCTCCCTTTACTTCAGACTCCTTTTTGACTTTATGGTCTGGAGATCAAATCCAGGGTCTCAAGTGTGCTCCCAGTGACCCACACCTCAGGTCCAACACTAGACTCCTTTGATTAAAATAGGAAGGTCCAAAGGAGAACACTGAGTGGGTTAGGATGGGGCACATAGACTTAACCCATCAAGTGAACCCTATACAGATGAATTCTCAGACATTGGAACTTAATACTTTCAGTTGGTTATTCTTTTGAAAATGCAGACACTAGAAGTCCTCCAAATCCAACCCAATCTCCAAGCAGGTTAGTTTCCAGCAACTTCATCGAAACCACACTTATCATCTTCAAAGTGCTAGAGGCATTTTGCTGGTGTCTCCTGTCGGCATGGCTGACGCCACAACAGCACAGCTGTAATTAGACCGGCACAGGAATGACGTCTGTTGCCACGGTGCTGTGACATTTGATATTACAAGCTTGTTTTGACCTGTCAAAAAAGGTATATAAACTTCATTCCTTTGTACTGGAGTTTTATGTGGTGATAAGAACACCTTTGCCCCCACACTCACCTAAACAATATGTTGAGGGTCGCAGTAAGAAATGTAAAGCAGAGCGTGTGTGTTTGTGTGTGTGTATGTGTGTGTGTGTGTGTGTGTGTAACTTAAGAGGATTGGGCTCTCAGTTTAGATTTGATTTGTGAAGACCCTATAGCATGAAATAAGAAGAAATTGGAGCCCAAGTGTCACACACTACAACTGCAGGACTCTGCATGAGACCAGGGCCATAGTCACGTATACCCAAGATCATAACCAAGCTCCACAGGGAGCCTTCTAATCCCACCTTGATCCCGCAGAACTCAGCATCCTTCCAATTGCCAGCCCAAGTGAGAAAGAAAGAGAATAGGGCAATGACGTTTCATTGCCCAATATTGTGCTATATAAGACCCATCTTGCTCCTCACTCTTGTTTTAGCACTTATGACAGCAGGGTAGTGCAGGGTAACACGAGAGAGACACCCTGGGAATGTTCTCTGTAAGTGAGTAAGCTACCCACTAAGGAGTCCTGAACTCAGTTTACTTGATTGAAGCCAGAATTAAAAAAAATAATCTATTGTTATTTTATGTGCATTTATGTTTTTCCTGCATGTCTGTCTGTCTGTGTGAGAGTGTCATATCTCTTGGACCTGGAGTTACAGGCAGGTGTGAGCTGCCATGTGAGTGCTGGAAATTGAACCCAGGTGCTCTGGAAGAGCAGTGGTGCTCTTCACACTGCAGCCATCTCTCCAGGCCCCAGAAGTCCTTTTAAGGAAATAAGAGTGGCCTAGGGAATGGTGGATTGGATTAGTTATGATGCCTGAGGATCGCAAGGAAGGACTTCTAAAGTGTCTTATCCAAAATCTAACTGTGTGCATATGTGTGTGTGTGTGTACACGTGTGATCTAAATGCACACACACACACACACACACACAGAGAGAGAGAGAGAGAGAGAGAGAGAGAGAGAGAGAGAGAGAGAGAGAGAGAGAGAGAGAGAGAGAGAGAGAGAGAGAGAGAGAGAGAGAGAGAGAGAAGCTCTAGCCTAGGACACGAGCCCTCTGCAGTGCAGGCACTTTCATAGCTCCTGCATTCAAGGGCACACTTAAGAACATAGCCGGGGATTCTGCTGCCCAAATAATGGAACCGTTGGTCACCTCTCCTCGGCTCTGTAGTGCAGCAGGTGTCAAGAAAGAAGTGCATAGGCCACAGGAGGCTGAAGGGGACACAGATAACCATCTGCGTCCTCTAGCTATTCCTTCACCTCAGCTTCTGTGGCCGCTACCAGTTCCTCAGCCCACACACCTTTCTCCGCATCACGGGGCCTTCAGAGATAGATGTCTTCGTTATCCTTTGTGTTCCCTGGTACATAATAGACTGGTACAGGAGAAGTGCTTGTTTTTATTTGGCTCTCCTTCCTGATTTGCCTGATGCTTTAAGAGCAGAAAGAAAAACCTCCCTTTGAGAGCCTGAAGGCCTCCTCCTCCTCCTCCTCCAGAATGTGCTGCTGCAGGAAGAGAAATGGTGCTTAGAGAGCAGGGCTGACGTATGGCATGGTGTTTATCGTTTATTAACTTGTGATACGGGGCCCCAGACCATTTTAGGGACAGAATGTGGTTGTTGCCGAAGTCAGATAAAAAAAAATCATGCTCAACCAGTATAAACAGTGTCTCACATGGAAAAAAAATAATATGTGCTTAAGAACCTCACATTTAAAAAGGAATCTTACAGACCCGAGTGTGTTCCATGTTTCATAAATCTCCCAACTACAGTGTTTAAAAACTGAGATGCATTCTTAAGTTTTTCAAAGTTAAAAGAATTTTCTCCTGCGTGCGTGAGTATGCTTTATTCTGCAAGCCAGGATGATCTTCTTTTTTATAAAAAGTATTTGCTTTAAAGATATACTTAGGGTCTGGGGAGATGGCTCAGTAATTAAGATTATACACAGTTCTTGCAGAGGGCCCAGGTTCTAATCCTGTAGCCATGGCCAGTGGCTCACAACCACCTGTAAATACAGTTCTAGAGGATCCGATGTCCTCTTCTGGCCTCTGTGTGACACCTGCAGTCACACACACACACACACACACACACACACACACACACACACACACACACACACACACGCATGGACAGACACACAGAAAACTGAAAATAAAATAAGTCTTTTTAAAAGTCGTATTTAAAAAGATTCTCTCAACCTGTGGGGCTCACCACAGCTTGCATATTGGGGTCCTGGGTGAAGTTTTGGCCTTCAGCTCAGGTGCATGCTGAGGGGTTTGAGGAAAATAGATAAACTTTCCAGTTCCAGGGCTGGTTGTTTTTAGTAAGCCATGTGCTTTCTACTACCTTTAGTGATTTGTGTTATTTTACCTTTTATTTGGCTCTGATACCCGATTCTGAACTAAAATGGAAAATTCAAGAAAAGCTGTACATTGAACATCAAAGAAAGGTTGGCTGTGTGGGCTGAAGGGGCAGGTGTCTTCGAAAGGGCTTCTTGGTTGTGTGATCTGAGTTGGTGGCAACTTCCTGAGTTGACGAGCACCTCCCTTTGCTGCCAGTTTTGTGTCTTCAAAGTGTCTAGAATTTCTCTTAATGACAGAATAAAGACATGAGAGAGTCATAGCTGCAAATGTCTCTGAAGGCCCTGAAGCCATGTAAAGTAGTGGGCAGCACTCCAGAAGCAGCCAGGCTCCCGGAGAACAGTCTGATGGAAGTGATGCTCTGGACAGAGTTGAGGGAAGTAGATCAGTCTGGGAGCCTTGAGACATCTGAATGCACTGTGAAGTCACCATACTGCTAAGAAACACTGGACCCAATACACTGGAGAAAATGCGGTGTGGGCTTAACTTTCAGATAATGGCTCAAACAAAACCCAGAAAAAGACGTTTGTGAGAAAGCTCTGTCTGTGTGACCTGGACAAGCTGAAGAGGATACTGGGAAAGTGTGGTAATTTCTAAAGTGTGATGTGGTATTGTGATTATGTAAGAAAAAAAAAAAAAAAAAAAAAACCTCAGCGTTGAGGGATGCGTGATACGAAGTATAAATGGTAAACAGCACCATTTCTTCCATTTGATTAGCTGTCCAGTAGTTCAGAGATGTCAGGACAGATGTGCAGAAAGGAAAAAAATATATAGTGATTTCGAGTCTAGATGCATATGACAGCATCTGTCATGAATAATCAAAAATTATGGCAAAAATCATTTAAAATTATCGTTAGTATCAGCCCCTTCCCTTCTGGATGTGCCTTGCAGGTCCTACTTAAGTGTGCACAAGACGTTTGTACAAATAGGGCCACTTAAACGGTTCAGTGCACTAGCTAAAAATTCCAGAACAGTCTAAGCCTCGGTTAGTGACAGCTGTGTGGAAGATGAGGCAGCGTTAGGTAAAGGATTTATATGTACTGCAGTCGGGAAAGGCTCAGCTAAACAGAAACCGTGTGAAAAAAATAAACGTCTAACAATATGTATCATATGAACTCAAATCTGTGTGAAATATATTTACAACCAAATCTATTTTTAATTTAAGTATATTTTTATGTAAAGTTCACAGAACAAAAAATCTGGAAGGGTGTATCCCTAGGCCTGACAGTGGGTGAAGGAACCAGGGTGTCTGAGAGAGAGTTCTTTGCTTTATATCCTCTTTTTTTTTTTTTTTTTTTTTTTTTTTGCAGTTATTGAACTTTAACAAAGAGAGGATATTTTTGTATCCTGCAATTAAAATCCAGCCAAATAAATAAATAAATGAATAGAGACAGAAATGCGGGCAGAGTGGGAGAACAAAAACAGAGGGACCAGGAAGGCAAGTCGGCCAACTTCCAGAGCGGGATGCCTTCATACCCAAAAAGATGAGACAAGAGAGATGGATAACATTTTCGCTTCATCATTAAGGCCTTTCATTAAAAAGAGAAAAGAAAAGAAACCATTGTCAGCAACGGGGTTGATAACACGACTAAATTCCTTTAGCAGAAAGCAGGAGGCTCCCCTAGTAATAACAGGCAAAGTCAAGATGACTGCAAAGGTCGCACGGCCACTGGAACACCCCTGTAATTTGTATTGTAATGAAGTATTACCTCAGCACAATCATGTGCCAGGCATTTAATTTACAAGTGCAGATGCCTGGCAGTTGACTTTAAAATTACTCTGAAATTACCCCCGCGTAATCTGAACAACTACAAGTGTGGCCAAGGCTTCATTAGAAGGAAGCTGCGCATGCAGGGCTGGGGAACTGCAGACTGGCACATTTCTACTGCTTGTGCTGTGTGCACCAATGTTCCGAAGCTTCCAGGGGTAGCCACCTACCATCTGCAAGCCTTGCTGGATTGCAGGGTTTTCCTGGACAAAGAGGGCTTTCCCCCAAGTCCACCCTTATCCCCAGTTAGCGGCAAGCTGCAGCAGAACACTGATGGAAAATAAAATGATTTCTTTTTTCTTCCGTTTCTATGGCAGTTCTACCATCTGTTTCCACTAAGGAAAGAAGCGCAGAAGAAGGGAGGACACTGCTTTCTGGGATGGGAATAGTTCCCCGAGTTGTGACTCAGGTCTGCCCAGGGTGACAATGTGCCAAGGAGGCCGATCATAACCGGGTGCGTGCTTGTTCATCCGGATAAACCAAATTGGGACGTTTCCAACTTATCACACCACCACAAATGCCACGTTAGAAAGGTCAGGCTCTCTTTTCCATCAAAGCTGGAAGTTATTTTTTTGCTTCTAGGAATCGCAAATACTTGGTGCCAATAAAATACTTTACCACGTGTTTTAAATGTTTTGCATGCAAGGCCAAGCTTTGGTGAGAGAAGGCTCCTGCTTTTGCTGGTGCATGGTATTAACTGCCAGAACGCATTGCTCTGAGAATTGTTCTTGAACAGTGTAAAGCCCAGTAGGTACCAGGATGACCAGAGATATGCCAGTCAAAGTAAGCACCTTTGGTGATGGTGGCCAATTGTATGAGAAATGGTGAGTTAAGAGGTTGAGAGCATGTGTTCAGGCAGCAAGATTGAAAATAAAAATGGAAACCCTCTTGAAACACTGATCATGAAAGGTGAGCCTGGTTTACAAGGTGGCTCTGGGCCCAGGGCACCCATTGCAGAGGATTGGGGCAGGGATACTTTCCATCTGCGCATGCGCAGTGACGAAGGGTAGGGGGTGGGGTGGGGATAGTTAGTGTTCCCAGGTCTCAGTTGCGCAGTGAAATAGTAAAAAGCCTAAGTAAACTCTGGCCATCAGATAATGGGCCATTATAAATCTGAATGACTTCCTGAATGGTCTAAAACATGGCTTTCTCATTTCCTGCCTGCAAGACGGAGAAGTATTCTGACAGCGCCCTGTGCAGAGGGACGGAGAGAGGCGGGAGCGGGGCCCAAGTGAAGAGAGCAAGCCGGTGGCAGCCAGCCCTGCGCTTGCGCAGTCAGCGGCCAGCTGGACCTACCTGCCGCGAGGCGCCCCAGGGACAACAGGGCAAAGAAATCCAGGCACAGAGGTGCGAGCTAGGAGGAAGGCGAGCCTCTGTGCTGCCGCTCCCATTAAAACAGAAAACTCTGCTATGCTTGGTTTTAGTCCAAGACCCTGCCAGGAAGGAGCTGGCTCACAGAAAAGCCACAGCTTCATTTTTTCCCATACTCAAGCGGTATGTCTTTCAGGGCTCTTTTCCTCTAAGCCAGCAAAATCATCTCTCTCCCCCTCTCATTCGCTCCCTCTTTCCCCGTTGTCCCCCGCCCCCCCCCCACCTCCGTGCCCACCCCCTCCTTCCCTTTCGCTCCCTCATGCCCTTTTAGGTTACCACAGACTCAGAGAGTAGCCGTGACCCTGTTAAGTCTGAGCATCTGGCCGTGAGAATACTCTGGTTTGCAGGTTCCTGACCACTAGATCTGTGAAATGACTGAGCTTAACTTTCCTTGGCAATCAAATGAAGCTCACTGTGGGAACCAGGAGGCGATGACAAAAATAGAGAATTCATTTTAAAAAGTCTGCATTTCTGAGTAGGGTACACCTTAGGCGCCAGACACACAGCTACTGTGGTGCTAGTATTAGCTTTTTAGACTACTTCTTTTTCTTTTCTTTTATATTTTATTAATTTATTCATATTACATCTCAATTGTTATCCCATCCCTTGTATCCTCCCATTCCTCCTTCCCTCCCGCTTTCCCCCTACTCCCCTCCCCTATGTCTGTGACTGAGGGGGGCCTCTTACCCAGATCTAACCAATGGACAGGGCATTCTCCACAGTTGAGTGGAAAGTGGGGACTGACTTTCACACGAACTCTAGTGCCCCATATTTGATCACGTCCCCTGGAATGGGAGGCCTGGTGGCACTCAGAGGAAGGATAGCAGGCTACCAAGAAGAGACTTGATACCCTATGAGCATAGACTACTTCTGAGACATCAGGGAAGGAATTTTCTGCTGGAGGAGTGCTGGAGCATGCTCCCATGCACAGACAGCCGCAGTCAGGGACAAACCCCATGCCTCTGTTTAGTGGCTACGACAGGGACCATACTGTATACAACAAGAGTTTCTGCTTCTCCTGCAGTCTCTTCTGGAGTCATTAGTTCCTACTGCCCAATTTGTTTGTTTTGTTTGTTTTTTCGAGACAGGGTTTCTCTGGGTAGTCCTGGCTGCCCTGGCCTTGCTTTATAGACCAGGCTGGTCTCGAACTCACAGAGATCCACCTGCCTCTGCCTCCTGAGTCTATTGCGCAATTTTTAAAAACAATGTGGGAATTAGCTTACATAATTAACACAAAGTACTTAGTTTAGTAGGCAGAGATAGTCACAAAAATCAAGCTCTGCCTTGGCTCTTGCAAAGAGTTTGACAGAAATTCACCACAAACTTTTGATTTTTAGCAGAGACCTAACACCACTTTCATTCTAGAGGTCTTTAGAGTCTTTTCTGTTCACTTCAGGAAAAGTTTCCAGAGAGAAGAAAAATGATCTATGATGTACCAATCGGGCCGTTCAGTGTTCTTCCTATAATCTTAGGGGTTTGTGTGTGTGTGTGTGATAAACTTTTAGGGATAGGATCCATCTTCATTTAATACACAAGAAAACAAGTTTGGTAAAGTGGAACAAACGTGCAGGAATCAGTGGGCCCTTGCTTGGAAGGCCTGGCATTTGAGGCAGGGCAGTACTGATGGAGGTCCAAGGCCCACAGCCTTTCCTTCATGCATGCTGAGTCCCTTGGCAGACAGATGTGTGCCACGACCATGGACCATGGAGAAGACAGGAGCCGTACTGAGTTTTGGAAAATTAAAGGGACTTACAGAATTGCAGTGTTTGGCCATCTCGAAGACAGAAAGAATGGCCGACTAACCTCTGAGATATGAACTCCCATACGACTACTGATGACTTGCCTGAACCGCAGCTTTCACATTTTTACACATGAAATGCCTGTGAAGCCGTTTCCACTTAGGTGGGGTGATGGTCGCCATGGGGTCCTCTCTGAAGGTTCCGATGCCCTGTCAGCTGCTCAGTGACTACTTGAGACAGAGGACATGTGGAAGGGGACGTCTCAGTTCGTGCCTGCCTGGTAAAGACAGTGTGGCTACACTCCTGTGGCCTTTAGAGCAAACGGCTCACCTCGGGACCCTGGGTGGAAGGTAACTAGTGAGGCGGAAGCCAGGATGGACACCTGAGGCTAGAACACCCTGGCTTTCCTCAGAAGGCCAAAATCCAATACATCAAATTCACATCCTAGAGCAGCCTTTCGGATATCTGACAACAGCTCTCAGGACACCCTCAATGGTTTAGAGTTTAAATATGTCTGTCAGAGCCCCTGTGCTCAAGGCTTTCTGGAGTATCCCATAGTGCTCCTGGGAGGGAGGGCCTTGTGGAAGGAAGGCCATTAGTAATAGCCCCCTCTCCTCCTGTCCTGTTCTCTCTGGAATGGGAAGTTCCAGACAAGAGCTCACTTTGACCACAGCCTTGTGAGACCCCCCAAGGACACCGAGAACAGAGGCTCTTCTTAGGTTATTCTTCAAACAAATCCTATTGCCTTTATAATAATGAACCTTTGTGTGCTTTTCTCACTACACATTTACCAAAATGCTATGTCTCAGATAGGTCCAGCTTGCTGACCTAGTGCATCGGCAGCAGTCCCTCAGGACTGTGGGAGGCCATGGTGGAGTGACTTAGACAGAGTATCCAAAGGAAACCCTTTCCCGGAGGTCAAGCTGGCTCATTAAGGAAGATAGCCCAGTGTTTTTAATGCCTTTTAGAAATCATCTCAGGCCATCTTAACATGATGGTGAGATCACCAGGGCTAATACCATTCAAAGAGTACATAAACATTATGTGTGGTGAAGTGAATTATTTTTAATAATATGCACACAAGTTTTAACTCTGGTGCGTGTTACTTGGAAAAGGGGTCTTTGAAGATACAGTCAAGTTGCAGAGAGGTGACAGTTGATAAGGCTAGGCCCAACTGCTTGCGTTCTTATGAGAAGAGAGAACACCCTGTGAGGACAGGGAAGCCGACACATAAAATGCCCTGGATGACAGAAGAAGATAGAAGTTGTGGGCACCCACAGGGCAAGGAAAGCAAGTGTTGCTAGAAGCACCAAATGCTGCGGGTAAAGCCATGAACCTCTCCTTTAGGTTTCAGAGAAAATATGGCCCTGATGGCACCTTCATCTTAGATTTCTGGCATCTAAAACCTTGAGAGAATACATTTCTGTTGTTTGAGACCAGCAAGTCTGTGGTACTTGGCTGCAGCAGCTGTAGAGGATGGTATACTCTAATTGCCCAGAATTCTGTGCGCAGGCTTGCAGGGCATTTACATGGTATCTCAGGCAGGAACTTATGTCGAGACATCCAGAGCACAGGGGTGAGCGTCTCCTGCCTGTGTAGACCAAGAGACTGGAAACCTGGAGAAAGCAAGTCTTCGTCTGAGTTCTTAAGCAATATACTAGGACATTGCACTGTTTTGCTTTGTGGGTGGCTCTGCAGCTAAGCAAGTTCCTAGATGCCACCAGCTGAGTTTAGCTTGGAAATAAACTGTTCCTGGCAAACAGTAGATAGGAGACAAAGGAAGCAAAAAGAAAACAGAGCTGCTCATGAAGAAATGTGAGGTAGAGTGGCATGTAAACAGAAGCAAGGGAACTGGGGAGTATTGACCCTGCTCTCTACAGATGTTTCAAGTTCTCTAACTGCCATTCTGCTCCTTGAGGCATCATGAAAGTTCTAAGTCTCTTCACGTGTCTCATGTTGTTTATTTTCTACTCTTGACTTTTCCTTTTTGTAAAATTACGTATTTAGGCATTGATCTTGTAATCCACTAATAGCCTCAGTTTGATACTCTGGCTGTAGAAAGGACCACACTTTGTTGGGGATTTCCAAACTGTGAGTCTCAATCCAGCATCGTGTTGTGGAAAGCTGAGACAAGTGTAATTCAAAGAAAGAAAAATAAGTGGAATAGAATGAAATGAAAATCAGAAAATTCCGGGGTAATTCTGCAAAGGTAGTATTATGTACTGAAACTCTATGTACAGCCACAAGTGCATGTCACGACATTAAAAGAAAACATTTGTCAGAAAATACTATGGAAGCTTCCAAGGGAGAAAAGCTGTTAGCAGTCCCACCCAGCTGGAAAGCCAGAGAATCATAGCAATAACCAGACTGGTGAGATATCCTCAATAGTGCAATAATGGCAATTGCATCTGAGGAGTAACCAGCGGTTGTCTAGTTGGACCTAACGTGTTCTCAATTTGCGGGAATTCAGATCAGGTCTAGTATTGTAAATCTAAACAGGAACCCATGGCTAGAGAGATAGCATGCCTAAAGGAGAAGCAAGTACCTACATCCCATGATTAAAGTAATATGGTCCCCAACTGCCTTTCAAATTCTTTTCTGTATGCCCATAAGTAAGTGCAGTCCCCACCCATTATCTTTTTAAAGCAGACAGAGACTATTAGAATGATCAACAACTGGTCAACATGAAGAATAAAGGAATATGGGGGTACCCGGCCCCAAATGGGACATCCATAACATAATGAGACTCAGGGAAAATCCTGGAAGTGGGGGCAGAAAGATTTTAAGAGCCTGAGTAGCAGCTTTCCTTGGGTAGCACAGGAATGCTACACCCATGAATGGTCAACAATATGCTTGCCATACTAGTACCCACACAACCGCAGCAGTCAACATGCCAACAAGGAAGAAGAAATGTCAAAAGGCTCCACCCCTAGATAAAGAGCTTAAAGGCTTCCAAGGGAGGTCTCCATAGTTGTTCTTTGAGGGACCAGAGCAGTTGTAAGCGGTCGGCCTTAAACATAAAAAAATAAAGGTGACACTAATTGGACTCAGTAGGGTGTGTGCGTGTGTACATATATATTTAATTAAAGAGGGAGTAATGAGTTTGAAAGAGGATAGTGGGGGATGGGAAGAGTTGGAGGGGAAAGGGGAGAGAATGATGCAAATACAATGAACTCGTGTGTCAAATTCTAAAATTATTATTTTTTTAATAAAACATTTCTTAACTTGGTCAAGTTGAAATTTTTGAAAGTCACCAAACTTATCATAGAACCATTTCCATGTCAGCTATTCGTGAACTATGATTCTGGCCCCAGAATACTTTCTAGAATGAACTAGAACATACTGAACATGTTCCAAAGGGAGGGGGAAAGGGCTTATAAAAATAAATCATTGATTCAAAATGGCCTCATAGCCCACCTTCCTCCCATGAGGTGCTGAGAACTATGTGGAAGTGGCTGTTTCTAGCCCAAGGTTAAGTGGGTATATCCGAGATTAACTTTTTACCGGGGGAAGTGGATGGGAGTGTTGCTTCTCCAGTGGCAACAGTACAGCACACTTCAGAAGCCACTCCCACCTCTGTATAATTAAAGGTAGCCAGGGAGAGGTCACCTCCCAGGTCTTGGGCTCCTGTTCTTCCACACTGCACTTTGGACCCGACCTTTACCAGAAGTGGGCAAAGTACCCAAAGAAGGAAACAACTGGATCTAGTCTAGACAAGATTCCTTCATGTCAAAGGCATGAACAAGGCAGCCAAAGATGCTCAGCACCCTGTTCTGCAGGCCATGCTCCTGCTGCTGCTGTGGTGGTGGAAGACATAAGCAGCACAGAATCCATCACCTACGGGGCGGGTCTTGTGTGCAGATGACATTGACCGATAATTTCTTTTGCTGCAGTAGCCCACAATCAATAACCATTCTGTTAATCATTTCTACTGCCTGTGCATACGGGGTTCTCCCAAGAACACACATCAAATGCTTTCTGTTCAAAGGAAATTTGTTGTTTTGTGTGAAGAAACATTTTTTGAAATGTAGAAATGTAGCAATCAGGTGCATATCTTAAACATGTAGGATCTACAGATGTGTGCTTGCCTTTACATTTTGATGAATGCATGTGAGTGTGCAGTGCCTACAGGAAGTGCCTCTTATTTCACAAACCTTGTTTGTGAAGGCAGGACACTCAACCTTTGTGACACATGGTTGATTGATGTCATTAGGTTGTGTCCTGGCTCAACAGAGAAGAATGTTCCAAATGTTTCCTTGTTATATTCACGTTGTGGTAAATGATATTTATTTTACCTAATTTTCTTTTATTTTTAATTGACAAATAAATTTGTTACATTTATGGCATTTATAACTTGATATTTTGATATTTGCACACACTGTGGAATGGCTAGCTTGAGATTAATACATGTATTACTTCACATAATTTCTTCTTTATTTTGGTGTAATAAAAATACTTCTTTACTCCATTAGCAATTCTGAAGTCTTCAATACAGTATTAGCTGTAGTCACTATGATTTGTCATAGATCTCTTGAAGGTATTTCCTCCATCAAACTGAAATCTGGTTGCCTTCCCAAGGCATCTATCTCCTCAGCCCCTGGGACCATGACTCTACAGTCTGCCTCTATAGGTTCTGTCTTTTCAAATCCTGCATATAAGTGAGGTCACACAGCATGGACTTTCTGAAGCCAGCCTATTGCATGTGAAATAGTCTCCTGCAGCTCCACTTGTATGTGATTTGATAGGTAGTTATTTTATCTATCTATCTATCTATCTATCTATCTATCTATCTATCATCTATCTATACATACATATATGTATAATTCTATAGAATATATTTCTATAGCAAAAAATATGTATATATACAATATAATACATACTATAACAACAAGCAGAGACCAGAACTTATTACACAGAAAGCTAAGAGAAGCAGAGCTCCTGGTTAGTACAACCATCCTGTGTCATTCATTAAAACATGAACGTTTTCAGCAGAGCATACTGGAGCAACTGGGCATCACAACAAAAAATTTACACGACAATGTAACTGCTTAAAAATTAGAAAGGAAATAACTTCAGACTTAAATGTAAAACACGAAACAAAAATAAACCTTCTGGAACATACTATGAGAAAAGTCTTTGGGACCTGTTCTAGTGGGGAATTTTCAAACATGAGAGCAAAAAGCATGCTCCATGAAAGGAAAACACTTTTGCAATAAAATTCTTTTCTTTCATCTGGCAAAGGACTCAGTCCAGAGGTTGAAAGTGAGTTATAGACTATTTGTATTGAATAAGTGTAAAAAAGGACTAACACACGGAATATATAAAGAACCCTGAACACACAAATGTGTGTGTGCCTATTTCCAGCTTTGCTGGAGTTCTTGGAGGTAAACGGCATTTTTTTCTCACAAGCTGCTGCCTTGACTTCCTTTGTCTACTCAGGTTTTTGAGGTTCTATAAAAATAATAACCAGTAAAAAGCAAGCAAAGTAGGCATATTTCTTGCATCCAAACTTAGAAGGCCACCAAAAAAAAGTGCTGACACTAAGCAATGACAGTGCAGAGAAGCTTGCTTAGAAAGTATCCACCAAATTTTCATGCCTACTTTGAGGTGTTAAGAGATGACACCGGGTAGGACATTCAAGAGGTGATTGAATCCCATGGGTCTGTCTTTAGGAATGAATTAACCTGTTAGTGAAATAATGGGCTATTTGGTTAGCTTAGGTTAGCTTAGTGGTTCTGTTACAAATGCCTGCTTGGCTATCCCTCGGATACAGCTCTTTCCACGTGACCCTCTGCACCACCAAGCTAGCACAAGGAAGCTCTCCAGATGCAGCTTTCTGACCCTCACTCTTCCAAACCTCTCTAGCCCTGAGCTGAACAAACCCTATTATTTATAAAACATCCAGTCTGCAGTATTCACTTACAGCAACAAAAATAGATGGTGAGAGCAACAGTATTCTTAACCAAAACTAGTGTGAGAATACCAGCCGTAAACAAAATAGTAAAGTGTAAATGGCAACAAGATTTAATGCATGTCTCAACCTTCCCTGGAATCCAGACCCTGGCAACAGAAATCACACAAAGGGCACCGATCCGAGGGGGAATGAAATCATGTACAGCCTCAACCTCTTCTTCTAAACACCTCCCTCCCCACATCCCAATACAGGACACGCAATTCTTTCCCACCTCTCCTCACTCCGCCAGCCACGTTCTGGTCATTTGTCATCTCTGCAGAGACCCCAGGGCACATCTGTACAGGAGGGAAACCTGCTCACCTACTGTCCTCATACAGGTCTGGGACAGAGCACTCCCTATACTGCCTCTCATATGGCTGACCTGCTCCCTCCTCGACTCTGCCTCCTCCTTCCCTCTCTGATTGCTCCATCCAAAACTGCTCTGCGAGCTCCTTTTCTTCATCCAGCCCTCATTTAACCCAGAACTCCTTGGTCTGTCTTCTTCTTCAAACCCAGCCTGTGACTATTGCAACTCCAGAAAGCTGGGTTTCGATTCTCTTTGACCTTCTGACACCACCTAAATAACTATCCCCAGTCTGAGTCCAGTGCTCTGTCCTTGCACATTCCACCCCAGAAATAAGCCCCGGCTAACATGAACATGCCGATACAGAAACATGGGGCAGGATGTTCTTTGTTCATGGTGCTGTTCCACTGCTCTAGAGCAGGGGCTAGTGATGACACAGAGATCTTGTACTATCCATGGCTTATCCAGTTCCATCGCAGTGACACTCCCTGACCCTCTGAGGAGAGCCCCCAAGAGGCTGTGGGTCTGCTCCAGTACCCAGCTCTTATGAAGACTGACCTATGCTGAGCTGGCATGGGCATCACTTATTCATTCCGTTAGCTGTACAGAGCATGTGGTCCCAAAACTAATTGAAACCTTATATAGTAGGCACCACAGTTTATAAAACAAGGTTCCCCAGGCTGTCCAGAGCAGGAGAAAGACATGTGTAAATTTTCTTGTGCTTAGGTATAGTTGATGTTCCTTCCCAATTAAGAAATAAAATAGAAAAAGTTCCCCTCTCCTGTCACCCCCCGTCCTTCTGCAAAAGCATACTGCAGAAGGAACTTCCTGGTGCTGGTAAGTGCCTTGGGGACAGTGTTGTGGGTAAATGTTACTGGAAGCCTGGCAGATAGAACTCTGTCACCTAACACTGGAGCACGGCTACCACCTAGTTCTTCCCTTCCTTCCCCATATGCCCGTATGCAAATGTCAACGTATACGGTCTTATTAAAATGGGACTGAGACAAATGCTCCATGGCTTCCAGAGAGCCCAAGAGTACAGCCTCCCTCTGACTCACACACATTCCTGTCAACTCTTCTTGACTGCCATGTACTTTGTCCCAAGAGCCTTGGCCATCTCCTCCCTCTCCTACACCCACAGTGTCACTGGGTCACTTCAGATAGTGCTTTGCTGGGGAAACATTATAATTGTGCCAAGCTTTACTAGCTAAACAGAAGGAAGCCTGCTGATGTCACAGCCTGCATGCCAATCCTGGCTCAGGACACAGCCCCCAGCTCTTTGCAGCTGCCTTAGGGTGAAAGACAAAACACCTTACCTGTCACAAGCCACCTCCCCAGAGCATCTCTTCTCCAAGCTCCCCACTAACTCCAGAGGAAGACTTCATGCAGCCTGGCAGAGCTCCCACACTTCCAGAGAAGGCTCTTTCCTGATTGGCTAGCAGGCTCGGATCTGTCAGGGTAAGCAGCTGCCCCGCTCTGAGTTGCTCTAAATTGTTCCACTTGAAAGTAAACATTTATTTAATCGCATCATAATTATGCAGGGGAAATTAGACTGGAAAGTGTGAAACAGGGTGTGCGGTACAGGCACACAGCACACGCACATGGCCGTGGGAACACAACACAGGCAATTGTGAATAGTGAACACATACATGCTTCCAAGTGGGAAGCCAAGGCCAGGGCAGATTTCCACTGTCTATGTAAATCAATGACCAAGACAAGGAAGCTATCATCATTCTTGCCACGCTACCTAGTTGTTTCCAAGAAAGTAATTCCACCGCCTTAAATAATGTTTCTCTGAAATCTCACTTAATGACTATCAAGGAATTTCTGTGTTCCAGAGGCTAGATGCTTTGTCCATTCACAACCCCACTAAAGTAGCCTACACCTGGCAAGGAACTGTCACGTTTACCAAGACTTGCCAAAAACGAAGAGCTGTGGAATCATGCACTATACAATCTCAACCATCTCATCAAAGCGTCAAGTGGTTTTTCAAGTCACCCACTGCTATGCATGTGCTCAGTAGCAGCACACACATATTGGCACTAAGGTGCAGTTTTATCTAAGTTTTACTTAGCTGTTATAGGTCCTATCTCAGCAGTGACCTCAGTTTTTCTAATTTCAAAGCAGAGGGCAGTTCACGCCTACAAACTGTTTGCAGTTTTCCTCCCTTTTCCTTGTCTAGTCTTCATATGTTTATTGATACCCTACAATAGAATGGCCAGTGTCGGGGAACAGTGGTGTGTATGAAGGTGCAAACCTCATATAAAGTCCCTTGGAGCTCTGACAGATAGCAGGGGACAGGACAATATGTATGCAAATACTTCTTTGAGAATGAAGAGCCCTATGATCCACTGATGGCGTACAAGTGGGCAGAAGTATTTTTCTGGAGGCTTCTATGAGAAAAAGGATCATGTTTTGATCAGGGTTCATTGCAAAGGGCATTGAAAGATTCATACAGATCTCTAATATTACTGAGTTATGCCACACTAATATTATAGATCATACATAGTTGCATTCTTCCTGAAAATTGGGAATATATCTTTTAGATGGTTAAAGACCAAGTTGCTATCATGAGGCTTCTTAGGAGGTGGAACACAACCTCAGTGGTGGGAGCAGGGTTCAGCCAGCTCACTCATCTCCAAACAGATTGTGTGTGTGTGTTTGTGCGCGCACACGCGCATGCACACGCGTGTGTACATGCATGTGAAAATAGGCATGCCCAGTGAGAAACATCAGAAAGTAAAATCTTTCTCTTAACATTAGTTGCGACCTAAAGTCCGAGTCATACATTGTCCTAATAACTTAAATAACCAAGGTCATAATGTAATGCTTACTAGGATTTTTGGCTGCCAAAGAAACTGGCTTTTTCTCATTTAATGGAGCCTTCATACTGAAAATCTTTATGTATTGTGACTCATTAAAGGAACCTACCAGGCTTTCTTGGGTTTTAAGGATATTTGCTTGACATTTATTATCATCTCTATTGATCTGTTCAGTTATGGTGAGAATCTTATTTCAATCTAAATTGTTAGCAAGATAAGTTATATGGAACATCCATAAAACCCCTGGATAGGACGGACTGTAATACCCTTTAAGCTGATAAAACAATGCTAACAGGATGTTCAAAACAAACCACAGTAGCACCTCAAATAAGATGTTCCACACTAAATGTGCCATTCATAACTGATTGCTAATACACAATGGCGAGGCTGGAAAAAATGGGCAAGGACAATTAATTGAGTTAAATAAGCTTGGATATTTCCAGTTGAATGGAAGTGCCCGCTGAGTATGCTTGCTTATTTTGTAAAGAACTGTTATGTAGTTATAAATTGCATTCCCACCAACTGAAAGCCAGCCCATCTAATTTAATGCTCTTTTTAGCTCAGCAAATTCTGATTTGGAGACTTGATGTGCATGGGTTTTTGTAGAATCGTATTTGCAGACCAACTGAAAGAAAAAAAAAAAAAAATAAAGAGTTCCAATCCCAGAGAACATGGTGTATCTCCGAGCTTGCCAGAGACAGCAGCTGGGATCGCCTGAGAGGCTGCTGGGGCTCTTTTCTCACCACTGTGGTGGAGTCTGCCTCCTAAGCAAGCTTGTGACTGAGACTCGGGCTTTAGGTAGCCCCAAAGGATGCATTCTTAAGATTCAGGATTATTATACAAACACAATAAACTAAAAAGCAACTAAAAGAAAAAAAAAGATTCAGGAAGAACACAGCTATGTATAGCCTATGATGTAAATATGATTTAATCTGGGGAAGAAATCAGATTAGCAAATTCATCCAGGATGCATTGCTTTCTGTTGTTTCTAAGTATATTCCACAGTGACTATATTCTGAAATTGAATATAAACTGTTTATGCTACAGAAGCCCTAATATTAGAACTTGTGTCTCAGTGGTGACATTTACAAGACCATTGAAAAAATGTTACCCACAGAGGGAGGTCATGGTTACAGGTGATGAGAAATGGGGTCCTGAGAGCAGGACACGGAACACACCCCTCGCTGTCCGAATAAGCAGGGACAGTGTCCCGATCTGATACTAACTTTTAAACATTTGCTTACTTATTTATTGTTTGTACTTGTATATTGGGGGAGAGGCAGTTTGCTCGTGTGGAGGTCAGAGGACAACTTGTGGGCAGCCACTCCTTCTACCATGTGTGCCCTGAGGTCTGCACTTAGCTCACCAGGGTTGATGGCGAGTGCCTTTTTCTTCTGAGTCATCTCTCCAGGGCCCTGTTGAGTTTTTAAAGAATATGTTTCTTTTAGCTTTTGCTCCTGCACTGGTTAGTCGTCAGGGAAGAATGCAGAGTGGATTATGTGATCTGTTCTCTCACCCACCATCCATCCCAGGGGATGCTTTTGGTAGGACTACCCGTACATCTCTGATTTCTTCTGTTCAGCTACTTATACCAAAGCACTTGACAAAGTGCGTTTAGTGGCACTGGTAGAAATTCTCTTGAGATTTTCCACTAATCCGATGGTGGTAACCAAAGATTTCCAGACCAGAGCTCTAAAATTACATGACTTTAGTTTTGGATGAAATTTCTGGACAAAAATACATTTTGTTTGAAATGACCTTCCCAGAAGAACTGTTTAGTTATTTGAGCGATAGCTTAGGCATCATTCCTTTACTTAGCAAGATAATCTTGACATTTGCCAGTTAATCTAGTTGATTAGAAATCTCCTTTGATGTTAACATATGCATTACAAACAGAACTTATTCCTTAACAACATTACGCATACAAATTAAAATCAGAATGTATGTGGAGAAAAGGGAAGGCATTTAAAACAATTAGTTGATTTTTTAAAAAATGTGTATTATCCACAAAAATATTTCTGGAAAAACTTCCCATGCTTTTCATCTAGAGTGAAAGTGTGACATCACTATTTACACGTTTTGTTTCTATTTCTTGACATGAGCTAACTAAGGAAGCTTGCTCTGAGCCAGTGTTTATTTTACACTTGTCACAACTTTCAGTTTTGATCCAAGACATCCAGAATGTGCATGGAGCGAGGACATTAATGTCCTCGGGTAAATGACCAACCAGGAGGGCAAGTACAATGATGTGCAAGAGTGAAACTGGTCCTCCAGAAGTTCTTACTGGATTCAGAATGGAGCTCACTGTAAAAACAGATGATCTGAAACATGACTCAGTCTGAGAAGGCGTGGGGGGTTGGGGCAGTCCTCCTCTTCTCACAGGGAAAATAGTATACAGCTCAGGAGGAGGCCACCTGTGGCACGGATGATAGAAAGCAGGCTCACGTTCTGGAAGCATTCAGAACCGTAAGTAAACCAGCACCACGCTCGAGGGTTGTTGGTGCAGCCCTGAAGCACACAGGCTATGCTCACTCTACATGGTGGAAGGATGAATTTAGCTCAGCAAAAAAGTGATTACTGCTTAAGTTCTTTGGACAAAAATATAAGTTATGTTTTATTACAATTTACTATAAGTTTATTTATTATAGGAGATGCATGTCACCACACAAGGTCTTAAGAAAAAAAATTGTTATATCGTTTAATAAGGCAACAGAATAAATAGCACTTTTGCTTAAAAAAAAAAAAACAAAAAACTGACAGTATTCTAAGAAGTGTGAATGGCTCCTTGCAGTTAATAAGATGGTGAAAGGACAGGAATGGAGTCAGATCACTCTAAAAAGTACCTTGGTGTTTGTTCCTTGGATTCATTACAGGAAACATAGGAAGATTTAGCTGTGAATACCCACAACAAGTAAAGAGGGCAATGTTACACAAACGCAAAGGTGTGTTAGCCTGTGGGCTTTGTAAAAGAATACACACCTTTTCTCCCCCTCATTAAGCAGAAGCACACCAAACACCAGCTCCGTTCAAGGTTCTGTTGGCATATTTTGGAATGTGTACAAACCAGGGGCACCTTCAATTCACCCACCGCGGAAGCATTTCTCCCACACGCATGCCAGCACCACACGCTCTGAGCAGTGTTTTACGTTTTTATTTTATCTGATTTTATTCTCCCCAAAAATATTTTCTAATCCACCATGTTGTGCCACCTTCAGTATCCAGTCTTTCCGTGACTGATCCTGAATGTGCTTGCACCGCAGGGGTTCCTCCCGCATTCTTAAAAATCAATACTATAAGCGTATATGTACAGAAATAAAATAATTTAAAAAAGTCATCAGTGACTAAATGGTCACTCTTCCTGAGGGGAGTGGTGATTGACTGGTCAGGTAGCCAGAGAGTTGGCTTCCTGGAGTGATAAGATAGAGCCAAGCCAGAGGACTCTTGCTCCAAAGTGCAATGAGACAAGCCCGCCTGACTACGAGAAAAATCTTGCAGACCACGAGCTGAGTTGAGCTGTGCTTAAAAGTGAAAAAGAGAACTTAAAAAGAAGTAGTAAGAGCCCTTGTGCATGGTAGTTTGGATGCTGCTGCATGCGCGCGCGCGTGCACACACACACACACACACACACACACACACACACACACACACACACACACGTTCCCCTCAGGATGTCACATGTCCTAGCATTTTGTAAGCTATACTGTCATTATCAGAAGTTACTTTAAGGTCTTGAAAAGAGACAATGTACTTAGCTATTCAAAGAATTTGCCAACTGCCATTGAAATACAATTTAGTAACTGACTGATATGAGCAGTCATAAAATGACTGAATAAGCCATTCTGGTTTCTACTAGTACCGACAGGCATGAGGTGACAGACAGCACCATGCCTTTGCAGGGAACAAATACACTAAAGAGGAGAAAGCCATCACTAGCATCATTCAGGACAGCTGCCTACACATATGTGTTCAGGATGTCAGAGACACTAACAACTCTCACAGAGTCTAATATAGAGTCAACACCCCCGGAAGCAATGGTTCTCAACCTATGGGTCTCAACCACTCCGGGGGCTTGAATGACCCTTTCACAGCGGTCATCTATGACAGTTGGAAAATGCAGACATAGTGATGCATAACAGTAGCGAATTCACAGTTATGAAGTAGCAACAAAAAGATTTTATGTTTGGGGGGGTGGGTGAGGTCATCACAACATGAAGAGCTGTATTAAAGGGTCCCGTCATTAGGCAGGTTGAAAACCACTGCCCTAGAATAAGGAATAGCATCAGATCTGTGGTGTCAACAAGAAGGCCAAAGGTGCAAGGTGGCTCAAGGCACTTACTGTCCAATCCCTCAGTTACTAATTGTGTACCTCGTTTGTGTAACTACAGCATATGTTCTTTTTTTCTGTGTAATGCCTCAAGACCCAAGAGACTCACCATGAGCGGGGTCAGGTAAGGACAAAGCCTATACACAGTTTCTTGAACAGCAACAACAAATCCAAATTACTTTACAAACAGCCTCTGACCATTGCCAGATGTAACATAAGTTGGAAAGGAAGCCAGCTGTTTAACTTTACATGTAACACGTGCATCTCATTTACATTTTTGTGGGTCAGATACAAAATGAGAGCTCTATTCAGGACCATGGCCACGGGACTAAGGGTGTAGTTCAGTGGTCGTCAGTATCGGGAAACCTAGTGTTTCATCTCCAGCACTAAGGGAAGGAAAAGGTCTTGGCTGGGAACTTGGGGTGTCTGTCACTGCAGCACGTGCACAGGACACAACACTGCCCACAGTGACTTCAGTGTAGGCTAGGGCTGTCTGCTCTTTTCTCTCCAGTACTTTCTGACCCAGCCCAAGAGAAAAATCTGTAGCAACGCTGGCTCTTTTCTGTTTATGTTGCTAAGTTACTGAATATTTTGTCTTTCCTTGTCCAGAAAAACTGTGGTAATTGTCTTTTAAACAGATAAGCTGCATTGTGGAACATAGTTAATGCACCCTAAATATGCTGACATTATTTTTGTGTGTTTTTTTTTCTCTTTCAAATATAGTTTATAGAAAATGGTGATTCTCTACCAGTTTAAAGTGGATTTCAAACACGCTTGTATTTAAGCAGAAACATGCCTATTTAGAGTATCTGTGAACTACAGGTTCTCAGACCCACACCCATACCCTGCCCCCAACACACACACACACACACACACACACACACACACACACACGTTATTCTCAGGAGTGTTGTGAAAGGAAGTCTGATGAAAGGGGTAACAAAGGTAAGTGGAGGAGGTAATTCATGTTGTCCGTGCCAGCCATCACTACAGGATGGGCTTCAGGGCGGAAACTAAACAGAGTTCTGTACTGTAGTAAGTCCAAGCTACCTCTATAACTCCTTTTTAAAAGCAAAGTATGTGTAATCCCTAGGTTGGAGAATCCTACTAGTAGGACCTGTGGTGCTCAATGGCAGGAGTTAGGGAGGGCAACAGAGGAGGCCTTTTAGGATAGTTGTAGTAAGACAGGACCCAGCCCTTCAGGTTTTATGCAAATTGAGAAATGAGTGGGTAAAAATCAGTTAAGCTAACAGAAAATCTAACATACATTCAAAGCGATCACTTCTTTTCTCCTGGCCATAAAGGCTTAACAACAACAACAACAACAACAATAACAACAACAACAACAACAACAAAACTATCCAGTTTAGGAAATAAGTCTATGCAGTCTTTCATGAGGTTCCCGCCAGCACACACCGATGGAACAGGAAGAAGAACCTTCCCCCATCTCCTGCCTCTGCACAGTGATGTCAATGGCCCGAATTCCTTTCTACCACTTCCTAAGAAGTTGAGACCTGCCTACACACTGTTTGCTCTGTGTCAGTGAGGAGCAAGAGGGAGATCCCAAGACACTCAAGGTACAAGGAAAGGGCCGGCGTGCCAATCCAGGCTTGTCTCCGCATTTCCTCCCGCTAGCCGCTTTGGCACAGACCTTGCGGGCTCTAAGCTACTGAATCCTCTATGTGGTGTGTAGACCCACGTTGCCATGGAATAAATGAAAACTTCAGAAGCTGGGGATTAAATGAGTTTTGTTTCTACAGACGTATCTTCTGGGCTCACTGCTTACTCTTTCTCCTTTTCCTCTTTGCAGATCTGGTGTGGGAGAGGAGGTAAAGGCAACAGCACCTCTATAGGCAGAGTGGCAGCAGAAAACAGGGAGGAAGGTGAGCCCTTCTACATGTGACTTCTATAGCATGGGCTAGGAACTGTGCTACTAAGGACAGCAGCAGACATTTGCAAAACCCTCTGAGCGAGTCTTGAGTGTTCTCTACTGAAAATGGAAAGGCAGGAACTCAAGTGGAAATCCACTTCCATTCCAGAATCTCCATCCCTTTCAAAATCTGCCCTAATTTCTATGTGTCCTCTCTCTGTCTGTCCTCACATTCCAAACCCATGAGGGAAATTGGATCAGTACTCACTTTGGCCCCCTTTGTATTCTAAGCAAGTCAACGTGAAAAATTAATAACTTTTCTGTATTCTAAGCATTGGGGGTCTTGGGAGGCAGGAGAATAGCTCTGAATAGACACACACACACACACACACACACACACACACACACACACACACACACACACATGAATAAATAAGTTGATATCAGCAGAACTCAAAGGAGTGCAGCTCTATTTATCAAAGCTAATGTCTGTCTAAGCAGAAATAAAGAAAAGTATTGTTCACTGAGAAGGTGGGGAAACCAGAGCTTTCAGGACTCCAGAGAGAGAGAGCGCAGAGAAATGTCACACAGGTTGGAGAAAGGTGGAATAAGGCAGGCGGCGGTGCTCTTCACTTAAAACAAAAGAAACCTGTTTTTCTAGATGTATTAATGTTCACCAGCTTCTCAAGTGTGATGTTCAAAGAGCAGCACCAACCGCACTGCTCTCTGCCACGGCTAAGGATGCAAACCGCACTGCTCTCTGCCACGGCTAAGGATGCAAACCGCACTGCTCTCTGCCACGGCTAAGGATGCAAACCGCACTGCTCTCTGCCACGGCTAAGGATGCAAACCGCACTGCTCTCTGCCACGGCTAAGGATGCAAACCGCACTGCTCTCTGCCACGGCTAAGGATGCAAACCGCACTGCTCTCTGCCACGGCTAAGGATGCAAACCGCACTGCTCTCTGCCACGGCTAAGGATGCAAACCGCACTGCTCTCTGCCACGGCTAAGGATGCAAACCGCACTGCTCTCTGCCACGGCTAAGGATGCAAACCGCACTGCTCTCTGCCACGGCTAAGGATGCAAACCGCACTGCTCTCTGCCACGGCTAAGGATGCAAACCGCACTGCTCTCTGCCACGGCTAAGGATGCAAACCGCACTGCTCTCTGCCACGGCTAAGGATGCAAACCGCACTGCTCTCTGCCACGGCTAAGGATGCAAACCGCACTGCTCTCTGCCACGGCTAAGGATGCAAACCGCACTGCTCTCTGCCACAGCTAAGGATGCAAACCACACTGCTCTCTGGAAACTCCAGGTGACTTCTTGGTTTTATAAATACATGGTATATTTATGAGAACCTCCCTAGAAGTGGCCACCTGAAGATTAAGCAATATGATTTGAAGAAGGGAACGCTTGAGCAATGACTCTAAGGCTTTCTAACCTCAGAAGCCATAGCCAGATAACTGCTGCTGAGCCCCCAGAGGTCTTTAGTTCTAAAACCTTCAAAGCCTTCTCAGGTAACCTACTAGGTCGGTGCTGCTTCCTGCTCTCTGTAAACCATCCATCTGAATTCCTGAAGACGATGGTACAGGGGATATAATAAGAGCATAAGAGAACTGGGCACTGGTGAGCATACACAGGAAGGGGAAGCAGGCTATATGGATGAGACATGATAGGCTGAGGTCATACCATGGGGGAGGAAGTCCCCTTCTGTCAGAAGTCTAGGGGAGGGGAATAGGGTGAAAGAGGGAGGGGGAAATGGGAAGATAGAAGGGAGGGGATAACAATTGTATTAATCTGAGTACATTAGAGAGAGAGAGAACTGGGTGACATGGTGCACTCTTATAATCCGAACACTCTGGTAGGCAGTGATAGGTGGATAGCTATGAGTTTGAGGCCAGCCTGCTCTACAAAGAGAGTCCAGGACAACCAAGGCTACATAGAGAAACCCTGTCTCAAAAAACCAGAGAGAGAGAGAAAGAGAGACAGAGAGAGAAAGAGAAAAGGAGAGAAAGACAGAGGAGAGAGAAACTGAGCAAAAGAGTGAGTGAGAGAGAGAGAGAGAGAGAGAGAGAGAGAGAGAGAGAGAGAGAGAATGTCTTTCACACAATGAAGTTTATAAAGACATTAACCACAGAACCTTCACTACATTCATTCATATTTTCTGAAATAAGCATCTCTTTTAAAGCAACACAATAAAAGTAAAATTTACCACCCATCTCCCCAACAAATCTGGAACAGAAAATCTTAAGCTGCTTCATAAGATGTGAGTGTCTTGACATTGCTGAAGAAGAGTTCCCTATCCAAAGGGACATAGCAGTTTTAAGGCACGATCTACTTCCCCCACATTCCCTGTTCCTCCCCTCTCCTCTTAACACTGTTGTATGAGCTAACGTTGGAATGGCTAAGGGCTTCCCATGGGGACTGTGCCTCTGCGGAGTTTTATCCCCATTTGTTCTTTGGTGATAACAGAACGTGAAGTCTGCAGCTGGCTGACCATCTCTGTGCCTTGCACAGGAGCAGCCTCTGCTTTGACCTTGTTCTGGGTCTCACTGTGTTGTACCTGCAGGAAAACATTGCTAATCTGAAACTTCTTCTACCCACAATAACCAGCCAAGGAGAATGCCATGCTTAAGCAAGCCTAAGCAGCAAGAAAATAGAAGCCAATATGACTGCCAGTGACTTTTTTTTTTTAAAGACAGGGTTTCTCTGTGTAGCCTTGGCTAGCCCAGACTTGCTTTGTAGACCAGGTTGGCCTTGAACTAACAGAGATTTGCCTGCCTCTGCCTCCTGAAATGCTGGGATTATAGGCCTACTGCTCCAGCATGCTCAGCCTGTTGATATTTTTTGAATCTTAATCGTTTATGCTCAATTTTTAGGGGGGGTGGGAATCAATCTCAAGAATGAAGTAGGTAGGGGCTGGAGAGACGGCTCAGAGGTTAAGGGCACTGACTACTCCTCCAGAGGTCCTGAGTTCGATTCCCAGCAACCATATGGTAGCTCACAGCCATCTATAATGAGAACTGATGTTCTCTCTGGCCTGCAGGTATATGTGCAGCCAGAGCACTGTATACATAATAAATAAAAAAATAAAGTAGGACACATACACACACACACACACACACACACACACACACACACACACACACACAGAGAGAGAGAGAGAGAGAGAGAGAGAGAGAGAGAGAGAGAGAGAGAGAGAGAGAGGGAGAGAGATCCATCTGCCTCTGTCTCTTGAGTGCTGGGATTAATAGTATGTGCCACGATGCCCATCCTGGTATATTTTTTTTTTTCGAGACAGGGTTTCTCTGCATGAGAAATATATTTTTAAAGTAGTGTTTATTGATAATTTTTATATAGAAGAGATTACTGGTATTTTAGACAGATGGGCAAACACCAAATGACCTTTGCCTTCTTCACTGGGGGTGGGGGTGGGGCAATAAGAGAGTGTATTTGTACCATCCTCAAAGCACCCACAACACTAGCTATGGGGAAGAATGGGCGTGCTAACTCAAATGGCAGCTATATATCAAGGCATCGCTTTGAATGTATACATCTTTTTTTAATCACTTAAGTGTGTTTAGATAATTTCCCTTAGGGGGGAAAAAAAAAAACCAAAGCACTTTTGCCTAACTGTGACTCTCGATAATATTAATGTTCTATGTTCTTTAAAGTGGTTGAGATAGTATATGTTGTTTGCTTGCGTCCTTGTTTTGAGACAGTCTCTCTACCGAGAGCACAGGCTGGCTGCCTTGGAACTATACAGCACAGCCTGTCCTCAAATGCAGGGTCTTCCTGCCTTAGCTGCTCTAGTGCTAGGACTCCAACCATGTGATGCTGCAACCCACCAAAGCCAGTACAAGTTATGTCATGTGTATTTTGCCAGGATTCAACATTTAGACTGTTTTAAAAGTTTTACAAAGGGGGGAAGTGAGGTACTCTCTTTTCATTTATCCACACCGGCGTCTCAGAGACCTGGGCTCTGCTCATTTTCCTCAACTGTTAACGAGTCTACTTGCATGAGTGTGCTTGCTCCAGACTGGTGTGATATGGTGCGGCGAGCAAATACTTGGAAGTAATTTCTCCATGGCTTTCCTCTATCCCCGCACAGGAAACAGTAGCAGTATCCTGCACTGACAATCACCTTGTTGGTCTTTCTCTGTTCTCCATCACTTAATTTTACGATCGCAGATGGTCCTTGTGTTGATGGATGCTGAGGCAATCGGCAGCGGTGCTTTGAAAGAGAGGTGAAAAATCTGGAAGGTGTAGAGCGGGCTCAGGTCCCCCATCAGCTGCTAAGGGAAGGCCCTGTGTGATGACGCAGATTCTAGCCTTAGTCTTGCCTCCTGAAAGGATGCTCTCAACAGGGAGCTCTGGTGTTCACCTCTGTGTGGTTTGGGGACGCCCATAAGCATGAGAGCATGACTGCATCTCTGCTGCACCATTTGCAGCAGCCAGGACTATACATGTCACTGGTTCTTGTTACCGTTTAATACAGAGAAGAAGAAACTGCACGACTGATGTCAGGAGCAGCCAGAACAGATCTATGGCTACACAGCTGAAGGTTGATGCAAAGAAAACCAACATGTGTCCTACTGCAAGCCAGGGTAGAAGGAAGTTAGTGTTCTCCCAATATCAGTGTAAGACCATGGGTTTAAACTGTCCTCCGTTAGCCCAGCAAACAAAACTAATGGTAAAATGAAATACCTTTATAACACCAAACACATGGAAGATAATCTATTGCTGTGAGCTGTAAACCAGTTATCTGTGCCAGTCCTGATTTTCCATACTGTTGCCTTGGAAACAATAGCTGTGAGGTACAGGTTGATGGCTTTCATTAGCTAGGAAGGATTCAACATCTTAAGCTAGGTACCCTGTCCTCTCCTTTGCCCATACAACTGGCCAAAGAACATATCACATGATGTTCTTACTCAGTAAGTCTGAAAATAATAGAGGATATGATGAGGGAGCAATTTGATATCTGATGCCACAGTGTTGTGGACACAGTAGTAATTCTGTGGTGTCAGGCCAACAGTTACGGTAAATACAGAATTCAGACTAGGCTGCGGCTATCACAAAGTGCTACCTGTTGAGGACAATACTAACGACTGGGGAGTAGAGTCCTTCTCAGCAAAGGAAAGGGAGGCAAAAGGATGACAAACACATGTTATTCAGCTGCTTCCACTGTGTCCATGGAGACACATTTACCAACTGACACATATGTCCTTCTGAATTGGACTTTAGCCGTGCAGTCACTGGTAGGGGAATCAATTGACACTGAAACCATCTCCATCCCTTTGGAGTTTGTCTTTTCATAAGACATTGAGGCAGGTGTCACAACAGGCCCCCCTCACACCCTCACACCCATGAAGCTGTGAAGAAAAGCAAGAGCAAAAAGAATGTGTATCAGAAATAGTTCTGCATGACGAAGGCTGGGTGAGTCAACTCCATTTAGTTAGAGGCTGTCACTGTGCCATCCCAGTGTTTTCTGCTCCACCGTGCGCATCAAAGGCATGCTGGTCCTCAGGAGAAGGGAAGGTAAACACCCTGTCTTCCCTATGGAAGGACAGACCATCTTCCTCATTCTCCCAACACATGCTCGACGCCTCCTGTGGTATGTGTTCTTCACCGGACACTATTTTTTGGTCTCCATGTCACTTACTCTGCCAGACTCAAGCTCACGCCTTTTGGAACCAGAACCCTTTTATCAATGCTTCAACACGGTCAGTTTTTCATGGCCTGCTTCCTGCTCTTAATATAAAATATTACCCATCTTTTTAAAAGCACAAATGTGTCAGCATCCACTCTGATACAGAGTGAGCGGATGTTTCTTCTGGATTGATAAATTAGAGGCTTTGGAAAGTCATTAACTTTTTAGTGTCACCCAGTGCAATGCACTGACCCAGGGAATTTCTGCATGGCTCCTGAGTCACTAGCAAACCCTCACTTGCTATTTCTTTCTTCGCTGGCAGTAACTTACTTAGAACTCTTAAGTATTTATACATTAAAACCCAGAACAAAGCAAGATTCACCAGGAAAACTTCCAGTTACACTTTTTCAGAAAGTACAGGGAAATCCCTCATCAGGAACATGCAACCAGAAGAAAAAAAAAATGTCACTTTCCCATTGAGTCAGGAGAAGTCCTGGAATCCTGGGGGGACAATTATTAGACGAGTATTATCACCTCATGCCTTAGGCTTCATTAGACGTGGCTGCTGTGTGGTTCACAAGGTGTTCCATCCCAGGATGCTGCAGGAGGTTACCTTGCTCAGCAATGATCAAACACACTCAGCTCCTGAGATTTGGCTTGTGATTTTCCTGCTGTTCCGTGAACGATAAAAACAACTCAGTTCTCATTTGCTTTCAATCTCCTTTCTCCTTTGATGTTTTTGTTTTATACTCTGATGTTGGGATTTCGATAAGTCAGAAGTCAGATCACTGGGGGCAGGGAGCTGGGGGAGAGCAAATCTGAGCCCTTAAGTAGCCTTTGCCTAGATGTACAATTGCCTCGCAGTCTCTTTGTGCAACTGCCAGGGATTTTCAACTACTGTGAAAAATACGAGCTGCAGGTTTTTAACTATCTATACAAAGTACAAGCACTGATTATTCATTTGAATTTTTTTTCAAGACAGGGTTTTCTCTGTGTAATCTTGGCTGTCCTGGACTCACTTTGTAGACCAGGCTGACCTCGAACTCACAGAGATCCTCCTGCCTCTGCCTCCCCAAGTGCTGGGATTACAGGTGTGTGCCACCACGCCCAGCGAAACACTGATTATTCAGAGGATACCGTCAGAAAACAAGTATCCATGCTGCAGAGTCCCTTTTAGATCCACATTTACCTATGTCAATGTGTTTCTTCATGTCCGTCATGCCTTTGTGTCCACTATGACAAAGCAACACAGGAAGCCTTGAAAAAATCATACAGGTCTAGACCAGTGAAATCGAAACGGTTGCTGTTAATATTTGCCACGGATGGACAAGACAGCAAAGGTGTGTGATTGGTACCTTGACAGCAAAAGGCACGACACAGATTTTATCAATTAAAATTGTGTCTATGTGACTAACAGGACCCAGGCATCATAGTAAGCATTCACCGATGGAACATGCATCGTTCTCTCTGGATAGAATAAAAAGGGCATCTGTTTGGCTAATAAATGACAAGATTTGATACAATTTTTCCTATTAGAATTTTACTACCCAAGAGCTGCATTAGGAGGAGAATGGCCAAGGCAGACGTGTGCTATTATTAAGAGTTGCTGTGCCCTTAGGTTTCTTCACAGCTTAAGAAAAAGCCATGTGGAGTTTAGAATCCAGGGTTCTCCTCCCATCTTGAGCGTGCTCTATCTCCTCTCACTGAGCAGGTCCGTCACTGAGATAAACATTTTCTCTCCTGTTTCTGAAGTCCTTCCCTTCATCATCAGCCTTGTGGTCTGGACGATTCCAGGGTGGCAAGATCTCAGCAGGCTGTGACTTTTGTATATGTTTACGGTAAAGCACTTCAGGGGTCTCTCACAGGAACAAGGCTGCTTTTCTTGAGCGCAGATTTAGAATTCATTTAAAAAATCTCATTTTGGCTCATTATATTTCTTCCCCCACACCTGGCCTTTTCATCTCATCTCGCCCACTGCCCCCGCCCCCCACACACACTTCTACCTCTGTCTGGAAAATTCTCAATCGTTTCAATCACATCAACACATGTGATGTGACCTAAATGCCGGACCAGAGTGAAACAAAAGCCTAGAACCAAATGGCTTTCCCAGGGAAGAGGGTTCAAACAGGAAACTCTGGGACAGAATATGGACCAAAAGGCAGAAAAACATGGAAATTACAAGAGGTAAGTGGAGCTAGGGTAATGCAGGTCAGCTGTTCTTGCTTCTGGGCATAGATTTCTTCATTTCTCTCTGTCTCTCTCTCTCTCTTTTTTTTTTTTTTTTTGTTTTTTTTTTTTTGTTTTTTGGTAACTTGATCCTCATCTGTTACATTGATTTTTATCTCACACGGAGGGAATGGAAGCACCGCATGGCGTAGTAGAGCAAGCAGCTTCTGGAAACTTCCAACCCTGGGCTTGAACTGGTAGTTTCTGAGTTGGTTGAGATATTACTTCACAGCTGTGGTCCTCCAAGGTGTTTTCTCCCTGTTTAGAGAGACCAAGGTGCCTCTCTTAAAGCTAATTTCCAGCACTACAATGGAGACATATTGCCTGCAGTGCGATGCCTGGTGTGAGACAAGCATTCTAGGTGCGGTCCAGTTCCTCTGGGATGCGAGACAAGGGCATCACCCACCCTACTGAGAGCCCAACTCTGAGCTCAAAGGACAGCTTTCCCTCTTGGGTGAGACTTTCAAAAATTCCACCGGTCCATTTCTGATATTTCAAAGAATTGCGGCAAGAAAGGAGGCAGCTCAGAATCCAGATCAAGCCCCACTTATATAAAACAATAACAGGAAAGTACAGTACCATGTGGGCCTCTGCCTGCTTGACACTAGTGGCACAAATACAATGGAAGCAAACACGCAAAATTGTATCTGAAAAGGCAGGGCACACTTTTCCATGCAAATGGTAGATGATTAAAGAGAGAGAGAAAAAAAAGTATCACGCAAGTGACTGAGCAGCAGTTAATTATTCTTCAAAGTATTTCAAAGGCTCTGATCTTAATTAAAGGGTTAAAAGATGAAGAGTATGAAGGTGGGGCTCCTGCCTCTCTGCTGTTTAACCCTTTCATGCCTGAGTATTGTTCTAATTTTAGCTTAGAGAAATACAAACACGATGTTCCCCAAACCCTGACTTTTCATGCCTCAGATTCTTACTCTAAACCCTTCCCTTTCTCTGGTCTTTGCGGGATCAAGTTCCTCCAGATTCTGGAGAACTTTTTAATTCCTCCCCCAGGGTAACAAATCCCTGGAGGGCTCACACCAGCAACCCAAGGCAAGCAGAAGCTTCTCTTCAGTTGCAGTGTAGCACAGTACACATGGAGGCACTTGGTTCCTGGTTCTTTAACCCGCAGCCCATAGTTCTGTCCACTTTCTGACACTCGGGATTCTTAAGCGAGGTCAATTCTTGCGTGCTGTATAAACTACGTTGACCGAGTTCACTCTATCTGGAAGGCTAAAGATGATAGGTGATGGCTTTTTGGACTTCTTTTATTCTTTGGCTAAAGTTCATTGGTCTCAGTTGCAAAAATCCATAGAAAGAAAACGAAATTTCAGAGATATGTTTTCTTTATGTTGTTATTTACATTTATACTTTTTTTTTTTTTTTGGTTAAACTTTACTGGGAGGGTCATATGTGCCACATCATGCATGTAGATAGAGGTCAAAGGACAACTTGTAGGAGTCAGTTACCTCCTTCCACTATGGATGAGTTTCAGGGATTAAACACAGGCTGTTATCCTTGGTGACGTGTGTTTACTTACTGGGAACCATCCTGCCGGCTCTATATGGTCATTTAGACATAAAATATCCTCTGAGGCCCTCATTCTTTGCAGAGAAATGTTGCTTTCCACACAGAAAATCCTATGAAATACATCCTTTTAACCAAAGTAAAAAGATACAGGCTGTGCAAGAAGAAAATAAAGGAAAGGGCCAGATTAAACTGGTGTTGATTTTTTTTGTATTTATATTTTACGATGACATAGGAAAAGTTGTGCTGACAAAGACACAACCTGGCTACGTACGCTGAAATTAATTGGAAGCAGCTGAAAACAGTAAGAGGAAAAGTTATCTACTTGGACAACTTCCTTTGTCGTGGGTGGGCTAGTTTGTCATGTCCCTGTAGCCTTCCCAGAGCTGAGTCGCAAAGGTTGCATTGCAACATACACCTAACATAAAAAGCAGAATCCACATCTACAAAATTTGTGTGTATCCACGATTAGGGGGGGGTCTATTAAATGAAAGAGTGAAATCCATATAAATGTCAGTGAAATCCATTAAATGTCCCTAAACAATTAATTTAACGACTCATCTTGCTTATATATATATATTTTTTTCTTTTTTTCTTTTCCTGGATATGGAGTCATCAAGAGCCACATGGGTTTGCCTTCTTTAGGACAACTGACATTGATCTGTGACAGAAGTAAAGTATAGTAAATGAGTCCTGTGTGAGTAATATACCAGTGGGCTCCAGGGCCCCTGCTCTGTCCTATCGAAACACATTCAAGACTGGCCCCCTGGGACATGTAGCATCCAGAGTTCTAACATTTATTAATTTACTTTCACAGGGAATTGCCATAATGGCCCTGGTAACAAGCTTACACAACCATCTCAAGTCTACTGTGTGAAAGAGACCCATCTTGCTCTAAACCATCTATGGCTCCCAAACCACAAGGTGAGAAGTTCTTAAAATGATTCCCTGAAATTAAGGCAGCCTAATGAAAACTTGATTGTGGCCAAACTTGTGCATACGTGTTGACTAGGTCCTGGGTTCTTGAACTAGTTGGAGTTCAGAAAGATGGGAGGAAGTGATGCTAAGAAAAGGCCGATTCAATCTTGTTTTTGTTTGTTTGTTTGGTTGTCTGTTAATTGCTTTGTTTTGTTTTGCCTCACTTCAATTCCAGGAAAAATATGGACCCTTGAAAATACCATCATTAAACAGGCCATAATGAGGTAACTTTTAATTCATGCACTTGGGAGGGAAAGGCACCCAGATCTCTTAGTCTACAGAGAGTGTTCCAGGACAGCCAGAGCTGCATAAAGAAACCCTGTCTCTAAACACCAAATATAAATAAAATAAAACAAGATAGAAAATATTATTTCTGTGAAATTAAAAATAAATTACTAGTAATTTCACTTTTTGAATTAGGCCTCAGGGAAACAATCCAAAAGAGAACTATAATTTCCCACAAAACTCCTAAAGCAGCACTCAGAACAGAAACACCAGGAAACCACACAAACCCGTCCAACAATGGTTGAGCCAACCAGAACACACTAACGAGACTGACTAACCACATGACTTTCCTGTGCAACTCAGTGTCTAAAACTATATAAAACAGTACACTTATGAAAGGTAAAGGAAAAAAATAAGAATGTGATAGGATGACTGACCTTAAGCGGGACTAAAGTATTCTCTTGGAGGCAGAGGGCATCTCTGCCGCTCCTTCTTAGAATCGCCTGCAGCCTTTCCTCATGTAGCATGGCACGAGTCAGCACCCAACAAGTACTTAGCACCCCCAGGGAAAACCACCATGGCCCACCACGCAGTGAGGGAGCCTTCAGTTTCTGTTTCCAGTCTGACCTTCCCCAGGACCTCACCTGGCTTGGATACATCCAATGTTCACTGTGCATATTTCAGGGGGAATGAAGGCAAGCTAAGCAGTGAGAATTCCCTCAGCCTGGATGGGTGGTGTCTCCCTCCCAGCAGGTTTCTCTCGCAGCCCCAGGAGGCAGGAGTCCCCCTCATCCTTGAGGGCACTATGCAGTCAAGGATCTAACAGGACTTAGGACTGAGGACAGGTATCTGGACATATCTTGCTCCATATCCTGTTTTTTACCAGAAAAATCAAGTGTCTGGACTGTTAAAATAACTTGACCTTAAGGAAATGGTGTTTGAGCAGATAGACATGTATATTGTCATTTGAATAACACACACACAGTCTAGATCAGTAGTTCTCACCTTTCTTAATGCTGTGATCCATTAATACAGTTCCTCACATTGCGGTGAGTCCCCCAACCATAAAATTATCTTTGTTGCTACTTCATAATTGTAATTTTGCTACCATTATGAATTATAATATAAAATCTGTGTTTTCTGATAGTCTTAGGTGACCCCTGTGAAAGGCTCATTCAACCCCAAAGAGGCTGTGACCCACAGGTTGAGAACTAATGGTCTAGATGTTTTCAAAACATCTGCTGGTACTCCATAAATATGTATAATTTTTATGTACCATTAAAAATGTAAATAAGCGACTCAATTAAAACATGGGAGGCGGTTGGTGAAACTGCATATTTTTGAAGTGTCAGTTGATAATGAAATCGGACAAGCTTACTTCACTCTTATTCTAACCAAAACTCTTAGCCTTTCTGTGTTCCTGTGGAACAGTGGACAGTTTTTTTTTTTTTTTTTTTTTTTTTTTTAATTTACCAGGATTGCCAAGAAAGCTAAGCTGTAGACCAGAAGAGGTTAGGAAAGTGGCTGCTTCAGAACCCTGAGCCTTGTTGCAATCCAGTACCAGTGTTTAGCTCAAATTCAGGAGAAATAGATTCTTCTCTGTGGGAAGGGGTTACCAAGGGTGCATCTCAGCTTTGCTCAAACACTTCCAGCATGACGCAGCCACAGCTCGAACAGTGCATTCCATGTTAGGACTGTTCAGCTGTTTATAACATTCTTTCTTAAGTTGATCCAAAATTTTCCTCCCTCAGAACTTCGGACCATTCATCTTAGCTCTTAGTATGTGGGAGCCAGAGAACAAGTCCACTTCCTCCTCCGTATCAGAGTCGGCAATATTTGAGGGCAGCTGTCACGTCACCACACATCTGTCCTTTGTGCCTGTGGCTGTTCTGCCACAGATTTTTCTCTTCACCTTTAGAGCTACGTTCCATTTCACAAAACTCGGCCCACCATAGTTCCTTTAAAAACATGCCTGGAGTTACACCATATTCCATACACATTCTGAATAGGACAGGGCTTGGTCGCGTGATTAGTTTCTGAATTCGGAGACACTGTGCTTTCACCAACCCCAACACCCCTCTGTTGTTGGCTCATGTTGACCTGCATCCAATCCAAACACCTGGATCCTTTTCACACTTATGTAATTGGTGTTTTTCATTCCACCAGTCACTCAACAAATATTGCCTCCAAGAAAATTATTTCCACACTAAAATCTGACAGGTTTCCATAAGATGACTAGAGACAAATAGACCCAGTAAACACAAGGTATTTTGACCTTCAGCTGAACCTGAATTTTACTTCTCCGTGAATAAAAGCTATATTATTTATCAGTGAGCTGTAAAAGGGCAACTACACCCAATAGTAAGTAAAACCAGAACACGACAGACACATGAAGTGAAATTGTGCCATATTTCAGTTGTGTGTGCAAATGAGTTTGTTCAGATGAGCCATGTGAAGATTTCATGTGAAGATTTCCTTTTAATAGCTTGATAATCAGTGGCAACACAATCTTTAGGCTGTGAGTCATAATTTGTCATATTTAGAAATTATGTAAATAGTGTTTGCAGTTGCTTTCTGATTAAGCCAAAATGTGTCCGTTAGCTTTAAAACAACTTGACACGAATTTAGCATCGCCTGGGAAGAGAGTTTCACTGGGGACTGTAGATATTAGGATGGCCTGTGGGCATGTCTGGGGGATTGTCTTAATAACTGATGTGGGAGAAGCCAGCATACCACAGACAACTCCATCCCTAGGTAAGGGGCCCTAAGCTATATAAAAGTGCTGAGCTCATGCAAGTAAGCAGCATGCATGTCTTCATCTCTTTCTGGACTTGATGTGGACACCATATTACTAGCTGGGCAAGTCCCTGTTGCCTTGACTTCCTCAAATGATGAATTGTCACCTGGAATTATGAACCAAATAACCCTGTTTTCCTCTAAGCTGTTTTTTGTTAAGCTGTTTTGTTGTTGTTGTGTTTGTTTGTTTAATCACATCAACAGAAACAAAACTAAAATACAAAAGTAGAAGGTCCTCAACTTTCGGGATACCACATATAAACATACATAGACTCCATTGAACATAAATGCCCCCAAGTGCCCATGCAGTTTCTCAGAAACTACCTAAGACACCAAAATTTCCATACGTAGCCTTTACAGTGCAAACACCTTTGTGTTTCAACAAGATACTTTTGGTCTATTGCTTATTAATTAGATTTGTTCTTTCACAGTTTCACAATCACATGCATCACATTCCCTCATCTCCTGTCCACCCTTGTCAACTTTCCCAGTCATGTCTACAAGTGCCTTTCCCATACTAATATCTTTGTTCTGTGGCCCACTGAGTTTTACTGGAGTCATCTATGTCATCACAGGAGCCTGGTGGCCTTATTGGCGAAATATCTTACAACTGAAGACAATGACTTCTCCCTTTCCAGAATCTATGGAGAGCCCATAGTTAAGCAGGTGAGGTAGGGCCCAGAGAGACCCTCCCTCTTCTGTGACTCATTAGTGAGAGGGCCACTGCACAATACCACAACTGCTGAGTTTATTATTGCAATGGCTGTGCTCTCCTCAGATGTCTATTTACAGCCCAACTTTCTATCTTCTGAAGATGCTTTAACCCATCTTTTCATTGTTATTGAATCCATTAATTATAGAATCAATGCAAGCTCTTAGCTAGACAGAATTCAGGGAATCTGGCTTTTTTTTTATACAGTGAGAACAAACAGAGGCCTGGGGATTCATTCTTCTTTCACCCAGCGCCACATGTCTGCTCACTTTGGGTACCCCTGGTAAGCACAGAAAGTGGATAAAGCATCCTGATGAAACCGGGGAGAACAAACTGAGAAGAGAAAGTACCGCCAAGCAAAAGATAACTGACTCCAAATGAAGTGGTCCAAGGTGAAGTTCCAAGGTGTAGATGACATTGGTTCTGTTGCCTGAGAGATGGGGTCGGGTGGGAAAGTGGAGGGAAAGGTGTGAGGGGAAGTTAGAAGGCATTGTGTTTGAGGAAGGGCTCATATGTCATGCGTTTTTGAGAAAAAGTTCAAAGGCACCACTGTGCGTATTATGTGTTACATCCAGTTATAGAAAGTGGTTCACAGTGAGTTATCATTGGGATCCCAGGTATGTTCAGTTTTAACTTTATACAAGTAATAATCTGAAGATTTTAAGTTGCTAGTCACATGCTAGGAATCGCATTTAAGGCGAGCTTTGCAAAGGTCTAAGGTTCCATTCCAAAGCACTTCTCACAGAATCACAGCTTCTGGGGAGGGGGGCGGGGAGGTCATTTGGGGAGTATTTTAATGATCACTGTGAAATTCCAAAGTTTAGTCATGGTGGAGAAGTGTGGCTTTGGAGCCTGCTCTGGCTGCCCTGGTGCGGTGCTCTATCTAGGTGGGAGCAAGGAAGGCAAAGGACAGTCACACCCTCTTCCTGGAGCTGAGGGAGGTACCTGAGATAGATGGAAAAGCAGTCACTTGGAGAAAGGCCATGGAGGGTGTGATGTGGTGTAGCCTGAACATGAGGACCATCCTCAGAACACTGTCAGAGTGCTGCACGTGCACAAGGGCAACTTGAAAATGTGCGAACAGGTTTAGCGGGTTCTACAAACAGTGTAGAAGAGGCCCAAGGAAGTGTCCTGCCTCCTTAGATCCCAGGCAGCCTTCCACTGTGCACGTGAAGCCCTACGCCTCAAGAGCAGCGTCCTCAGTTTCCCATGTAAGTCTCTCATGGTCACACTTGATGCAGAGCTGTGCACCAGAAGGGCTGCCTCCCTTTTAAGAATCAGATACAGGATTGGCATGTGCCTGCTCCGAGCCTGATGCTCCCTGACCCACCAGCAGCAATCAAAAGACTTCTGTTTCTAAAACCCTGAACCCTGTAGGTGCGTCAGGAGAAAGTAGGTGCTTTGCAACTGCTGGCCTGATGGAACTAAAGCCACCGCTACCTAGATTCATGCCACTCTGGCCTGAACAAACACCAACTTTCTTGTTGTCCAAGGAGTGGTTTCTGATCCTCACTCAAGGGACACTTTCTAGGCAAACTTAACCCCATGTTGTACATTCCAAAGGGAATACAGAAGATTTGAGACTCTGAGAAACTTGCTTAAAGGTCATGCTACTCTGTGCCTGGGGGCCCTACTACGTACCAGGGCCTGGGGGTCCTATTAGCTGTTGCTGCCTTTACAGAAACAAACCAGGAGTTGCAGATTTGTGGGAAGTATAGTTTTATTGAAGTCCAGGTTTGGGAAAATAGCACACAGATTATATGCCTCACAGACCAGAAGCATTCCCCAGTTTTGAAAGAGATAGATGGAAAAGCAGCCACGTGGAGCTGGGATTTTATGGAGTAACAGGCAGATGAAAACAGGCACTTGAAAATTTTTTGTTCTCCAGCAAAAATTCCTTGAGGGGTGAAGACTTGACCTATCTTTTCCTCAACATTATTCTTCCTGCCTGATCTCCTGTGACCCTATGAACACACCAGTTCTGCAAATGAAAATCACTGGCAGGCCGGGGAAAGATGTCTGCACCAGGTGCGCGGGCTTACTTTCTTAAGTGAATACTGAGGATAGGCACAGGCCAGGGCTTGCAGACTTTGTTTATTTTGCTTATCAATGCCCAGCTGAGGAAAGGCCATTCCTCCATGGCCTAGCTTCTTCAATATAAAGTTGTTTTTTTTTGTTTTGTTTTTTTTTAATCTTCTCTCTTACGTTTTAGTCTGTCCTGTTATGGTCACCCAAGGTTGAGAACTGCGGGCTGAAACACTAGTTCCTTTCCAAAGAAAACCCGAGAAAGAGGCCCTGCACAAAGAGGCCTCAAAGCTAGGTGTCAGGGTAAATCTTTAGTCAACTCCACTTTTTCGAAAGGAGGTGGGGGCAGGGCCCAACAAACAAGAAGAGGCAGCTGGGTAGGCAGACATGGCTGGCATCTCCCATGTTCCACAACTCTTGACATGTGCGGGCAAGATCCTATGGGCAGGGAAAGAGGAGGGAGAAGGAAGCTGAGGTTTTTGTAAGCTGGAGAAAGTAAAAACTTTTAATAACTGAGAGAATAGATTTTCACTATCTCCTCCCCTCAGGAATTATGTTAGACAGCTTCAACCAAAAATCCATCCGTTGCGGTTAGGCTCACGTCTTCAACCCTAGCACTTGGTAAGCAATAGGTGAATCTTGAAGTTCCAGGCCAGGCAGGGCTACACGGTGAGATCTTGTCTCAAACACACACACACACACACACACACACACACACACACACACACACACACACACACACACACACACACCCTCCCTTAAAACAAAACCTACCACAACAAAATCTCAAAAAAATACCTCTCCCTGCAAAATAGAAAACAAAACAAAACAAACAAACAAACAACAAAAAAACCAACTGTAACAATTGATTGTAAGGCAGATCAGAGGAGAAAAAAATAAAGGGAGCAGAGAGGATCAGCTAGGAAAATTGTGTAGAGGGAAAAAAAAGCATTTTAGTTCATCAAAAGTAATTTAGTATCTCAAAAGGAAGGCTGAGAAGCAAATTCCCACTCAGGAAAGCCTCACCCCAAAGAGGAAGAACTGGCCTGGCCCACCAAGACAGCCTACAATGCTCAGTTTTCGGACCACCACATTTTTATTATTATTATTATTATTATTATTATTATTATTATTATTATTATTATTATTATTATTATTATTATTATTTTGGTTTTTGGCCCTGGCCGGGGCTCTCAGGCAACTGCATAATGCTCATATCTCCCAGGTTTGCCAGAAAAGAGGTAGTTCCACTGGATCCTTGAGCCCAGTGTGCAGGGCCCCTGGGTCAGCCCTAAGCTCTGCTCTTCCACTCCATCCTATGCCCTGTTCCCGATCCAAGAGAGCTGTTTTGTTTCCGAGGGGAAATCAGCCTAACTTCAGAGGACCTGTGAAATGGGTACTGCTCCATAGTTCATTTGTGAAAATCCCGAGAATGGAAAACATGGCAATCAAAGAGGGAAAACAGGGACGCCAAGGACACCAAGCTACACAATGACTGTAATTTGCTCCCAGGGAACTCCAAAGCACAATATGTCCACAGGCCAGCCACTTCCCTTTGCACTGTGCTCACAAATTGCTTTGGGAAATAAATGATTTCAACTGTGTACTTTGTCTTTCTGCTCAAGATATATAGTGTCCCGTTCCAGTGGGTAAGGATGTCTCCCAGCTCCTTGCTCAGAAATCATACTGTGAGGTCTTATTTATCCAAATATGAGGTTGTGACACTGAGGCATATCAAGGAGCCACAGGGATTTTCCTTAAATAAGCAGAGGACACACATGAAACTGGTAATAATTAAAACAGTCTGCCCCGAAGAATGTGCACTGGGCTGCATTTTCCTCCCCGACCGAGGAAAGCGAATACTCCTCTAAGAATCAGAGAGCTAAAATAACAATCTTTTCTCCAAAAGCAAAACTGTACTATGTCTGAAGGGAGTGATTTCCAGACGCTTACGTAGGGAGGAGAGGTTTGGTGCTAAGAATTGAGCCCTTTTCTGTTTTCTTCTGCCATTCACCACGTTGTCTGAAATCACAGAGAAGCACACTGCTTAGGCGCAGCAAGACGAGGCAAGGTATGTGCAAGCTCTAGCCTTCTGCTTCTTCAGAACAGATCCTCTATCATCTTGGCCTCATGGTAGTGGCTCAGAGCTCCTGCAACACCCCACCAGGAGTGGGGGGACTCCCCTCCTTCCACTAGCTTTTTCCCTCCCTTTCTTCCTTTACCAGGCCCCAACCACATCTCTCCTCCTCCTCCTCCATGGGGTCATGGATCCTTCTCCACCAGTTCCAGTCTCCTCCTTTATCACATCCCAGCAAAGTCATGCTAAAACACTACAGAAGGCTGATGTGTGATTCTGCCTGGGAAGGGAGCAGCACTTTAAATCCTGATTCTGTTTGTTCTTTGTTTGCAGGGGTTTCATGAGAAGAAATTTCATCTGTGAATGATGGAATCCATACAGTTTTGCCAGATAGGGAAACTGAATCCTCAATGCTATGTGGTGGCAGCAATGCATCCATCAGGGAGCTATGGAAACGCAAGGCCTGCCTGTGAACAATGAGCAGGAATGGCATCTGAGGGGCAGGTACGAGAAGGGAAGCCTGGCTGGGAGAGAAGCAGAGCAGTGAAGGGCTTCCGACCCACAGGTATGCGGAAGCTAAGGAAGGGGTTGCTTAGATTGGGGTTTCAAAGGAGAAAGCGCATATGCCAAGTGCTATGGCAAATACGGCAGCAGTTAAAACAAAAGGAAATCGAGGATGGCAAGATGAAAGAACAAACAAAATGTTGGGAAAACACCCACTGAAATTTTACTCTGCCTTAAGAAGGAAGGAAAACACTACAACCAGAATAAAACTTGAGAATATTTTGAAACAGACAATCCAGTCACCAAAAACCGAAAAAGACAAGACTGTATGGTACTATGTATGTGAGGTCTAGCTAGGTCACTGACGTGGAGGTAGAGCTTATGGTGATTGCTATGGATGGAGCTCATAGCGTTTCCTTCAGGCTGGTAAAATGAGGAGGGTTCTAGAAGTCAATGGTGGTGACGGCTGCACAGCAATGTGACTACATGGCATGCCACAGAATTTCATGTTATGCCTATTTTACATAACTAAAAATAATTTTTAAAAGAAAGAACAACCAAGGAGAGGAGTTCGCCAGTGGGAGCCCAATCTGAGGGTGAGATGTGGTGCTAATTCTTGAAGCAGTTTGAAAATGAACGTGGGGATGGACGTGAGGTCTCAGTTAAAAAAAAAAAAAAAAAAAAAAAAAAAAAAGACCAAATTCTATATCTGGAGCTACTCTTAGGGAATGTATTCTATCTGCAATGTGTAAGCAAGTCCACATTTTTCTTGAGTTTATCACCCTATAAATAGTATATCAGTCCTCTGTTGGTCTGTCGCTAAGCAGGGCCGGGCCAGACGTCCCCATAATATTGCTGCTCACAGGCCTCCATCAGCAGCCCCTGGAAGGACCACAGTGAACAAGCATGGTGAAAAATGCAAGAAGCAGACGGACGGATTCTGGCTGGGAGCTAAGGCAGGGAAGGAGAAAGTGAGGGGCCTCTGAATAGGGAACACCTAATCTCCAACTGTCAAACTGAATTACCAAAGTATCACATTTCATGCTCCCTAGACACTTAATGGCTGATACAAGCAAGAGTTCTGCATGGGAAAAGCCACCTAACCCAAGGCACAGCGGAAAGGCAAGGACAGCTAAGTCTCTTAGACCCGCATTTCCGTTTGGTGGCTTTGTAAGGAAATACAGAAGGGTAAGGGAATACCATCTTTCAGGTTGTTCTCAAATTCTATTTCTGTACTTCCTATAGGAGGTTTTTCTAGAGTGAGCTTTCCAGAGAGAAATCCATGAACATTGTTCCTTCATTCACTGCATGGACAGGGTATAATCACTGACATTGGGGATGGAATGATCTTGCATTCGTGTGTGCCTTGTAACTTTGCGTTGCCCCAGCAACGCGGGAGTACTTCCTGCTGTTGAGGATGCATACTGAAGGCCCTTCGTCGCACTTCTATTGGTTTTTAAGGAGTGGACATCTTATGTAGGAATAGGCTTAGGGACTTCAAAGCCTTTGTGTTTCCATTTGCTAAAACGCAGTGTCTCCACAAGGCTATTCTTAGTGAGAATTAGGCTAGATGGGACCTATCGCCCTCTTACAGCCATCAGCGCTCTAAGCTGTTTAAATTCTTAGTCACTCAAAGGAAGAACGTGATTTCTGAGCTGTTCCATTTCCTTTAATCCTTGTTTAAAGTTTGAGTCCATTATCCACTCATGCCATGAATCATGGCGCGTAGAAGTGGTACTGTCTGTGCCGCGATGCATGCTTAACCCATCTCAACAGCCAAATAGTACTGTACCCTCTTTTCAAGGTTAACCCTTACCAAGGTCACACAGCATAAGACACAGCAGCCTCTGAACACTCCCACCCACTGGCTCACATGAGCATGTTAATGAAAAAAACAAACAGGCAAAAATCCCCGCCCCCCCCTTTAAAAAATATCATGGAATTCCTGCCACACTAAACTAGAGGTACCCGTGCATCCCCAAGGTAAAGTGTGGTGATATAAAAGGTCACCCAAAGGCCACGGGACAGTCCCAGCTGTGTTTACCTAAACTTCACAAACATCTCTATTACTTGTGACTCTGTAAAGCCCACATCCCACACAGGACCATGGTTCTGGCCCAGGCTTTTCCACAGAGCTCAATATATACCTGTCACTTACTAGCACACCTTGTCCCAGAATGTGGTATGAGGTAAAACAGAAACATTAAAAACAACTTAATTTTAACTTTGTCATTATTGATTGAAAAGCCAGGGGCTGGACTGGAGCACGTAGCATGTTTTTGGTAATCATCTCTGTTACCAAACCAAACCAAAGACAAAAACACCAAAAGACAATATCCTTTCAAAGTAGTTATTTGACTGTAATAAACACAACAAACATCTACTGGTGTACTAATACACAGTACAGTTACAATATGTCCACAAGAAAGGGTTAAGATGATGAGGTAAAACACTCACTAGAACTCAGGATTTTCTGCTCTTCACAGAACTATTTCTTTAGCTGACTATACATATATTGAGGATTTTTATTGGGTTATTTTTCTAAAGATGACTGAAATGGCAGAGAAGATAGATTCATGTGGTCTTGATTATAGTATTTTAAAAGGAAAAGCATGAACCAAGTGCACATAATGTATTTTCCACTTAAAAGTACTTAGCATTTTACTTTATGTTATGTTAGTGTGTGTGTGTGTGTGTGTGTGTGTGTGTGTGTATGTGTGTGTGTGATACATGTGTTTGGTACATGCCCAAAAAGGTACAACTGTATCCCACCATGCAAGTAAATGCAGAAACCACAGCAAGGTTTTGCGTGTTTTTCTTCCTCATTCTCAATCTTACAGCCGTGTCACAGGATCTCACACTGAACTGGAAGCTCTCCATTTTGGCTATGCCAGCAGGGCTGGGAACACTGCATGTTCCGTCCCCTTCTCCCAGTGGTGGGATCACAGGCTTGTACAGCCTTGCCTGAATAGGGGATTTGAACTCAGATTCCCCACATGTGCACAGCAAGCACTCCTTCACATGTGCAGTAAGCACTCCTACCCACGAAGCCATTTTCCAGTCTCCTCTTCTCTTTGTTTTATGCGTTCTTATTGACTCAGGACTCGCTGAAAATGAACTTGTCCTACTTGTAACTTTTCTAAGTTGTCCTAATTATTAGCAAGAAGACTGGTCACAAATAAGTATAAATTAAAGTCAGATCTTGTACAATTTATGTTAGATATCTAGATGAGGCACCTGATTTTTCTAATATCACCGAATACACTAAGATTATGTGCAGTTTTATTAAAAAAACATAGCAACTATATTCTCTGTCCCTTATATTTTTATGCTTATCCAGGACCCAGTGCATGCTAGCACATTTTTCTAATGCTAAGCATTTAAAGCTTTTGATTAAAAAAAATTTTTTTTGAAGTTTGCAATATAGTCACATCATTTCTCCTTCGTTTTGCTCACTCCAAGCCCTTTCACATATCCTCTCTTGTTCTCTTTCAAATTTATAGCATCTTTTTCAAATTAATTGTTGTTAGACTCATGTATGTATATATGTATACATATTCCTAAATACATAAATGCAACCTTCCCAATCTGTATGCTCTTTGAACGTGTAGGGTAGGTTTTCAGGGCTGACCATCAGATACTGGATAACAACTCTCTGCACTCTTCCCTGGGGAGGATCATTTCTCCTGCCCTCAGCAGTCCTGAGTTGCCTATAGGTCTTTGCCTCAGGTTGAACAAGGACAATACAACGCATTAACATGGAAGGGAAAAGCTTAACCCTGGTCAGCTGAGACTGCCTTCAAATTCATTCTTCCCTGAATTTCCCACTCTGCCCTGGGAACCCTGCAAGCTTTTTAGAGAAGCATATTTATGAATAATCTCTTTCACCAATGGCAACTGACAAAGTCATCATATAAGCATTTCAAGAAGAAATGCTTGAACTTCCTTGCCCCAGGAGGATAGTGGTCAGGCGAATGAACCCGTATTTGAGAGTTTCTGAAGTGATGTTCCACAAGCAGGTGCAGGCAGGAGCACCTACTGGGTATGTTTTGAAAAACTTCTGTGGACCATTCAGATGGGAACAGCATCTTTTAATCCCTTGGTGCTGGGAATGGAACCCAGGGCTTGGCTCACAGAAGGTGAGTGCCTTTCCCCTAAGCCCTTTTCAGAATTTGTAGAAGAAATGAACAATGCGCTAATCACATCCATGGTGTGCACTTCAGACACTAGACTACCAGCTGCTTCCTTTTCAAAAACATCTGTCAGCATCCTCCTGTGCCTAAGAAGCTGATCTAGGATTCATTGATTTAAGATGCACCAAGCCAAACACCGTTTTGCCGAGTGAACCTCAACGCCAAAAGACATGGCCCATAGACACACTCAATGATCCTTCCTTAGAAGGCTTTCTGAAGGATAGGTAATTAGATCTCAGCCCATTTTGAGTAGTTAATTATGATTATGTAGCACATCCTCTGGCCAAGAGCAGAGTGTCAGAAAGCAAAAGAAAATTATATTGACCTAGACACTTATTCTTTTCCCTCTGCTGATGCCAATCTGCCATTGAAAGAAAGCCCAATGGGTAAAATATTCAGGCTTAAAGGCCAAGAACTGGAAGCAGAGGAGACAGGAGACCAGTGATAGCTAATAAATGCAACCCATTTTTGGCACCCCCAAGACAAGCGTCCCTATAGCATAGTTGGTATTCTACTCCCAGTAGAAATAAATATAAGGGGGAAATCATGCTGATAGCCTGAAGTTTCTAGCAGCCACAACAGTAAAAGAGAAGTAGATGGTGCTAATTTTTATTTTGTGTTATCAACTCAATTACTCCTCACAATTTTCCTTTAAAAAATGTGTAAGACTTAACAAATTGTCCTTGCCCATCACAAGGGCACCCACCTTGAAGCCTAGCCTTCAGGAAGTTCTCTGTGAGTTTGAGGGTAGTCTGATCTGTATAGTGAGTTCTAGGCCAGCCAAGGCTACATAGTGAGATGCCGTCTCAAAAACCTTTTTGGCCCTTTTGTTTTGAGGGTGGGAGAAGTCAGCAGTGCTTTACAAATGCGAGCCACAGATTCTACTACTGAGCTATAGACAGTCCCTAGCTTACAGCCCAAATTAATTTGAACTAACCACATTTAAGTGCCCCAAAGCCAGCACATGTGGCTCATGGCCACTACCCTCTTCAATGACCCAGAAACCACATGGGAGCAACAATCAATAGCTAGTATTTATAAGTATTTTCTCTATGCCTGGCCCACTCTGTACAACCTCCATGAATCCCCTAGACTCAGAGGTGGAAGGTACACAGCCATCATAGGTAGACAAACTTAGTTTTACAGGTAACAAAACCAAGGTCTTCTATTGGGAAAAACATACAAGCTTGAGAGAAGTCTAGTCAGGTATGTAGTGAGAGACAGTCACGTTAAATTTGGTTAAAATATATCTAACTAATTAAGAATATTCTTAATCTTTAATTGCTAAATTTATTAATGCATACAGAGGAACAGTTAGATAATATACATATTGCTAGATTAATAACTGATAATATACAGCAAGCAGACATGTTGTCTCTGTGATGTTAAATGTTGTAAATGATTTATTTTGTTGTATGTATGTGCTATGTATGGGTGTAAGCATGTTTGTGCTAGTGTGCGCGCACACATGTGCATATGGAGATTAGAGCTTAGTTTGGGGTATAACTCTGCAAGAATGGTCCAGGGTATTTCTTTGAGACAGAGTTTCTCTCTGGGTCTTGGAAACTATGAAGTAGACAAGCAAGCTGGCCAGTGAGGCTCAGCAATCTGCCCATCTCCGTCTCATCACACTGGGGTTACAACAGGAACTATTCCTTTGGGCTTTTTATGTGAGCGTTAGGGATTGAACTCAGGTCTTCATTCTTGTGTGACAAGCGCTTTACTGACTGAGCCATCTCTCCAGCTCCTTATTTTCAAACTATCAGTTCTGTTGGGAACTCTAATGGCATTATTTATCGACACTTCATGTTTTCCATACTGGGAATGATACAGATTTTTTTGTGGTACTTAAAACTTAAGCAGTGCCATAAAGGCTCTAAGAAAACTGGGCACAGCTGATTGAGATAGTGAAAGCTGATAGAAAATGCTCAAGATGCAGAAGCAGAAAGACTGTGGGTTTGAGGGCAGCCTAGGCTACACCTTTTTGGGGCTATCATCCTTGCTGGGGGCACAAGAAGGCAGACAAAAAGCAAATCTCTGGGGCTTACAGTCAATCATTGCGTTATGGGCTCAGTGAGACCATGACCTTGCAGGAGCACTCAGGTGTGTACTCACCAACACACGTGCACGTGCACACGCACACGGGCACACATGCACAGAAGCAAGAGCATACACAGACATACAACACACATTCTTTAAAAGCTGGCCACGGAACTACGGAGTGCCACGCCAGCTGCGCAGCTCATCTGCATGCTCCTTCTGCAGGGTCAGAATGGCTGTATGAGGTGCGCAGCTGATGATGCCAAACGAATCACTGGCCAACCTTTCCTCTTTAGCAGTTATAGACACTCTACGGATGTCTGTTGCATGAGAAAGCTGGCTAAGAATCCCATCTTATTATGAACTTACTCACTCGTTCCACAAATATTTCCTGTGCGCCGATTGCTCATCAGCTGCTGTTATCAGCACAAATGACACTGAAGTCAGGAAATCCCTGCGCTTCGTGACGCACGTGAGCTGTGGAGTGGAGGAGCAGGTGTCGCTGAAGTCCTGCTCCTGTCAGATTTGCTTTGCAAGGTGGCCTCTAACTCAAGAAGGTCACCTGGTCTGCTCAAACACTAAGAGAACACTCAGCAGGTGTGTGGCTGTATTCCCGGCGTCTGGCAACCCCTTCACACATGACCAAAGGCAGAGCGACCGCCCAGAAAGTTGCTGGGTCAGCCTGCCCCTACCCATGTCTGGAGTGACCTTTGCCTGGCAAGAGAAATTTCCTTTCTTTTTGTGGGCTCTGCACGTAAACAACATTGTTTTAAAGTGCTCTGAAGCAGAGAGAGAGGCAACGCTCTGTTCACTTGTGTAATACCAAATCTACTTTCACCCTTGGCCAGGCTGCTGCCGATTTCAGAACAGAGTAGCTGCCCTCTCTGTAGAAAAGCTGGCCTCAAACCAGCCAGATTTTTTTTTTTTTTTCCTCCTGGCTCTGAGAAACCGGTACTCTGGAAGATTCTTGTTAAGAAGCAGTGCCCTTGAATTGCTAGGAGGGGTGGGTCGGGGTGGGGCGGACAAATCCAAGAAAGAAGAAAAGCCCGTGTTTTCTGCTTAATCTGTGTTGTTTTGTTTTGTTTTAAATGGCAGTTTGGGAGTCCCCACTAACTCTCTGTAAGCAGGTTTCTGGGTGGGTATAATTAAAGTATCCTCACATGGCTCTTGCTTTCACTTGGTAAGCTTTCAGGTGGAACAAGCCGGTGCAGGTGGAGGTGGAATGTTGGCCGGAGTGCAGCTGAACAGGAATGCCAAGCTTTGCGCCGGCTGTGGGACTTCTGGGCACATGCAGAAGCCAGCAAGGGAATGATTAACCGCAGAGCAGCAGAGATGGAGCACAGAGCCCTACTTAAAGTAGATGGTGAAGCATGAGCTGGGTTTGGCCACCTTAGCCACAGGAAGCTACACATCCACAAAACTGACATTTCAAGTGAGAGCCATTCCTGGTAGGGGTGGATGTCCTCCCCACTAAAGAATATTTCCCGGCATCCTTGGCGTCTGTCTTCTAGATGCTAGTAACAGGGCTCTTTCTTCACATATTAACCAAATATTCTCCGGGGTGAGGATAAGACGACGAATGCACCTCACTTGCTGATAAGTACTGAGCCGGGCCTCCATATTCCTCCAATGTTTACCCTGATTCACAGATCCAGTCCCACACGACACCTTCAGTTGTAACTTGGTGGTAATACCTTGGATGTAGGTAGCTAGTAAGTATTCAAGAAAGTGTTCAGTAAAGATACAGCAGTCAGATAGAAAGAAGATGGCACTTGCTATCATCACTGTTGAGTGATCACCACATCGCTGAGTCTTGCGACTCACGGCTAGGTGACTTTGTTCTTCACGGGGTTTCTTGAGATGGCAGTTTACCACTTAGCTCCAAGGCAAACCAAAACCAAACACTCTTTGATGGGATATGTATGATTTGTCTTTGTTACAATCTGTTACCCTGCACCTGTAGTCACATTACCATATTTTATGCAAAGGTGGTTTTCTTTTCACTACTAAGGGAACCTTGAAGTTCATATGTTCCTCTAGCCCCCTACCAGTTATGTGAACTAAGATATACAAAACAGAATTATGTCTCTCGGAATGACGGTGAACACTTCAGAAAGTGCTCGGGCTTTTCTAGCTGCCGATGTCTTCCCTGGCTGTCTGAAGTTATAGTGCGTGCGTGCGTGTGTGTGTGTGCGTGTGTGTGTGCGTGTGTGTGTGCGTGTGTGCGTGTGTGTGTGTGTGTGTGTGTCACAGGGAGCAATTCAGTTGTAAGTCAAGTATTACTTAATTAAAATCACTTTTAAACCCACAGGCTTCAAAGATGATTTCTCTGAAAAGGATACCCATGAAGACACTTGCCATGCTCACGCGTGTTCAGAAAAGGCCTTGCACCGGATTGTTTTCTGTTTAGTACAAGGTACATGGACTGAAGGGCAACGGGAAAACTTATGAAGTGCTGTTATTGGGGCCTAGGCATGCGTTGGTCTAGATACGTCAGTGCTCATTGGTAAATAAAGGTGACTTAGGACTATGGAAGTTTCTTTGGGACATACACATAAGTGTGGTAAACATACACAGTAAGCACACTCATCTGCCATCTGCTCTGTACAACGGAGTACTGGGAGTTTGGGGCTGGACATCCTTAGTCTCAGACTCACCCCAGGCCTCTGGACATCACTTCTACCTATTGTCGTGGTTCACACCATGCCTTCTTGCTAACATTAATCAATAATGAAGATACACACACTCATTCGACTGAGTCCTCTACTGAAGAAATCATCCGGCTTGATCTCTTTAACCTATAGAAAGGCTACCAAGCTGTCAACTTCCCATGATTGTCACACAGACGCTCCCAGATAGGACTCTTGCCTATTGCTTTGAATATGGCAAAATGCAACCCGGCTCTGTTCCTAGATGAATCACAAACATTTCCCACCATCAACACAGGAAACATCACCTTGTAAATTTCTGAAGTTTAGAGTAGAATTCTAAGTGTTCCAATGACCTTTCAGTTAGCAGTATAAAGTATACGCAGAAGCTGAAATTTCCACAAGCCCCCATAAACCAGATCATATAAACATCTATTCCTATTTAATGACAACCTGAGATTTTTAATGGGAAAATACATGCTGCCATAAAAACAGGGTACTTCCCCCAAAAAACAAAGTTGACACTGAAAAAACAAATACATAGAAAATCTCTTTGCTGTTATTTACCAAGCCACTGATTCAAAGAAAAGGAGCCAGAAAAGGCCCCTTGAGACCAGATCTAAAATGGTAGTAATGAAAGAAACAACATACAAAGACATAAATCACCTGTTTCCTATTTACCCAATTTTATTTTTCTATTGGGGGGTGGGAAATAAACTTCAGAGGAATTACACAATTACACACGTCTTGCAACTCCACCTTTTCCTTATTATCTCGGCACTGTAGTTGTGGGTGTAAGGGTTAGCACTGCTTTGAAGAAATGCAGCACATGTGTAGCCTCATTCTTTGAGAATTTGTAAGCCGTTTGACACACAGAGGCATAATCCACGTTTTTACATTTCCTGGAAGTAGGAAGAAGAGATCCTCTGCCCTCCACGTGGCTAGGCTCTTTGCAGTAAACTCAGACATCTCTGCAGCACGCAGGGGACTCTGGGTTTATACTTCACCACCATGTAGAGATGGAAGAGAATAGTGGGGGGGGGGGATAAGGGGCAAAGCTTAATCAGTTGTTTAACAAAGAAAAGGATGAGTGCCAAGAGAATACTCCAGGAAGACCCCACCTCTCCTTTCTTTTCCAACAGCTTAGAAACCGTTTCCTATTTGCTTGCCTGCTCCTGGCATGACCGTGCTTTATGGGTGTGTCTGCCAGCTTTTATGACTATAACAAATACTGAGACAGTCATTTTATTAAGAGAAAGGGCTTGTTTTGGCTCACAGTTTTACAAACTCCAGTCCCTGATCTCTTAAGGATGCCAGACAACAATGACGAGGGGGAGTATGTCTTAAAGAAAAATCTCTCACTTTTTGCCTAGAGGCTAAAACAAACATACAAACAAACAAGAAGGGGGCAGAGGCTTTTCTTTCCTTTCAAGTCAGCCAGTGACTTACAGATTTCCCATGGGGACCCACGTGACAATGGGCTTGGTTCTAGATTGTTCTTCCCACCTTTCCTATCACAATCTCCTGCTTTCAAAAAGTGGGAGGGATAGAAAGATCTGGAAGGGACAGGGGCTCCACAAGGAGACCAAAAGAGCCAACAAATTTGGGTCCAGGGGGACCTGTGGAGACTGATATAGCAAACAAGGGCCATGCATGGAGAGGACCTAGCCCCCCCCCCACTCATATGTAGCCCATAGGCAGCTCAGTCTCCATATGGGTCCCCTAGTTAGGGGAGAAGGGGCTGTCTCTGCCACAGACTCTGTTGCCTGTTCTTTGACTACTTTCCTCTGGCGGGGTGACCTTACCAGGCCACAGAAGAAGAGGATGCAGGCAATCCTGATGAGACTTGGTAGGTTGGGGTTACTTGGTAGGGGAGGAGGGCTCCTCCTCTCTGAGGTCTAGGGGAAGGGCAAAAGGGGGGAAGTGGGAGGCTGGGTGGGATCAGGAGGAGATGAGGGAGGGGGCTATAATCGGGATGTAAAATGAATAAATTTTAAAAATATAAATTTAAATTAAAAAAATATCAAGGTATACTCTCTCCAGTTTCCAATCCCTTCTCAGACCTCCAGATTCAGACCTTCTAAGAGAAACAGCAGGACGTGCTGAGCAGCGAACTGTATATGGGAAGTCCTGAGGGTTCAGAGACCTGCAGAAATGGAAGGCATGGAATTTCTTTCGTTGCCTCTGTCTGTCTCATCAGTCCATCACTATAGCAAATATCCTGCCTTAAAATTGGCATTCACGATGGACACGGCCTCCTAGGAAAGACTGCACAAGCTTTCTTTTCAGTCTCTCTCTTTTCCCTTGGTGTGAATTAAATTTGAGAAGATGATCTGCTTTGACAATAAAGACCAACTTGACGGTAAATGTAAATTGCAGTCACAATAAGATGGTTGAACAGGCATCCAAACTTGAAAAGATCCAATGAATTTTGAGTTCCAACATGATGCTCAAAAGAGTTTTAGATTTCAAAGTATTTTAGAGGGGTTTTTTGGTGTTTTGTTTGGTTTTGGTTTTGGGGGTTTTGTTTTGTTTTGTTTTGTTTATTCAATTTGCTCAATTGGTGAAGTCTAAGAAAATACGTCATCTCTGAAAAACTCCAAAGTCAAAATGTTCTGGTTCCAAGAAATTCAGATAAAGGACACTCAGCAGTAATTGAAATTATGCATCTTGCAACTCTTAAGTTTACAGTAAACAGCGCTGATGTCAACAGAGAACTGTCAAGCAGAGCACAGAGATTCTCAGCACTGGTTTGGTTCTACCCGGACATAGAAATTTGCGGCGGCTGCTCTGCTGTGACGCTGTTACAAATAAGACAAAGCATGGCACGGGCCACGTGAGAACTGTTCAAGAGGCGCTCTGTACAGTGAGGGTGTGGGTAACATTTGGACGCACACTTGACAAATTCATCCAGGTCTTTCACTCTTGTCCACAGTGCGGAGGCATTCACAAACCACACCAGGCTCAAGTTTCACTTTCAGAAGTGGAATGCAACGAGTGAAGTCTGGATTTTAGGGTCTTTAGGGATAGAGATTATGCTTTCTATGTAACCTATAGTTAAATGCATTAACAGTATGCGAAGAACTTGATGCATGCTGGTTGAGTCAACAGTCGTGAAAAATGAAATATACATATAAGGTTGTTCCAAAATTCATTAAAGTAAACTGTGCCAACTAACAGAGCAGCACAACTTATGGTTTCATGCTGTGATAGGTGTAATCTGGACAGGCACAGGGGCTCAGGAAGCTTGCCCAGGATCGCCAGGATGCTGTGGCTTTACTCTGGAATTTTATGCGGTCTCGCCTCACGGGACTGATGTTCACAAGCTCATTTCTACATGTGTATCTGAACACGGTTCCTCTGCATACGGGAGCCGAGGCTGTACGGGAACAGGCAGGGAGGGGAGCTGTGGGTCCCTGCAGAGAGGATGGTTTCTCTGCAGATTTTCTGTAGTTGCTGAGTGCCTTGTCAAAATACAAGGCTTCCCCTGGTGGAATTTACAAAAATAAAAGGCAGCTGCATTGTTTTGACTTTGATGTCAAGCACTCTATATGAGCTTGTGAACTTTCTAAGAACATTGTGACTTGTCCAATAGTTTTTCTTTTTCTTTTTATGTTTGGAAAAGGGTAAATGGGTCATGACATGTGTGGGTGGGTGGGTGGGGGGTCTAAGGAGAAGTTTGTATAGGTGGTTCTGTTCTTCTACCTCAACACATGTTCCAGCTCTTGAACTCAGGTTTTCTAGCTCGCAAAGTGAATAGCTTTCTATGCTGACTCATCCCACTGGCCACGCTATATCTACCTTGTCCACCAGGTGGGTGTGAGTACAGGGGCATGATAGACGGTCTTGGAACTGTTGCTACAGTACAATGCTCATGTAGAAAAGGACACACATCTAAGTGTGTGGCTTTAGAAATGCCTCAAGTAAATTCATATGCCTGTGTGCACAGCACCTAATTCAAGACACATGACATTACCAGCTCTCCAATGACCCTTACCTAGCACACCTACTCCTGGAGTAAGGACACAAACAATCAAGAAGTGCAGGAAGAGGAGACTGGCACACTGTCCACTTGTGACTTGAACAGAACATAAACTTAGTACATGCACCTTAACACAAAGACTACAAGGTTTGTCCAGGGCACCCACTGCTCTCCTCATCTCCCTGTCTGCCTGCCCTGTGTCCTCAACACTCCTCTCCTCATGGCAACATGGCCTTCAAGAATATTTTTCATCTAGCCGCTCCTGACACTGCACACAGGTGGTGCAGAGATATACATTCAGACAAAACACCAACACACTTGAAATAAAAACAAATAAACATCAAAACAAATACAAATAATGAACTAAAAAAATGATCAAAATATTACATTCTAATAAAATGTAGTTTGAAAGCAAACAACTTAAAGCTTACAAGCATGGCCAGGAGTAGATAAGCTGCCACCACATTTCCTTCTTCCTAATCATACCTTTTTCTCTTCCTTTCTAAATTTTCAAACATAAAATGTTTACCACAAATTTAACACTGGAGAAAAAGACTTTTGCCACCCCGAACCAACAAATCAAACTCAATTGCCGTCCCTTTGTGGCACAGAAATTTCCAAATAGAACAAAACCCTCAAAGTATTTGACCTCTCCTTACCACATACACAGCTGGGATGCTACGACTTTAAAAATCTCAGAAGGTGAAGCCCTATTCTGATAGGCAGATTTGGGCCCAGGGGTCCTGCTCAAACTAAGGCACCAGCCAAGGACAATACAGGCGGTAAACTTTAAACCCCTACCCAGATCTAGCCAATGGACAGGACATTCTCCACAGTTGAGTGGAGAGTGGGATATGACTTTCTCACGTACTCTGGTGCCTCACATTTGACCATGTCCCCTGGAGGGGGAGACCTGGTGGCACTCAGAGGAAGGACAGCAGGTTACCAAGAAGAGACTTGATACCCTATGAGCATATATAGGGGGAGGTAATCCCCCTCAGGAACAGTCATAGGGGAGGGGAATAATGGGAAAATGCGGGGGGGGGGGAGAATGGGAGGACACAAGGGATGGGATAAACATTGAGATGTAACAAGAATAAATTAAAAAAAAAATCTCAGAAGGTGGAGACCAACCAGTATAAAGGTTAGACTTCCCTTCTTTGTATCTGTAAGCCGCATAGCTAATAAATCCTTACACAGTCTGAAGCAGCTACGCTCTCAACAGCGTCATGGAGATGTTAGTGTCAGCTTTAAACTACAGTCCCCATCATACCTTAATCTAGTTCCAGTCTATACACCACATCCAGGCCTCCTGCCTGCTGAGGCCAGAAGAGAGTGTCATATTCCCTGGTTCTGAAGAGGTTTGTGAGCCACCTTGTGAGTACTGAGAACTGAATCCCAGTCCTCTGAAAAAACAGGTGGTCCCTTAACCTCTGCGCCATCTCTACAGGCCCAAATCTGTGATGTGATGTGAGTGTGTTTCTATGTAACTAACACCTGTAATCCTTTTCATTATGAATAAAATCTAGTTAAGGCTGAGAATAGACCCAGATTAAAGTAGCTTCCCTGGGGACGGAGGAGGGAGTGGCTCAAAACTTCCTACCAGGTGAGCATTGAGTGGCCTCAAAGGTCTGTGTATTTACAGTACCCTGTTCAGAGTGGCACTGTTGGCTGACGGCGGAACTTTTAAGAGGTGGAGCCTGGTGGAAGAGTTTTTTTTTTTTTTCTTTTCTTTTTAGATAACTTGGAATGCATCTTCTAAGGAGACTGTGGGGCCCCAGTTTCTTCCTTTCTCTTTCTGCTTCTTCACCCTGAGTTGAGCAGCCTTGTCTTGCTCCCCAGCTGTGTTCATTGTCTCACCAAAAGCTCAAAGCAGCAGAGATAACTGACCTAACTGAGCGTAGGCTAGATCTACCAGACCTTGCATCCAAACAAATCTTTTATTTTCATAAACCAATCCCCTCAGCTAGGCATACTGATGGAAAACAGACAAAAGTGGTTGTAAGTACACTCCGCACGGCCTGAGCCCACCAGTTAAGTCCAGAGGAAACAGTGCTGGGGAGAGGAATAGAGAGCTATTCTTGTCTCTCTTGAGGAAGGTGTACTGTTGTTGGATATGCCGAGCACCCAGGCAACACGCTTGCTTCCCTCCTCGCTCTGGGATGGTTCAGGACACCATGAAGAGCCAAAGGCTGCATCCCTGGAAAGCACTAAGACCATCCTGGCCATGTCTGCTTTGATGACAGCGGGAGAAAAGGGATAAGCACTAGGAGGAAGTCTCCCCGGAGAACAACACAGGACAGGTCATAGACCATAGTGTGGCACCAGAGTCACCTCGTACCCCTGTTACTAGACAGTAATGGATACTTCCCTATATATCTAGAAAGTGATGGTTAACAAATAATTCTTATTAAGAGGACTTCACCCCAAAACTCCAAATCATAGACAACTTATTTTAGTATAAACATTCCACAGGGGTATTCATTGTTTAGTTCCATGTGTGCTTTTTACTGTTACGCTTACATAGGTGTTTGGCGTACTGCCTTTTCTAGAACACAGAAGTTATCCATGAAGGCTACTGAAGGCCATTCCTGTGATGCCTTATCTAACGCATTCACTAGACTATCACAGTGGTTTTCATATTGGGGAATTATTTATAGACAAGGTCATTTGAGGACAAATTTAGAATCAGGGGAGGTTTTTCAAACGTCTGTCTAGGAACTCTGAATAAGTGGTTTCTTTTGACCTCTGGCACGGCGAGTCTTCTTTATGCCATAAATGTGGCACATTCCTGGCTGAGTAAGGGTCGCCAGTACCCCTTCCCTATGCTGAGTAGAGAGACACACATGGTTGTTTTCTTCATTCTCAGTAAATGACAACAAAACAAAACAAAACAAAACATTCTATTTCACAACCAGATCACAGAGAACCAGGCAGGTTCTATAAGAAAGACAGGCAGTTCTAGACACCTCAGCAGGCATCTCTAACCAACAGACAACCAGACACATTTGCTGTAAAATAATAATAGTGATGATAATGACAGAGCCTTAGATAGGCAGAGTCCAGACAAAAGTGCAAAGTCTGCTTTATCTGTCATGAGCACAAGCGGCCACTTAGCCTAGATCGCACTGTTTGTTGTATCTTTGTGTCATGATTCCTATTTGCCCCACATGTTAGGAGCAACTGGGAGCATGTCAAGATCCTGCTTATTCTACAAGACAGCCCAGGAGTATGTGAAAATGAACCAGGGAGAGTGGAAGAAGCATCCCTCCTTTATGTACAGACACACTATTTTCCTTAGAGCACCACTGCACCTGTACTCAGCTATGCCAAGCTGCTTCCTCAGGCAGACACTGACTTAATGATTTAATTGTTCTATCTGTTAAGAATGACGCCACTAAGGTGGCCTGTTTGACATCTTATTTCCAAATGTCTGGGTATTAATTAACTATTATCTGTCCTGTGTAAGGGTACTCTTAACTGATCTGGGTGCCTTCTCTGGCTTAATAGAACTTCCTGTGAGTGTGACATGTTGAGTACCCCGCCGATGGGGTATGCATACCCAGAAGTTCTCTTTTCATAAAAGCCAGCACATAACTTCAGCTCAGAAGTCACTGCCCATGAGAGGGTCTGCTAGACTACAAAGGGCTCTATGCACACTTGTGCTCTCTGCCATCACAGCTCCCCCATGATGACCACTGCCTTCTACCTCTTGCCTAACCATCCCACTGAAAGAGTGCAAGCTGCAGAAGAAACAATGTGCAGTGTCTTTGTAAATTAACGTTCAAAGAATTCTAAACTTCTCATACTTTCAAGGGGATTAAAAAAACAAAACAAAAGCCATGCGCAAAACTCCAAAAATTACAAGAGAAAGAGTATGCAACTGGCAACTCACCCTCTTTCTTTACCCCCTCCCCCCCTCTGCTGGCTGCTTCAGCATGCACCAGGCCTTGAACTTGTGACTTATTGGAATCATGACTATAGTCCTCATACTGTCTACGTCTTATATAAGCTCTGCAACTGAGCACCATTATGAATGTTTAGTGGCTATTGCCACACCTATTGCCCAACAAAACTAAAATTCTCTTCTTCCAAAGGCAAGACTTTAAGGACAATGTTATGCCATGAGGAAAAGAGTGGAGCCAATCACCCATCCTGGACCTTTCTCAATCAACTGCCTCTCCCTGAAGTCACTGGGTTTGTGTTCAAAAAGGGAAAACTGAGGTGAAAGTCCAAGTAGTTATAACTGACCCACTGAGGCCATTCCGCTTCTCCAAACTGCTCCGCCATCTGTTCTGCCTTGGCTCTAACAAACTTGTGTTGAGTGAAGGAAAACTGGCATACTTTTGGGCAGGTAGCTTTTGCAACGCACTCATGGCCTTGCAAGGAACCACTCAGGGGCCTTCTCATCGAAAGCATTCGTGTATTTGAAATGTTGTTCTTCTCGCGGTTGAAAAATCAATCCTCTGCCTTCCCAGCGGCATAGTCTAAGCCAACAATATAGGGCAATAACTAAACATCCATTGCTCAACTGACACCCGGGACTTTCCCCTCTTTCGCATGATAGTCGGGATGAGCATGCTTTGCAGGAATTTCTGCCGGAGCCCTGAAAAGTTTCCACTGTGAGGAGGAAGCAGTGACAGAACGTTCCTTCCTCATGGTGAAGGAAAATAACACTGTACTTAGAAATTTCTTTGGGGAAAGGTACCTCACCATCCAAGAGTGACTATTCACGTCACCGTCCACATTCCATTCACTCAATCAACCGAGTTCCTCTGAGTGGATAATCTGTATGTACAACAATTTCTCCTTAAAAGTCAGTGCCCGCAAGTCTCACCCCAGACAGCAGTTTCGATAGATGGTATTATGTGGGGGAATAAACCATCCTCGGTGTGTGTGTGTGTGTGCTGACCGCTCCAACAGTTGAATCTGGCTGCTTTGGCCCTCATTTCTCTTGCAAGTATTTTTAAGTTGGCCAAGCTGACAGCAGCTATGACCCAACATGTAAAATAATAATAATAATAATAATGATGATGATGATGATGATGATGATGATGATGATGATAGTAATGTCTAAAGTAACTCCTGGACGAGCCATATGGCTCAGAGGATAAAGGGTGATTGTTTCAAAGCCTGAAGTTCCGTCTCCAGGATCCACTTGGTGAAAGGAGACAACTGACTCCACAAGCTGTCTTCTGACCTCCACACTAAGGCAGTGGCACACACACACACACACACACACACACACACACACACACACACACTCACTCACGTGCGCGCACACACACACACACACACAAAGTATTTAAAACATCATTATTTATCTTTCTCATGCTATACTAATATATACTTTAGAAATAAGAACTCATTAAACTTTACAAGTTAGTACTAGCGCAAAATTAAAATGGTTTGTCTAAATGACTGCGATCAGCACAATTTTAAGCCCATACAATGGCTAATAAAGTATGAGAATAAACCAGAAAATAAGCATGTAAGTGGAGAAAGTTAACTGTGATTAAATTAAATCTCCCCACAGCTGGTAAGCATTTAGTATTTTCCTTTAAATTAAAGAAAACCAGGTTTTGACATCTGAAACATCCTCTTTGAAAAACTTTTTAAAATCATTTGCAGTGACATGAGATTTTCAGGGACAGCTGTCTTTAAGGACTTACACAAATTCCACAGATGATTTTTTTTTCAGTTTTTTATTATTGAGATAATAATATACTTACACCATTTCTTTCTTCCCTTCTCTCCTCTAAACCTACCCACATACCCTTCCCCTCTCTTTCAGAATCAGAGACTATTTTTTATCAATTGTTATTGCATGCATACATGTATTTTCATATATTTCTAATATTCAAGACGCTAAAACAATAAAGAAATGACATAGTCAAAGAAACCACATTGTTTGGTTTGATAACACAAATCTCACTTTGTCATTCATACAGATCATACACAATGCATCAATTTTATCCCAAAGTGGAATACAGGGAAGGACCATTTGCAATAGTCTTAACAACAGTACAAGGAGCAACACAGCTGCTAAAGCAGTCATGACGTCATCCAGTAAAATGCATGCACACTCACTTTAACAGTAAAATTGTCCGGCATCACATTTCTACTTTCAAAATAACATCCTTTACAAAGTCTCCTGAAGCACCTAGGAAGTACACAGAGCATCTCAGTTACATCCGTCTTGTGCACAAGCATGGGTGCCCAATCAGCAATGCCAGTAGCCATGCTTTTCCTTATTTGCTATTACCTACCTGTTTCTAAATGGCCTGGGTAAGCAAAGAGGTGAAAATAAACAGGTGAATGTGTACAACTAATGCACCTTCCACTTCTCAAACAGCCAGAGCTCAATTTGGGAGACTTTCTGGAGGGGGGGGGGGTCATGGTGACTCAATATGTATCTATTGTGCCTATGATTAAGGAGACTTTGACTCCTTTGATTTAGGTAGCAGGAGTTTCATAACGCATGTCAAGTCATCATTCTGTTTATTCACAGCAAGGTGCAGGGGAGAATGCTTTTGTATGAATCACTTTAGACGCTCTTCCAACTACAGCCTAGAGAGTCTAATTAATTCTTCCTATTTTCTTTTTTTTTTTTTTTTAATTCTTCCTATTTTCTTGTCATGTTTTAAATAATAGCATTTATTTTAAAACGTGTTTCTTCTGTTCAGTGTTTAAATCGTGCCACTTCGCACTCAAGGCACTTTACTTTGGACATAATGACTTTCTTTAAGGTGCTTTAGGAAAACTAAGAAAAAAAAAAGAGTACAACTATTTAGGATTCACTAGAATGGACGTCAGGGTTGAGAAGGCTAAGAAAGGCAGGTCACTGGGCGGTTCTTGGGCTACAAGAGTTTCTCCATTCTTCCTCTTTTGTTTGAGAGCACCAGAAATCTGGTGGAGAAGCCAGTCAAACTCTCTCTTTTTGAGAAACTGCAACTATCATGTGGGCAGAATTAGGCCATCTCTTTTGTGTGCTCTAACTGACATCTCAGATCACATCTGTTGCCAGACACTGGCCTGCAGGGCACTGTGCACACTTACCCCAGTCTCCCCCTCCCCCCCGCTCAGTCAAGATGAGGTCTCCTGAAAGCAAATACCATTCTCCCACTCCTCCGGTGTATCCAGAACATGAGGTGTGCTTGTAGAAATGATTCATCTCACACTCTGCCATGGGGACCTCAGAAAAGGCTTTTTTGATTTGGTTATTACTGTACGAAACAGTGACTTGATGATGACTCAAGAAGTGGGCTCTGCGCTGCAGGGTGGGCAGCAATTTACAAACATTATGGCTTCCAACATAGCTAACTATCACATATCAACTATTGAACTGCAACTTGGAAGACCGATAGCTAAACTTATGTTAATATAGAAGGGAGGAAATCCACAGTGCCGGCAGGTTTAGCGCTGGTGGTGTGACAGTGAGAATCTGACAGGAGGTTGCCATGGGGCTAGTGGTCCTATGACCAATGTCATGAACACATATGGAAATATCTAATAAAGTCTACTGCCCCACAGATGTCCCCATCTCAGGACTTTACAGTCAATACATCAACTATCACATTCATACTCCTCCGCTCCCATTCTCTGCGATGTTCCCAACTTTCCAGCCCCTGTGTATGGATTCGTTAGCTACCAAGATGCTTGTGTTTTGACCTGGCAGTCTCGGTTTCCCCTATTTGTTCTCCACAATCCTCTGTCAGATCTGCCTCCAGATCAGTCTCCCAGTCACTTGCCTTGTGGCCTCCTTAATCTTGCTTCATCTCCCCTGTAACCGTCACTCATCTCCATTTTTCCATGATACCCAACAATCCAGGCTTTACCTTCCTTGGAGACAGTAAAGAGCAGCCACTTCCTGAGTCCCTTAAGCTTCTGCAGAGAATCCTCTCATATAGGGGAAGATCCAAAACGAATGCAGGTCCGTGGACCCGTATAGAACATTACCTCTCTTCCTGTTGCCTTGACCTCCCAATGCTTTCTAGAGTTTGACTCTCAGTGTCACTTCTGTCATACCTGCAGCCTCTTTGCCCCCACATGATATTTCCATTTGGGTTTTTTTTTTTTTGGTCTCCTCCTCCTCAGATATAATTAAAATTAAAACCCGGCTTTGAGAAACATCCTTTATCCTGTCAGACCTTTCATTTCTTCTATGACTCGGTTGCACATTTTCTTACAATCTTCCACTCTGCCTTCTACTAAAATGACTTTTATTCACTTAAAGGGACATATCAGGTCCAACTCATTCTCATGCCTGAAAATATAGATGGCACGGCACAAATTATGCATCACGGCTCAAATACAAAGAAAAATGTCTTAGGTGCCAATGCCTGTCCTTACATTCAAAAGGCAACTTATATAATCCCATAAGGCAGCTCACATGTGCTGCCTCTTTAGTAACAGTGAAATTTCAGGGATATTTAGTGACTCAAACAAGGCATTCCTATGTTCCCAGACTGTAAGTCTAAACTCTCATTAATGAAAAGTTGAATGTAGTTGAAAAGTGTACTTGGAGTCTAGGTCTGTCTTGGAAGAAGAACTCACCCAAAAGCATAAACTTGAAAGAAGGATATCCCACCCTTTGGTAGCCCCTACTTAGCTTCTAAGGCAAGCTGCTGGGACCGCTAGCAATGCAAGTCATTCTTAGTACAGAAGAATGTATTTCAAAGATGGCCGCTCAAGAGGGCCAGGCATTTGATGATACAGCCTTCAGAGATTAAGATTCCAAACTCAACCCTTTTTCTGTCTTAGAAAAGTTATGAATTACGAGGTTAGGTACACAAAGCCAAGTGCAGCTATTTAGTCTATCAGGTTGCTACCACCTGATTTCAGATAACTTGGCGTTCCACCACGGGAATGTGGGCACAACAAAAACACCCAAGAGTACAGGCCTCCTTTGCATATAGGAAAAGCAGATCGCCAACGTTTAGTTAGTCGTTACAAGAACTACACATATTTAGAAGCAATAATAGAAACCGTTAAGATGCCCCCTTTAAACCCATAGTGGCTGGCTCACCTTAGGCAAGCCACTCACTGAACCTAGAAAGGAGGTCTCAGAAGCCTGGAGCTTCAGAGGGGCTTTCCACCTAACCCAGACCTGGAATGAAACATAGGCTTCCTGGATGTAAAGCCGGGCCTGGGCTTCACAAGACTCAGTCCTCAGAGAGACAGAGACAGAGAGAGGGGTGGAGGAGAAAGGGGGAGGGCAGGGGAGGGAAGGGGTGGGTAGAGTGGTGGCCTTCACCTAAGCTTTTGTTCTCTTTAATAAAGCACAGCCTTTTGAACACCAGTGTCTTTACAGACAGCACCAGGGAAAACTAATTTCTATAAGACATCCAGGCTCTTCTCATTTGCTGTGTACAGGATCTCTTCCAAAGACCCACCATCCCTGCCATAGTACAGGGGGGAGCCTGCTCAGAAAGGCCAAGCCAATCCCCTGCCCAGATCTAATTTTGGTGAGTATGGTGGCCCCAGTCAAAGGCGACCCAGGAGACTACAGCATCCCTGAATAGGACAGTAGGCCACTGAATAAGCAAGTTTCAGACAGGGACTCATGCTCAATAGCTTGCTTCCTGGTCTGTCTTCTCCATCTATCCTCAAACCCGAGTCACTTACACACCTCACCTAGCCTGGCCCTCCTACAATGTGGCAGTGGAGTTTGGAGGTGAAAGGACTTTGAATATTGGCATTGCTTCTCTCTAGCACTGGGAGAAAAATCACTGCACTTCTCTATGCATAGTTTTCCCCACACAGATGATGAGAGCCACCATCCCCTGCATGTAATGTCTGACAGTCTTCTGCTCTGAGGACAAGTACAGATGGTTCCATAGATTGGCGGGAAGAATAAACCCCACCTCACTGAAGGGAGCCAGCCTGGAACAAACTGACCAATTATACTAACAAACCCTCTATCAGCACGTTGCAGAAAGTGTCTCAGGTTTTCAATAACCTGCCCTCTAGAATTAGCCTTTTCTTTTTTGTTTTGTTACTTTAACAGATGAACGTTTGTTTGCTGTTTTTCCTACTATACCCAGAAGCATTTGGTTTTAAGTGACTACCGTACAGACGGGCAAATGAGGTGGCATTTCTATTTTACCTGGAAACAAATCTCCAACTATGAACAGGGTTCAAAACAGTCATACTAAAGAGCTGGGCACAGTGCTGAAGTGAGAAAAGTGATGTTTTACATGGAGTCTCAAGGGAAATTGAAAATTAGGAGAAGGAGTCCCATGGGCAGGGCCAGATGCCACCCAACTGAGAAGCCCTAGAGTTTGCTCTCTAGCTATCACAGGGAGGAGGAGGGGAGCCCTTCAGCTAAGGAAGGTAGGAGAAATCTTCACACTGATCCCATCTGTTAAAAAAAAAAAAAAAAAAAGCTAGAGCCGGGTGTAGTGGTACACGCCTTTAATCTCAGCACTTGGGAGGCAGCGGCAGGCAGATCTCTGTGAGTTCAAGGCCAGCCTGGTCAACAAAGCGACTACTGGACAGCCAAGTCTATACAGAGAAACCCTGTCTCGAAAAACCAAAAAAAAAAACCAAAAAAAACAAAAACAAAAACAAAAAAACAAAACAACAACAACAACAAAAAACCACTAAGCCTAGATTACTATGCCCAGACTCCTGATAGTCCTAAACAGCTCTGAGGATTGGCATCTAGTCTTCCTGTAGATGTTACCAATTTTTTATTTATGCTAGTGAGTCTCAAATCAAATACCACTAGAGTTTTTAAAACTAATCTAATTATCATGATAGACCAGTGAAATCTTAATATATGGAGTGAAAGCCAAGCGCTGGAGGAGGGGTGTAGTTTGTTTTACTTGTTGATTTTTTAATCCCAAATGATTTCATTGTGTAGTTAAGTTTGGGAAAGTGAGCCTTACACCCCCTCCAACAAAAGTGCACCGAGGACCAACCCCCAACTCCAGCTCGGATGCCGATGACATCAACAGCAAGTGCGGACCTGACTCTTGGAACCCAAGCGGCTGGATTTTGAAATTGTGCAATTAAACCTTCCGAGGCATGTTTCTCGTGTCAAGTGGGTTTATGGTCGGGTAGTCATGAAGCCAGACTTGTTCATGTTCCGTCTGGACAGTTGGCGCATGTGATCCACGGACATCAATCTGTTTTTTTTTAATTAGGGGTTATATTTTAGTTGGCCCAATATCAATCACTTCATAAGGAGAAAAAAAATGAAAAGAAAAAACTCAAGAGGGAAAGTCTCAGATACCAAGAAGAAAATTTGCTATGGGCCTCATTTTGAAACACCAAGAGCAAACTACACACAAGGACCCAGCTGTCACAAGGCAGTCAGCCATACCTGTTGCAAAGCCAAGAGGTGCTACTGAAGCCCTAGCTTCTGGGAAAGGACAAACTTCGGGGATCCCAGGGAAGCAAGCACCCTGTGAGACTAGCTCCAGTCTGGCACGAAGCCCTGGTCCTCAACCAGTGCACCTAGCCTGGCAGGTCCCTGGTGTGCTTTATGCGGATGATCCACCACCACCCCTCCTGTCCCCGTTCCGGTCTGGTCCCCGCCCTCTTCCCCCCCCCTTCGGAAAAATCTCCACCAAGACCATCTTTTCCCAGAAATCTCAGATGGTTAGTGACAGAGACATTTCCCACACTTGCAGGTCGTTGCTGCAGCTAGCTCCACATCAGCAAAAGGGCACGCAGAAATCTGCAAGCCCCACTGGGAGTCAGGCTGCCAGGTCCAGAGAGTACCCTGGCGGAGAGGTGCGTTTGGCGCGCTCAGAAAACCCGCCTGCCTCAGAGGTCCCAACCTTGACCTGAGGCGCGTTGGTTCTTCCTCCAGTCCCTAAATCCCAGGACTATGCGGGTGGGACATAACCACCCCGCGAGCGGATCCGGGGCCTCTTAGCTCTCTCTGACAGTACTGCGCGCACGTGCGCTGATGCCAGGTGCCCAGTGCCTCCCCGCACCACGTTTCCGCTCCGAACGCCTACTGAGCGCAGAAAAGTGAGGCAACTAAGTTGGGAGCGGCCGGGAGCCCCGGAGCGCACAGCCTCGGTTCCCACGCTGCTCTGGCAGCCTCTCTTCGCCTAGCTCGGTCTCCCTTCCTTCGGCCGCCCCAGCCTCCCCCCTTCCAGACACGTCCAGTTCCTCCCAAGAACCCAACCGCCTTTGGGAGACAGGAGAGGAGAGGCGGGGGCCTGGGGACGCGGAGTCGGGCGCAGAGGGCAGGGTTTGGACGAGCGCGCTTCGCAGGGGGCGCGGGCCGGCGGGTCACGCCCTTACCTTTCTTTTCTTCCAGCGCCCCACCTGCGGCGCAGAGCGCAGCAAGCAGCACCAGCAGCGCGACTCTCGGGGTCCCTGAGGGTCGCATCTCTCTGCCCTGAGAGGTTGACTCCAGCTCTCCGGGATTAATCCGAGACAGAGTGAGTCCTACAGTCGAGCGCGGTGACTGCGTCGGCACCGACGCGAGCCGGACTCAGGCGCGCGTCCAGGTGACGGGTCGTCGGTCTAGGAGGCGGTGGCCTCCGGGACTCGCTCCAGACACCCTGGTCTGGGGCAAGCGCACGGTGTGGGAAGCGGAGGGAGGTTGCTGCGCGCTGCGCTGGGGCTGCCCAGACGTCTAGCTCGCGCGGGTCGGGGCGTGGGGAGGCTGGGCGGGAGGGGGAGGGACTAGACAGGAGAAGGAGGGACCGGGAGGAGCGAGAGGAGGAGAATCTCAGGAGAGAGGAAGCACTCGCCGCGAGGATCGAAAGCAGGCATTGACCGGAAGGTGGTGGTGAATGGCCTTGGCGGTCACCGGACTAGACTCTGGGGAGAGTCCAGGTTGCGTGCAGCTGGGCAGCGGGTAGCTTTTGCGGTAAATTTGAGTGGGAACTCCTCTTCACTGCATTTCAGGACCTAGGCACTCCAGGCAAATTTTTTGTCAGGGTCCCCTCCCTCTGCCTGTTCTACCTTCTACACACTGGCCGAACCCTAGAGCACAGGTTGGAAAATGACACAGATGGAGACGCTGTCCCCACTTATTTTCTGTAACTTCTCCTGGTCGGCGGAATCTCAGCAAGGTCAGGCCGGCTTAGCGGCGGAGTTCCCAACCGCGCAGGCAGAGGGGGCACCAGACGTCTGAAGTGGCACTCAGAAGTCCGAGGGTCCTTCAGACCCCATCAAGAACCCTCCACATCTTCTGAAAGGAGCTTAGCCAACTCCTGGCACAGAGAGGCGCCTCGGTAAATGTTTGCTGGGTGGATGCATCAGTGTTGAGGAGCTAAAACATGGCGCTTTTCTACACCTGGAACCAGTTGGGAGTTCTTGGAAAGGAAAGCAGTGTATACATGAGGTGAATTCCTTCGCCAAGGCAAAGATTTTAAACAAACAGCAGTTATCATATCTTTAGAGCAGTTACTAGCATCCAGTGACCCAAGGTAGCCACGCCACACACCAGGAGGCAAATTGGCAGGTAACTTCACCTAGAATTTGGCCAGTAGAAATGCTGTGTCCCTGAACTGCAGGACTATCAACTAACTTCCCTCAGCAAAGACCAAGTGATGCCACTGCTTCCGAACTATGGGAGAAATGTCCCCTGCTCCTGTTCGAGAGCCAGAATCTCCCAGTTCGCAAAATCTCTTGGTCCCCCTAATTGAGGCCCTCCTTGGGGACTTATCTTCCTCTTAGCAGTAGTCACAGCTAACCAGTAGAGTGCAAGCCAGCCTTTTCCATGCAGTGAGAAGGGAGGCACTCCTAACTTTCTTTCCCACCCAGCAGAGACAGGGCTGCTGCCCAAGTTTTGCAGCTGGCATCCTGAATGGGGGCATTTCACCCAGCCTGTGCAGGGGCCCCTCCTCATACCCTGAAACCTTCATTGTGAAGTAGAGCAGGCCTTCTGAAACTTTTCCCACCAGCAATGTTTTTCATGGAAGCTTTTTAAATTTAACCTTGGGTAGAAATTTATATAAAATAGATATGAGAATCAAACATCTACTAATGATAGATTATAACATAATGTTAAGACAATTCTTTGGCATACATATGACTTTACCACTTATTAAAGATAAAAAGCAAATTTGTATTTTAATGAGATTGATTGTTTATGTTACATTAAAAGTTAGTTCTTGAGCGAATACTTGATTTTGCAGGACATAGAACATCTGAAACATTGTTCAGAGTTAACTAATATTTTGGTTTTCAGTCTTCAATGCATGAAATAGAAAAATATATTTATAGCTATTTTATTCCCCTTCCCAAGGACACACATTGTGGAGGGGCACTCATGTGTCTATTTTCTGCTACATGTTTCAAACAAGAACTTAGGTCAGTTTTTAAAGTACTACAATTATAAGAGGGGAATAAGAGAAAAGCCTTTAATCCCAGCACTTGGAAGGCAGAGGCAGGCAGATTGCTGTGAGTTCAAGGCCAGCCTGGTCTACAAAGTGGGTCCAGGACAGCCAAGGCTACACAGAGAAACCCCGTCGGGGCTGGGGGCGGGGGAAGCCGGGCGTGGTGGTGTACACCTTTAATCCCAGCACTTGGGAGGCGAGGCAGGCTACACAGACAATCCCGTTCTAAAAAAAAAAAAAGAAAGAAAAAGAAAAATGAAAACTCTTGCATGCTTGCATGTTCACTTATCGAGGGCCAGAAATCTGGCTCAAAACTATATTTCCTATCAAGGAATACAATCAGTGGCACAAGTCATAATGAACACCTAAGAAAACAGAAACCATAGCTACAAACCAATTTTTAAGAATATGTAGTTTCTCCTATGAAACCCTGAAAGAGGATTTTCTATTGAGATTTCAGGATTCTCTCTGTGGTAGCTCTAAGGAGCATTTATAAAGCTTTATAACATTTATAAAGCTTATGATTAGAACACCCCCCCAGTGTGAGCTGATGATGGTTAGAACATCTCTCAGTACTACCTGATTGCATTCTAGCTCCTAGAAACAAAGCTTCCTCAAGACCATCACCAAGAAGCAGTGATGCTTTGAAGTTACCAAGCATGAAACTAGGACGGCATTTATGGAATGGTACTTTGTACACTTGGTCCAAGTAACCCAGGCGATATACTCTCTGTTGCCACATCATCCAGGAATGGTGGATACATCAGTCTAGACTCTGCTGAACTCTGTGAGATGTCAGCGTATCTGATGACTCATGAGGAGTGCAGCTCACAGGGGAAACGGTGCCTGCCTAGGAAACCCTGGATGGAATTGACCCATGCTAGGCTTAGTGTGGAGATGCCTATGAGCTACAAACTCCGCAGTGACCCACTTTGGGGAAGGTGCCAGGGAGGACACATTAAGGTATGTTTTACATCTAGGAGACCAACCGGATTCTTACAGGGAAAGCTTGGAGACAATCCTATTGCCTTTCTACCTGGGGAAGGTTATCAGAGGCACAATCTATGAGTGCTTTTAACAAAGTTGGGATAAAGGAACAAACAACGCTACCTTCCTCCAGGTAGCCTGGGTGAGGATCTAAGAAGCACGTATGAGGTTCACAGTCCAGTGACAACAGCTCACTGAAGGACTGAGACCTATGGTCATGCTATAGAATCCTGCACATATGTGGTCTACAGCAACATGGCAAGAGCACGGCAACATGCAGGCAGGGGCATGGTGCTGGACACTAGTTCACAGCTACATTGAGAGAGAGAGAGGGAGAGAGAGAGAGAGAGAGAGAGAGAGAGAGAGAGAGAGAGAGAGAGAGAGAGAGAGAGACTGCCAAAAATGAAAATGCAAAAACAAAAAGCCTAAAGAGTTGGGGAGAAAAATAAAACAGGAGAAACATATTGAAGAACTATGGGACATCTACAAAAGGTATAATGTGTGGTGTAGATATGAGAAAAGAGAAACAGAATCAATACTTAAAGTACTGCTGACTAAAATTTTCTCCAAATTAGTATCTGACATCAAACCACAAAGTTAACCAGATTAGAAAATACCTAGTAGAATGGTTGATCAATGGAATTAAATCAAAGACCCAGAAATAAGCCCACACACCTATGGACACTTGATTTTTGACAAAGGAGCCAACAATGTACAATGAAAAAAAGATAGCATCTTCAACAAATGGTGCTGGTCTAACCAGATGTCTACATGTAGAAAAATGCAGAGAGATCCATATTTATCACTACGCACAAAACTCAAGTCCAAGTGGATCAAAGATCTCAACATAAAACCAGATACACTAAATCTATTAGAAGAGAAAGTGAGGAAGAGCCTGGAATTCATTGGCACAGGAAACAGTTTCCTGAACAGAACACCAATAGCTCAAGCCCTAAGTTCAATAATTAATAAATGGGACCTCTTGAAACTGAAAAGTTTCTGTAAGTAAAATACAATGTCAATAGAACAAAATGGCAGTCTACAGATTGGAAAAAGCTCTTTACCAATCCTACATCTGACAAATGGCTATTATCCAAAATATATAAAGAACTCATTAAACACCAACAAACAGAATATCCCAATTAAAAAATAGGGCACAGAGCTAAACAGAGAATTCTCAATAGAGGAATATCTACTGGCTGAGGATCACTGAAAGAAATGCTCAGTGACCTTAGTCATCAAGGAAATGCAAATCAAAACGACTCTGAGATTCCGCCTTACACCTGTCAGAATGACTAAGATCATGACAGCACATGCTGGAGAGTATGTGAGGAAAGGGAAACACTCCTCCATTGCTGATGGGAGTGCAAACTTGTACAACCACTTTGGAAGTCAGTCTGGTGCTTTCTCAGAAAATTGGGATGAGTGCTAACTCAAGACCCAGCCATACCACTCCTGGGAATATACCCAAAAGATGCTCCACCATACAACAAGGGCATTTGCTCAACTATGTTCATAGCAGCTTTATTTGTAATAGCCAGAATCTGGAAACAACCTAGATGTCCCAGAACTGAAGAATGGATAAAGAAACTGTGGTACATTTACATAATGGAATACTATTCAGCCATTAAAAACAAGGAAATCATGAAATTTTCAAGCAAATGGATAGAACTAGAAAAGATCATCCTGAGTGAGGTGACCCAGACCCAGAAAGACAAACATGACAGGAGCCTAGCAGAGTTGTCCTCTGAGAGGCTCCACCCAGCAGCGGTTAGAAAAAGATGCTGCGACTCACAGCCAAGCCACAGACAGGCCACAGAGGAAGAGGACAAGTCCTGATGCAACTTGATGTAGTTGGGTGAGTGGGTAGGGGGCTCCCCTTTTCTGATTAATAGGGTAGGGGGTGGGGTAAGGAGAGTAGGGCTGGGAGGAGAGGAGGGTGGGGGCTATGAATAAAGAAATAAATAAATTTAAAAAAATACCTAGTAGAATAAATCCCTAACACACATCACAACTCTCACATAGTCACACTGTATCTTCTCTTCTGCAGTCCAAGTCAAGATGAGGCCATGAAGATGGAGATTAACCTTATCTGTGGAAGAGTTAGAAAGACACTATCTCTATAAAAGATAAGAATCCCATCTCCAGCTGGGCATGGTGGTGCACACCTTTAATCCAAGCACGAGGGAGGCAGAGACAGGCAGACTACTGTGAGTTTGAGGCCAGACTGGTCTACAAAGTGAGTCTAGGACATCCAAGGCTACACAGAGAAATCCTGTCTTGGAAAAACAAAACAAAACAAAACAAAAGAATCTCATCTTCAACCAAGAAGGTGAACAGCCTTTACAAGGAAAAACTTAAGACATGGAAGAAACTTTCAGACTCTTATGTGCCCTTATTAGCAGAACTAATATTGTGAAGATGAATATTCTCCCAAACAACCTATAGATTAAATTAAGTTCCCATAAAATTGCAATGATATTCTCTGTAGAACTAGGGAAGAAAAAAAAAAAGGCCCATGGAAACAAGAGATTAAGAATAGCCAAAGCAACTCTGAGCAGAACGAAGACAGCCCATGGTATCACATCATCTGACTTCAAAATACTGTATATCCACAGAAGCAAAGGCAGGTCCACTGCTACACAAAAAGACACACAAAACCAACATACCATACCAGAGGACCCAGAAATAAGACCATACAGTTATGAACACATAGTCTTTTACAAAGTCATGAAGAACATGCACTGGAAAACAAAACAAGCAACCCTCCACCCTCCTGGCCCCCCCCCCAAAAAAAACACTATAAAACCAAAACAGCCTTTTCAACAACTGTTTCTGGCCAACATAGATAGCCATCTGCAGAAGAATGAAGCCAGATCCACATCTCTCTCCTTGAACAAAAGTTAATTTAAAATGGCTCAGGGGGTCTTAATTAAAAACCTGAAACTGCAAAGGGAACTTACCTCAGGATAAAGGGATAGGCAAACATTCCTGAATAGTACCCCAACGATGATCGCAGAATTGACAAATGGGAGTACATGAAGTTAAGGAGCTTTGCACAGTGAAGGAAACTATTGGTAGAGCAATCAGTCAACTTACAAAATGGGAGGAAATGTTTGGCGGCTTTTTCTCCAAATAAGGAGCTAACATGTGGACTACACAAAGAACTGTAAAAACTAAAAACAAAAATTTCCAATAAATAAGTGGGTAAATAAGCTGAACAGAGAATTCCCAAATGACAAAATCAAATGGCCAACAAATATATATATATATATATATATATATATATATATATATATTTTTTTTTTTTTTTAAGTAGTTAACATCCTTAGCCTTTGGGGAAATGCAAATAAACTACTTTGAGATCCCACCTCATCTCAGTAAAAATACTCATGGTTAGTGGGAGTGTAAGCTGGTGCAGCAACTACAGAATCAGTGTAGAAGTTAAAAAAAAAAAAAAACAAAAAACCAACCAAACAAACAAAACCTCTTAAAATTAGAACCACCACATGACTCAACTATACCACTCCTGGACATAAACCCCCAAATTCGACAACCTACCACAGAGATCCTTGCACAACCATGCTTGTTGTTGCTTTTTCACAATAGCAAAGAAATGGAATCATCTTAGATCTCCATAAGCTAACACACAGACACTGGAAATACGGTACATAAGCATAGTGGAATTTCATTATCATAAAGAGAAAAGGAAACTAAGAAGATGGATCAAGCTGGAAGATGGATCAAGTGAGGCAACTCAGGCTTAAGAAAAACAGTGTGTGCTCTTTCCCATGCATGGATCCTGTCTGTATGGCTGGTGTTGCCAGCTTTTCAGAATCTAGGATCATCACCTTGGAGACAAGCCCCTGGGTGCCCAGGTGAGGTCTATCAGGTTTGGTTAGCTTCTGGTCAAGACTGGTGGAGCTTATCTTGACCAGCCTAAAATCACTGGGAAGATCTATTCACCGAGAGCAGAGGCTTTCCCTGGGCTGGAGTCCTAGAGTGCAGAAAAAGGAGAAAGTGAGATGGACTCTATCTATCACTGCTTTCTGACTGTGACTGTTCTGAGCTCTTATCTCCTCAACTTCCAGTCCATGATGGATGGTACCAGGAAGGTATCAAGTTGTGGGTCCAAATAAACTCTTTTGTCAAAGCAAAAGTAACCATGACACAAAATTCTTAGTGGTACATATATGTGTTTAAGAGAAAGAGTAAATGTAGGTAAGGGGCAGAAAACTGAACCTATTCTATTTCCCTTTCTGGAAGGGCAATAAAAAACATGTGATATGAAAGTGAAAAGATGATACGGGAGGCAGAAGGGTACAGCAGGGAAGGGCAGAGGTAGAGAGATGAGGAGGAGCGCCAAGGCTAAAAAACAAAACACCATGGCCATATATATAGATGCAGATAAAGCTGACAAAATGCTGCGTCCACTGATGATGACACTTCTCAGCCAATCAAGAACAAAAGAGGATGCCTTTAATTCGATAGACATCTACAAAAATACCTCATGATTAGCATCATGGCTAATGACCAGAAATTCGAAATATGCCTGCTGGAGTCAGACAGAAGGCAAAGGTGTATTTCATCACTCGTTTCAACATTTTATTGCAACTCAATTAATTCAATGGCTCAATGATAAATAAAATACATACTGTTGTGAAGAAAGAGAAAATTGACTGTGCTCTGAGGTAACATGAACATCTGTGGAGAACCCTGCTTGTCTTACATCCCCTTGAAAATGGACGAACAAACAAACAAAGAAACAAATCTTCTGTAACTAACAGGCAATTAAAGTAAGGTTGTAGGGCATGAGGTTAGTAGAGCTGTCAATCTGTTTTCTATAAACCAGCAGGGAACAAGTAGAATGTAAATTGGGAAATTATGGCTATACATATTAGCACCCCTCAAAATGAAATGCTTGGTATGGGTCTGGTAAAATGTGTACAAACTCTATTCATAAAAAAACCCACAAAGTCGGTATTTTTGTTAAGATGCTGAACCTACCTAGCTGTGTCTCCAGATCAGTGGGTCACCACTGCAGTCCCACTAAGTTATTGTATAGTATCAAATTACAACAACAGAAAATCAGGACAATGTGGCCCTAGAAAAGTCAATAAACAAATAGAGCAGTGAAACCAAATAGAAAGTCTCAGATGGAGATATATGTAGAAGCAACGTTTTGACCAAGGAACAAAAGTTTATTCAATGGGGCAACACATTAGTCGCTTCAACAAACTTTGGATGAATTTGACTCACAAGTCAAATATGTGATTAAAAAAAAAAAATCCAGACACATTATCTGTACTACAAAAATTAATTCACTATGAATCATAGATCTGAACATAGAACCACAAGCCTTCTGAAATATGATGTAGTAGAAATTTAAATGACCTTAAACATGGGATGATATATTAGATAAAATACAAAGTTGCCAATGAAATAATTAACAAATTGAGGTTGATTTAAAGAAAAAACAATGACACTGTTGAATGTAAGAGACCAAAAAAAAAAAAAAAAAAAAAAAAAAAAAAAAAAAAGCCACAAGTTAAAATTTGCTAAAGATACTCTAGATGAAGAAATGCTATCTAAATGCTTAAAAGTTAACAGTAATAGGGCTGCCGAGGTGGCTCAGAGGGTAAAGGGATTTGAAGCATGAATAGACACCCAGAAGATATATAGGGGTAAAAGGAGAGAATTGCACAAAGTTGTCCTCTGACCTACACAAGCACAATGTGGCACACACATACTCCCTCCAGTCATACAATGCAAACATACACATAGTAACAATGATAATAAAGTTTTTTAAAAATAGAAGATTAACAATAGCTAAATAACACGACTGGAAAACAAGCAATAGTCCTCAACCGACAGCCCACAAATGAAAATGTATGTATATGGATATTACAAATGACCATATCAAAAACACTCAACATCATATGTTGTTAGGAAATTATAACCCAAAAAGTGAGATCCACTACACACCTGTTGAAGTGGCCAAGGTCTAAAACATGGTCAGCAACAGTGTGGTAAAAATCCTCATTCACTGATTGTGGGAATGTAAAGAGCCTCTGAAGGGGACTGTTTATACACACGTTAAGTATAAGCCCTGACAATTGCTCTCCTTGACCTACACCACAGGCTCATGACAGACTCATTCATAGCAAGCCAACCATGAAGAAACCAAGGTTTCCTCCTGTAAATTAGTAAGTAAATAAACTTTGATTCATGCAGACTATGAAACAATACTTTATGCTAAAAAGGAACGAGATGGTAAACCATGGAAACTTAAGAGCATATTACGATATAAAACAAGACAAATCACCAAGGTTATGTATTTCATGATTATGGTTCTATGACATTCTGGATAACACAAAAGCACCAGGACAGCAAAAAGCTCAGTGCTTAACACCAAAAAGGAGAAGGAAATAATTAATATGTGAAGCATTAAAGATGTTTAGATCAGTGAACTGACCCTGTGAGGTACCTAAGTGATGGACATATTCGTTTTATACGTGTAAGTATCTACAGAATATACAACACAAAAAGCAAAACATAAAATAAGGTACGGACACTGGACAAGAACAGTGTGTCAATGCAGATTCATTGTTTGTAAGGGGCAGGCCACTCTGGGCAGAGTTCAACACTGGAGCAGACTGTGCCATGGGATGGGAAGTCACTCTACTCTTTGCACAAGGTTTCTGTGATTCTAAACTTCTTTAAGAGTTATCGATCCATTTGTAGTGGTTTCTGCCTATAATTTCAGCTCTCAAGATGTGTAGGCAGCAGGATGTTAAGTCTGAAGCAAGCCTGGTCTACATAGTAAGTTCTGGATAGCCTGGCCTACAGAGACAATCTTTTCTGAAAATAAACAAACTTTATTAAGAGCAAAAATGATGGATTACATTTTTGTATGCCAGCATTTAGCATGGCTGATAGGTCCTTTTTTTTTTTTTTTTTGGTTAGGGGTGTAAGAATGTTCTGAGTCCTGTACAATACATTCCCCTTAGTAAAGAATTAGCAACTGAATTTCGGAGACTTAGTGTGAGGCATTTCTTCTTCTCTCAGGATATTCCTACCAGTAGACATGGGCCTGGAGGCCTCAGCTAGTGGCCTACCAGCTGAATTCTGGATACAGATGAGGTTTGGGACTCCTTACTCAATTATTTTTGTTTTCTTTGTCCTGCTGCTCTACCAACTCACTTTGTAGACCAGGCTGGCTTTGAACTCACAGAGATCCCCTGTCTCTGTCTTTCACGTGCTGGGATTAAAGGCCACTACAACCATGTCCCTGCTTCTGCACTTAATTTTTAACAGTTGAATTTTTTAAAAATTGAAAAAAAAAAAAAAAACTCCGTGGAGTTTGTATTTCTCCTGAAAAGTGGACATCAATTGTCAACGGCAGCTGCTTTCAGTCAAGATGGCTGTCGGCTGGGCACTAAGCCTTGCCCATGGGATCTGCATGTCTACTGACAGTTGTGCCACCTTACGTAAACAGGGCTATTGCCACCGAACAGGTACGTGCCCATCTCTGTTTCTCCTCCTTTGGTTTTCTTTTTTCTATATTTGCATGTATGTACACAGGTATGTTTCTTGATGCATTTTGCTTCAAGTCTCTTAACATACTATCCACTACATTGTAGTTCATGCTGGGTGCCTGATTATTCTGGCTTATTTGAAACATGGAGTAAGACAAAAGCACAAAATCTTATACCAGCTTTTTTCCCCCCTTGCCTAATCTTATTATGACTTAAAGTCTTAACAGCCACACAGTTTTCAAAATCATCTTAAATTTCCTGGGAGGGAGCAGATGCAGCCCAGTGAAATGAAGTGAAGGACTGACTGCCTGTGCATCCACAGACTACGCAGACGGAGTATGGATGACAGCCTGATCATGAGCTGGCTCTGGAGGAAGTAGACGTAGGAAATACTGTTGGGAAGACTGCAGGAAAAGCTTTCCTGTTGTACAAATCAACAAATTTTGTCTGGTTCCACTGCCTATGAACTGTAATAAATGGCAGAATGAGAGTATTTGTATATGTGTGTGTGTGTGTGTGTGTGTGTGTGTGTGTGTGTGTATATATATATATACACAAATATATATATATATTTGTTTGTTTGTGACAATATCTAATGCAGTCAGTCCTTGAACATGCTATGTCATTGAACATGACTTTGAATCCATGATTGTCTTGTCCCTACCTCCAAAATATTTATGTTATGGTTATGATTTATCACTCCCTTTTTAAATTAGTATGTTAATCAGGTTTTTTTTTTTTTTTTGTGGCTGTGCTAAAACACCTAACATAAACAGCTTTTTAGGAAGAAAAGCTTATTTTGGCTCATAGTTTTAAATGTTCCACTGCACAGTCACTTGGCCCTGTTTGCTTACGGTGTTTACTGTGTGTAACAGTAGAAAGTGTTTAGAGGAGGCTTATTAACCTCATAGCATTGGGGAAGCCAAAAGAAAGAAGAAAGCAGAGTAAGACCCAGGATCTCCTTCAGGGGAGTAGTCCCAATGACCTTTCTCCTGATGAACTCACCTCCTTCCTAATGATCTTGCTACCTCCCAGCAAGCTTGGGGACCAAACCTTGTACACATGGGTCTTTGGGGGACATTAATTCAAACCATAGTGGAATGCTTACTACAATACAGCTAAGAGAATGCTTTCAAGTATTTTAGTGTGAATGATTTAATTACTTTAAGCATTGCAGTTCTCCTTGACCTCATTTAATAAAGGTCACATAGCAAAGTCCTTCTCCATGCTCATTCATCTAGGCTGGAAGTCAGGGCACCTCACAGACTGAGAGTGTCATGGGTTTTCCATAAGCAATACGGGATATTTCACCCATATAAAGTAATCGCTTTTGAGAGGTGATTTCTGGAAGTTAGCCTCAAAATGTGATTTTTAGAAGGTGAAAGAGCTGCAAAGGTACAAATCCTATAGAAGAAAACAAATAAGAACTCTGGAAAGATCCAAGTCAAATTAGCTATATATTTCTGCAACTGATAGGAAAAGTGGAATTATAGTTCCCCCAAAGCTCAAATTGAAAAGATCTGCAAAAATTCTTATGGTCGTTCCTATATTGCTTGTGGGTCACAACAACAAAACAAACCCCAAACCCACAGTACCCCCCCCACCCCAGTTTGTGAGGTGTTCTGAGAAGCTCATGGCTTCTCTCCTTCTATTACTCTTCATGGTCACAGGAACAATGGGAATAAAAATCAATCACTGCGTTTCTTAAAAGAAGAACTGTTGGGTCCCCAATGGCAATGACATTTCCTTGAGCTTTCTAATAATGGACTTTGAAGATCACACTGTTCCTTCAAAAGAACTGCAGTTGGGCTAGGAAGATGGCTCATTGACTAAATCACTTGCTTTGCAATCGTGACAATAGAGTTTGGAGCTCTAGCACCCACCCACACACACGCAAAGAGAATCAGGGTACAGAGGCATGTGTTTTTCACCCCAAAACTGAGGGAGGGGTAAGAATGGTGGATCCCTGGGACTTGCTGACAACCAGTCTCACTGAAATAGCCAGCCTCAGGTTCAGGGACAAAGGGCAACTGCTCAAAAAATAAAGTTGAGGTCAATAGAGGAAGACACCCAAAGTTGACCTCTGGCCTCTGCACACACAGCTGTACGCATATGCACAGCCTCCTACCAACAACCCCCCCCCCCGCCCGCTCCACAGAACTGCTATTTGTTGTAGCAAGGGGGAATCGAGGTCAACAACAACAGTCCAAATGCGGGCTGGCATCCACGGTCCATGTTCATGCCTTCTGCAGATGGACATGCTAATAGGGAGCTTTGCTGTGTGTGTGTGTGTGTGTGTGTGTGTGTGTGCTAGAAACGTGCACATTTAGAGCGCCTTGGCACAATGGCTCTCCAGTTGCTTTGCTTTGCTTTTAAGATGGCTTTGAATCCTGTTTCCTTTCCTGTGGAGAGTTGGCTACAAGAGCCACCTCTGCCTCTGCTTTGGGAACCCCACTGGCACTTCACAGCAGGTATGGAGGTGAATGTTCACTTACTTGTGGTTCTGTGGTATAGTTGGAGAACCGGAAAGATTGCTCACTGCTATGAAGATTATACAAAGACCAGAGGCAGATACCCGGGAAGACCCTAAGGGCCCCCTACTCTTTAGTGTTTGGCCGGAACGAATGCGAATTTTCATTTGAGAGGGCTTTACCTGAGACTCCTGGCAAGAAATCTGCTTCAGTTTTGTAAGCCCCTGTGTCTTGGGATGTGGGGCTTAATGAACCAGCTATTTCTGATTTGGCCAGGCTGAATTTGTGACCCTTTTGTGGTTTTTCTAATGAGATTTGATTTGTATGCATTGTTTTAATGCCCCCTTTCCAACCTGTTCCTTAAGAAACATTTGGAGAGAGAGGGTTGAATTTTCACCAATTTTAGTCATATGACAAAGGTAATATTGGAGGTCCCCCCTTTTTTTCTGAGATTTGGGGATGTTTGTGAAAGTTATATTTCAAAAATGGTCCTTCGATTTCCTGCTGTCTCTTGCCCAGCCCGTGCCGCCCAGGAGAGAGGTCAGTCAGGAAGGCCTCCAGAGAGATCAACTAAGTTTCTCCTTCAGCTGTGTAGGTTTCCTCTTCACAGAGTCTTTTGCTTTCATTTGCTGATGAGCACATTGCATGTGGCCAGCTCCCAGCACAGCTTTCTCTCCTGGAGGGAGCCTGAGGGCCTCTCATCTAATCATGGGCCAGCGCACCTCAGCTGCTACTGGGGCAGTCACACTAGCCATTTGATGCTCCTGGCGCTCACTAGGACATGCCTCTTACATGGGAGGTACACATCAGTGTTCTTTTCAGCCACCAAATAGAAGTCATTCTCAGAGTAGTGCAAAGGAGAAGGAAGGCCTGGGCTTTTTGACATGGTCTCAGGGAGTGCCACATGGTAACCTGGATGCTTTAGCCCCACAGTCTGCCAGAGCAGATGGTTCTTTGAGCAACGTTGAGGAGTATTCACATCTTCCAGAGCAGATGAGCATCCTCGAGGTTCCACTGAAAAGCCCACGTTGGTCCTGATGGTTCTCATCTGGTGAGCCCTAAAATGGGAAAGCGGTGATATTTTTATGTCTCCTAGTCTTGGAGGCCCAGTGACCATGTCTATATTATGTGAAGGGCTACTATGACAGCTTCAAAGGTCAGTGCACATCACTACTGGATCTTCCCACAACACCACGGGATGCCCTGGGTTGAGGCAGTAGCTAGCTGCCAGAAAACAGAGGATTAGGTTTCCTGGGGGAATTTCAGTGGCTGCCTGTTTTGAGGGTCTTTGTCCTCCTGACCTCTAGGATTCTTACTGTGGAGATGCTGCCTGGCCCCACAGCTCGAGGATTACCAGGAATTATGATTAGTTTTAAACCTCAGCTGGTTCGACTATCTTTTTTTGGGTGGGGGTGGGGGTGGAGGAGAGGGTTTATTTGGTTTACATTTCTCATTGCTTTTCATCATTGAAGGAAGTTAGGACAGGAGGAACTTAAACAGGGCAGAGACCTGGAGTTAGGAACTGATGCAGATATCACAGAGGGGTGCTGCTTACTGGCTTGCTCCTCGTAGCTTGTTCAGCCTACTGTCCTTTTTATTTATTTATTTATTTATTACTTTCATATATTCCATACCATCCATAGTTTTCCTTCCCTCCTCTCCTCCCAGTCCCTCCCCCCGGATCCACCCCCCACCTTCTCTCTCCCCCAGATCCACTCCTCTTCTGTTTCTCTTTAGTAAAGGGCAAGCCTCCCAGGGATATCAACCGAATATAGCATATGATGTTTCAATAAGCTAAGGCACATCCTCTCATATTAAAGCTGGGCAGGGCAACCCAGTAGGAAGAAAGGGTTCCCCAAAGCAGATAAAACGATCAGACAGACCCTGCTCCCATCTGTCTTTATAGCAGGTCTTATTGTTGTTGGTTTTGGGTTGTTGGTTTTTAAGACAAGGCCACACTCTGAAGCCCAGGCTGGAATTACAACAGTGAGCTACATACACAACTGCCTCCTACAGGAGCAAACACACAGCTAACCTTGCCTTTCCAGTAGTCACTACTGTCATTACTCAAGCCAACTGTGAATGCCCCTGGCTTGTCACTGCTCATGCCAGCCACGGACATGAAACTCTGATGGACAGGCGTCCACTTTTTCTATACCTAGGTTGGGGTTCGGGGGAGTGAGTGGGACGTGCTCTTCCCCTAGTTCTGCTTTACACGGAGCTCTTCATGGGTTCTCTCTCTCTCTCTCTCTCTCTCTCTTTTTTAAACCATCTTGGTCCCTGGGATCAAACTCATGTCCTCCAGCAGAGCTGCAAAGGGTATTTTTTGCTGAGCCATCTTTCTGGGCCTTAATATTGTTTCGATAAGCAGCTGGGCAATGATGTTTCTCACTGAGATAAAAAAGAAAGAAAGAAAGAAAGAAAACAAGAGAGGACTGGAAGAGGTACACCGATAATCTCAGTTTGGAATTGCCTGTGCTGGAGACAAACTTAGACTTCCACATGGACATATGGAGTAATTAGGTCAATACCTGATATGTGATCTTGGGCCTCAGGGAAGAGATGTACGCGCAAGACATGGGCATCTCGTTATAATGTCAAGTCTGGAGGTTAAGCAAGATCTGAAATGAAGTGGCGATTATAAGAGCTTAGCCTTGGGCCCTAAGGCCCTATGTGGTGAAAAGTAGGGAACTGAAGAGGAAGAAGCAAGCCTCAACTTCAGCTGTCAGGAGCCTCTACCCTGAAGGCAAGTGGCAGAACTGGGTTGCTCTGAAAGCATGGGCCCTCGGCTGGGCTGGGAAAGCTGCAGACTGGTGGGATGCTGCTGTCTCTTTATCAGATGCCACCCTGGAGCAGTGAGGTAAGAAGCTGCAATGAAGTTTTGCTGGAATTTTGCTAAATTTGTAGAAATATTTAAAAAGTACTGATGGCTTCAAAATATTCTTTCTCCTGTCTTTTGATTTTGTCTTCCTTTTACCGTACACTTCATGGGCAGACAAAAGCCGGAATTCTCAGCACAAGGGATGTCTGGAAGGAAGGATGAAGGCACAGCTCTTCCTTGTGACTGTGGAAGGGAGTGGAAGGAGTGACTGGGTAGGAAAGCTCTGAGCAGCAAGCAAAGGGTGGACAAGGTGGAAGGGGGAGGAAGGAGAGAGACTGGGCCTTGGCCTGCTGTAAAAGTCACATGGCTCCTTTGCCAAGGCCTCAACTTCCACTCCAGTGTACTAATTTGTTTTACTAATTTGACTTGAAATTTTGAATAATCAGTATACTCATTTGCTTCCAGAATAAATGGAACTTAAAAATGTGTGCAGTAAGAAGTCCCACCCCACCACAGCTGATTGGTTTTCTAGCCATTTCCAAGTGGCTTGTTAGCTTCTTGTGGTCCTTCCAGGCCAGTCACCACACTTACAGGTTTTCTCCATACTCCACACATGCATACTGCACCAGTGGCTCAGTTCCCACAAGGACTTCAAGAAGTCTCATTTTTTCTCATATATATATATATACACACACACATATATATATATATAATATTTCCAAATAAAATCAAATGAATAATATTGAGTATCAATTCCATGCATTTGCAAATAACACCTGAGTATTTTGTTTATGATTTTAAAATAAATTTATTTCTATTCTCTTTAAAATCTACACTTTAGAAATTTAGGCAGAGAGGCTGCGATGTAGAACTCATGCTTTGTCTGAGAGGTGCTGGTCCATTCTCAGCACCAGAAGAAGAAAAGAAAAGAAAGGAAAATCTAAGCATGCTCTAGTAAAATTCAGGATTAAATTGTGTGTGTGTGTGTGTGTGTGTGTGTGTGTGTGTGTGTGTGTGTGTATTTCATTTCCATTTCCCTATGGTCCACTCTTACTCTCTGTTCATGTATTTATTAGCTATCTGTGAAATTATTTTTAGTCATTTTTCCAATTTAAAAATATTATCAACTTAAAGTAGAGCTTATGTCTTTTATTTGTTTAGTGGGGCTGGGAATAGATCTCTTATACACACTAGGAAAGCATTATTCTATTGAGCTATAGTCCAGCCCTGGGATACTATTGGCACGCAGCCAACTCTGTGAGTAATTCTGTGCAGCTGACATTCTGATGCCCGTGCAACAACCACCACAGTCAAGGTACGTGTAAGACATTGCCGTCTCCCACAATAGTTTTGTTGTCCTTTTGAAGAGTTCCTCAGCCATTGGTTCTTGACCTCTCACAACCACTGGTCATGGATTACTTTGTATTTTCTAGAGTTATAAAGAAGTATGTATTTCAAGAAGTATCATGCACCGTGTGATGTTTTGTATATAAATTGAGGCCAATCTATGTCGTTGCCTTTACTAGTAGTTTATTCATTTTTATAGCCACGTAGTAGTCTACGAGGTGGCTAAACTGCCCTTTGTTTACCCATTTACCAGTGCTGGATGCTGGGTTGCTTCCAGTTTGGGCTTCTTCTTATCAACAAAGTTACCACGAACATGCACATACAAGTCTTTGTGTGGACACATGCTTTTATTTCTCTTGGCTAAATACTCAGGAGTCAACTTAATGAGTCAGAGAGTAAACACAGGTTTAGCTGCTTCCTGCTCTCCTGCTGCTGCATCTGGGGAGGAGGACCTACTGCCCATAGGTAGGTCATGATTTCAGAGTGAGTCGGTGCTACCGAGACAGCTGATTAGAGAACAAATAGGTCTTGGCACACGCCAGCTCAGGTGTTATGCCTACCTGTCTCATCTACAACACAGTATAGCAAGCCTGGGACTAGGAATTGGACTATGTTAGATATCACACTTATCTAAACATTGTTTACTCTCACCAAACTCTAAAAAATCCCAGTGTATTGGCAATTTTTATTAGCATTTCAAGGTTTGAATAATCTTCTTGAGTTAGATCTAACAGCAGTTGGCATCAGAGAGATAGAAATGATGTCTTCCCTCGGGGGAAGAGGTAATGGGTGACCATTCCCTGCTGAGCAGCACTATGTTAGGGAGGAGATGGGGATGTGATGGAGCAGAAGTCACCTCAATTGAGTTGACAAGTGAACATTTTGCCTACATCCTATTGGACATTAAAACTCACAGAGATCTGCCTGTCTCTGCCTCCCAAGGGCTAGTATTAAAGGCATGTATCACCGCTGCCCAGCAAACTCACTAATTTTTAAAGTATTAGTATAAATGAATGTCACAGGAAGCAGAATTAAAATTAAACTAACTAAGAGCAAAGACACATAAAACATATTAATTACTAACATAATAGCACCTCTAATATTTTTAGTTAATTAGACCAAAAAATGAATTTTTGCAAAGACTCCAAGCGAACGTTACCACCTTTAAAAAAATGTGTCACCTAACCAACATGAAAAAAAAGGACACTGAGGGCTGGCAATATAACTCAGTGGTAGGCACTTGCCTAGTATGTGTGACATGTGTAAAGTCCTAGGTTTAGATTCTGTTCTTTCTTTTTTTTTTTTTTTTTTTTTTTAAGATTTACTTATTACATATACAGTGTTCTGCTTGCATGTACACCTGCATACCAGAAGAGGCACCAGATCTCATTATAGATGGTTGTGAGCCACCATGTGGTTGTGGTTGCTGGGAATTGAACTCAGGACCTCTGGAAGAGCAGATAGTGCTCTTAACCGCTGAGCCATCTCTCCAGCCCTAGGTTTAGATTCTGGTTACACACAAGACACTCACAGATATACACAGGCACACAAAGACACAGACACAGACACACACACACACACACACACACACCAAGAATAAGAAGCCAAATATATATGTGAAAATCCCCAAAAGATGGACCTATAGTCATGGCTCAGTAGTTTGGAGTGCCTACCTCTCATGTAGAAGACTTCAGTTCAGTTCCCATCACCTAAGCCAGGTACAGACCTGTAACTCCACCTATAATAGACCACCTGTAACTTGAGCCCCAGCTGGCCTCTTCTGGCCTCTGCTGGCACCTAAACTCCTGTGCACGCCCACAAACACATACTTTAAAATAATAACAATTAAACTTTTTAAATTAAAAGAAAAGCTATCAGGGTCAAGAAAGAAAGAACAAATAATCAAAATATAATTATGTACAACAATAAACAAATAAAAAAGAAACGAAACGGTAAATAAAAACCCCAAGAGCTCTCTGAATATAAATGTGACTTTGTAATTCATGCATGAAACAATGTTTTTCTTTCTTTCTAGAGAGTCAGAGAGGAAAATATTTGTATGATTAGCTTTTGTTCATCACATGTGAGCATTCACATGCGCGTGTGTGCGTGCGTGTGCAAGCACGCGCACACACACACAATTTGATACCTTGATACATAAGTGAAACATTATGGTGACACTGTGAACTGTTCTTTGTTGCTAGTAAGTTTACACATGCCTACGGAAGTGGAGAAGTCTGGAGGACCTGTAACAGTGTCTATACTTAGACCTACAGCCTCCTCCTAGAGCAACAGTTTATTTTGTAGCAGTTGTCCAAATGTCACATTTCTGTATCCAAACACAGAAAAAGAAATGCACAAAATCACCAAGCCTTGGCATCTGCCATTGTAATCTCCCGGGAAGACACATCATCCCGCCCACTGAGAGGCTGGCCTGTATGCGGAGTGATGACCTCACTTCCAGTCCAACAAGACATTGCAGAGATGCCTCAGCAACAGACAAGACCAGAACGTAAACACAACTTTGTAGGCTCAGGAAGCTGCTAAGAGTTAAAAGTCTGCCAAGGTCTTTTCCTCACTTATATAAACAGTATCAGTTGCTAAGGAAAAGAGATGTTCCAATCAGTTCAGCTACCTGCAGGTTGTGCAGGAAGTGCCAGGGATACAATTCCACTCAAGTCTGGCTTAGTGGACAAATGAGTTTATTCAGGTTACTAACAGGAAGATATGTGAGCAGTTACTTACAAAACCAGGGTTGACTCAAAGATATCTGCGCTGTAAAAAAAAGCCCAGCCCATGATGACTCACAAGAAATGCGACCTTGCTGAGATCTCTTTGAATGCCTGGGACTGGAAGACAGTAGAGGAAGACGCACAGGCATTCTAAAGAGAAGGGAGCATCGAGGTGGCAGTGGTTGCTTCCAATTTCTGGGCCCAATAGCACTGAGTTTATGGACCAGTTCATTTGTTTTCTTTCTTAATTTTTAAAATTTGTTTATTTTTCTTCACTTTACAACCTGATGGTAGGCCCCTCCCTCTTCTCTTCCAGGCCCCACCCTCCCACCCTCTCCCCCCTATCCACACTCCCCCTCTCCTCAGCACATCAAGTCAAATCAGGACTGAACTCATCCTCATCCACTGAGGCCAAACAAGGCAGTCCCACTAGGGGGGTATGATCAAAAAGCAAGCAACAGAGTCCATGTGCAAGACAGCACTGCTCCACTTATGAGGGGACCTACATGAAAATCAAGCTGCCCATCGGTTACATACGTGTAGGTGGCCTGGTCCAGTCCATGCGTGTTCCTTGGTTGGTGCTTCCATCTTTCTATGCCTCCATCAGCCTAGGGCAAGTAATGTATAAAGGCAGACCTATCAGAATCACACCTGACTTCTCAATAGAGATTCTAAAAGCCAGAAGGGCCTGGGCAGACAGACATCTTGCAGACTCTAAGAGGCCATAGATGTCAGCTTAGACTACCACACCCAGCAAAACTTTCAATCACCATAGATGGAGAAAACAAGATATTCCAAAATAAAACCTAATTTAAACAATACCTATGCACAATACTCAGAAGATACTAGAAGGAAAATTACAACTACACCCAAGAACACACAGGAAATAAATAACCCCATTGCAGGAAGACAAAAGAAGGGAAGCGCACAAACACAACCACCACCAACCAACACCAAAGAAGACAAATGTGGCCTGTCTGTGTTGAGTGGGATTCCTTGGAAAAAATTGCAACAGAAAGCTGAATGCTGTGGGAGTGAGCTTCTGCAAGGCTAGAAGGCCTGAGCAAGAACACTTCCCAGAAGACATACATCAACAGCAGCCAACCCACAGCCGGTAGACCTCATGGGGTCCAGGAGAGTAATACATGCAGCCCAGCATAAAACTGCAAACTTACTTAAAGCAAATTTTTATGATTTTTTTAAAAACACATTTTTATTGAAAAATAAAATAATTCATATTACATCTCATTTTCTATCCCATCCCACGCATCCTCCCATTCCTCCCTCCCTCCCACTTTCACCCCAATGCCCCTTCCCTATGACTGTGACTGAGGGGGACCTCCTTCCCCTGAATAAGGTGCTAGGGTATCAAGTCTCTTCTAAAACCATGTGGCTGTTGTGGCTTTCCAGCTGAATTGTATGGACTGCCATGTTGCATCACAATGTTATGAGAAATAAATGTCTGCCTGTTCTTGCTATTTGTATCATGTGTGGAGTATTTATGTAACTGTGTGGTGGGGGTCCCATTACGTTATCTGCGAAGCACCAAAAGCCAAGTTGATGCAGTCAGACACGCACTCTGATTGACTTGGCAAGTGAAATAGTGATTGCTGGTAGTTAAAATTACCATTGTAAAGAGCAGGCATTCAGGGTTATTCAGAAGACATGAGAGGATTCATATTTAGTTATTAAGAGATCTGCTATACTCTGCCTGTCCCTCATGCACTGCCATGCTTTACAGTCAGCCATTCACTTTGTATGGCATTGGCAGAGGAAATCTGAAAGGGCCTGAGCCTTGCTTTCTATTTCACCATCGATTCATTTTCATAATAAGCGCTAATATAGGCATTTTCTATGATTATATTAATATTAAGAGTGTAAATATTATTATTGTTGTTGTTGTTGCTGTTTGAGTCTACACATGGCTTTTTACAAGAGAAAATCTCAAAAAATGTATATGAGAGACTATCAGTAAAAAATAACACATGTCTATATTTTTGTCAAGGCAAATAGAAAGCCACTCTGCTTCATTTACAGAGGATTTGTGAAGATTTTTAAAGACTATGATATAAAAAGGCATTATTTGAAAACATATGCTGCCAAATTCAGTGACTGTCAAGGCTGTGCCAGACACGCAAAATAAAGGAACTGAAAACATGCCATCGTCTCAACAATAATTTATTTTTTAAAGGTACAGATAATTATGTTTTATCATAATTAATGATAAAAAATCAGAGTAATTTACTGTCAGTTTTCAAAGGGAAATTTGATCACGTCTTTTTATTAGACTTATGTATGTTCTATCTTATCAGAGATGAATGTACCTCACTTCAAAGTCACCTTATTCCTGTCCTTGCTTGTTGGCAGCACCTGTCTCTGTAAGTAACTCTCAAGAAAGAGTCACATAATGAGAAAATTGGAGCCAAATCATCTGGTGAGTACCTTGAGAGTTCACTGAGAATTTTAATTATTTCCATCAAACCAGATATTGATATATTAGTTTTTCAACTATATTTTTACTATTATTTAAATACAAATATTTATTATTTTTATGTGTATGTATATATGAGTTTCTGGGTATTACATGCCTGCAGGTATCCTCAGAGGCTGGAGGGCTTCGGATCCTTTAGAACTGGAGTTACTGGCAGTTTTGAACAATTTGTTGTGAGTTCTGGGAGCCGAACCTTGATCCTCTGTGAAAGCAGATGAACCATCTTACTATGGCCTTTTCCCCTAGTTTTATGCTCCCTTCCCCCCTTTTCAAATTTATAATACAAATATGTTTAAAATAAACAAAATTTTATTACTTACATATGTTCATTATTTTATTGTTGATCACAGGAGGGTATTCATGCCTAGTAATATAAACCTGATTAACAGCTCATGGATGGTGAGGCCATAGATCCTTGGTGGAACCCACCACTGCTGTTTTTTTAAGTGACTATGTTGTTAAACTGCCTTCTAAATATTTAGCTTTATATCCATAGACTAGTGCTGGTATCAGCCTTGGTCAAAAAGGATGAACAGCTAGCCAAAGAGCTAAGAATGAGTGGCATCTTCAATGCTCAGCCTAAATAGGACATGTACCTCACCTCCTCCAAGGCTCATGAAAGAGGGAGTAGAAAGAATGTAAAAGGCAGAGGTTGGGAGGAATGCTGTGGAGTGCTGTCTTTTGGGCATGACATGGGTATTGCACTCACGAACTCATAGCGACTGTTTACTGGCACTAGACTTGCACAAGATTGAGCTGGTCAACAGGTCAACATTCCGTCATGGACGGGGGAGGAGATCATGGGGCCTCCACCCGTAGATGAGGAACTATGGCCATTATGACTTCTTGGGGAGGGAAAGTAATTTATCTTTGTTGGCACGGCCATCGATAAGTTGCCCAAGCAACAGTAAATAACTCCTAGCCGGTGTTCATGAAAGAAAACACTTAAAATTGATGGGGAAAGAAAGAAGAAAAAAGAACAAACATGAAAGCAGGATAAAAACTGTCAAGTAGAAAGGTTTAAGCAGGTGAACCTATACAGGGGGAAGAGATCCCCCTCAGTCACAGTCATAGGGGAAGAGAGTGAAGGGGAAATGGGAGGGAGGGAGGAATGGGAGGATACAAGGGATGGGATAACCATTGAGATGTAATAGGAATAAATTAATAAAATATATATTTTTTAAAAAGCAGGTGATAGAAGGGGTGAAAGATGAGAGAGAGAGAGAGAGAGAGAGAAAGAGAGAGAGAGAGAATACGTGTGCGTGACTGCATGACAAAATTATCAAAATTTGTTTTCTGCATGTGTGAAACCATCAAGGAATACAATAAATAGATAAGTAAGCCATGAACGTAGGATGGAATTTTGTTGGGAATAAAAAGGGGGTTCAGAGGAAAATAGATGAGGATGAGGCTAGTGGGGGATAAGCATGATCATATATGTAACATTTTCAAAGAATTCGGTATGTTAAAACAACAACAGCAAATTGATGATGAGAGAGGAAAGTAAGTGGAAAATTGATCTGGAACACTTGAATTTTGAGTAAATGAACAAAATCATTATTTAAAATAATTTCAACAGTGTATTCATACTAGGTAATAAATTAAAGCTAAAAGAAAGAATATATTTCTGTGTGTGTGTGTGTGCAAGTGTGTGTAGGTGCTGCACTCATGTGTGCATGGGTGCTCTTGTACACATAGGGTACATGTGGCAAGCAGAGGTTGACTCTCAGATATCTTTTTCAATACTTCATCTTAATTTTGAGACTAAGTCTCTCACTGAATCAGGGTCTTACAAGTCTCCAGCATCTACCTTTCTCAGACGTTCCCTTACACCCAACACTAGCATTAAAGGTACATGCTGGGATATGCCACTTTTCTGTGGGCACCAGCTCTCCAAACTCAGGTCTTCACTCCCCTCTGCAAACACTCTACCCAGTGAGCCTTGACCCAACCCAAATTAAATATATTTCAATCATGTGCAGTCACCTAGAAGAGGCAACAAAAATATATAGTTTTGTATACGTTCTTTGAGTTAACTTTGCTCTAAGTTAGAAATCTATTCCTCTGTGTTTTTTTTATAATTGTATTAATGAATGCTTTGTGTAGATGTTAGACCAAGTTCTCAGTCCCAGGTTTACTACAGTTTGTTGGCTGTAGTATAACCAAACACTATTTTCTTAGGGACTGCAAAAGAGTTACTCAAGCATGCATATAGATATATGTGTGTGTATGTGTATATATATATATATATATATATATATATATATATATATATATATATATGATATATATGTGTGTGTGTGTGGTTGTGTGTGTGTGTTAAAACCAGCATGTATGAAATAATAGATAGGTTTATAGGTAGGTAGGTAGGTAGGTAGGTAAGTAGGTAGATAGGTTAATAGATAGACGGTAGGTAGATAGATCAATTGATAGACAGATGATAGATAGATGATAGGTAGAGATGATAGGGAGGGGGATTTATTCTGGGAATTTTCCTATGTGACTTGGAGGCTGAGGAATACCATGGCAGGTGTGTATCAGTAGCATTTCTCATTGCTGTAATCAAAGTGCTGACGATTATATCTTAAAGAAGGAGAAGTTTATTTTGGTCCGTACTTTAAAGGGATATATTCCATCATGGTGGGAAGATACGACAGTGGGAGTATGAGGTGGCTGGTCATATTGCATCTATAGTCAGGAAGCAGGATGAGATGAATACTGCTGCTTATCTTTGCCAATTTTTAAAACCAGTGTGGCAGTTTTAGCTTGCCCATCACATGCTACCACCCGCATTCATGTTGGGTCTTACTTTGTGAGTTAGTCTTCTCTAGAAATGCCCACAGAGACATGTCTAGAGCTGTATCTGCCGAGTGATCATTCCAAACTCGCTCAAGTTAACCATGATTAACCATTACAGGCTATCAATAGCCTTGAGCCCCTAGAGTATAATATTGTCTAGTTCGGGGGTGTCAGAAACAGAAAACTAATTGTGTAACTCTCAGCCCAAGGCTAAAAAGCCTGAAATCCTGAGGACCAGTGAAAAGCTGTGGAGTCCAGAGTAAGAGAGTGTCCTAGCTCAGGATACATTTAATTTTTTCTTTCTTCCTTCTGTAGAGCCCCAGCTGGTAGGACAGTGGTTACCCACATTAAACCCATTGAGTGCACCGATTCATATAAATAGGTATCAGAAGCACCCTCATAAGCATACTCCCCCAAATAATTTTTTTACCCTGTTTCTAAGCATTTCTTAGTTCAGTCAACTTGACCGGGTCCTAGAGTTTGGGGACACTCAATCTCACCCCAACACCACAGGTGAATGATGCATTTGCTAAGGTAGTACTTGAATACTGTGGTCAAAAGAAGGATTGTTGACTATAAATCAGTTCAAGAAATCTCTGTTCATTGGGAATGGTGTTTAGGCCTTATGGACATCTCATCAGCAAAAGAGAAGCCAGTGGCAGGAAGAGGAGGATAGTCTTAAGAGTGGATCAAGTTACATCAGATCTGTGGAAGATTCTTTCTATACAGACTTGTCATTTCAGCTGTTGAAAACAACTGTCCTGCCCAGCTTAAAAATACACCGTATTGCCAGGTGGTGGTGGCACATGCCTTTAATCTCATCACTCAGGGAGCAGACGTAGGCAGATCCCCATGAGTTTGAGGCCAGCCTGGTCTACAGAGAGACTTTCAGGATGGCCAGGGCTACATGGAGATGTCCTGTATTTATATATACACACACATTTTTGTCATGGAAATGAATCTTATGTTTTGAGTTAGAAGGTCATTACAAATATGATTTTGCCCCAATTAGCAAACATCAGAATATAATGCAAATTTGTGGTCAGAACCTCATCTTCACGAAATCGAAGAAGTGTGCAAATGAAATAATTCATTGCCATATAAATAAATGCCATATAAATAAGTGTCCATAGATAAAACTCATATCACCATAATCTTAAACCTAGAGTCTGTGTACTATTGCCTGACTCATCAGTTTATAGGCACTCCCAAGCCTCTTTCCTTCTTCAGGAATTTCCCCACTTCTCTCCTTTGTTCCTCCTTTTGAATGGATACTCATGAATTGGCTATGTGCAAACCACTGCTGCTGAGAAAAAATGATGAGCTATTTCTAAAGCCCTTGCTATCTCACGGATTATAGATCATTGGGAAAACAAAACATTAATCAAACTCTAGAAGCACACCAGTATACATGACTAATGGGTCCATGACTAATGGACTAATGAGTTATGGAGAGCAGAATGTGTGCATGTATTGCAGGGGGCCATAAATTCATTGACTAGAATTCACATCAGTTAAAATACATTGTTAACGAAGTTTGAAATTGTGGTAGAGACCGTGAGGATTAGAGGACAACACAGTAAAGCAATGAAGCCAGAGGGACCCCAAGTTATAGTTACTCATGGCTTGAACCTAGACCTGGAGAATTGGTATAGATTGAACTAGATCTAGAAATCACAGGTTAAATTATGTTTTGCAGGAAAATGTAGATGATGTTAACAACTTGGAGTTTTACAAGATAATTAGTAGGATAATACAGTCAGAGTAGAATTCTAAAGAGATGTCCTTATTGACAACATAGGAAATGTAGACCCCGACACTGGAAGTACATAGAACAATTAATGATTCCTGCCTCCCAAATATGTCTGTCAGATATATTGGGCCAGAAGGCTGAAGATGATACTCCAAAGTTAAAGAGAGTTTTGGGCGACTGTTCAGGTACCAAACTGTCTCTGTCATCTTCTCATTTTGGAAGCTGCTAACCTGCACCCCCTATATACTCAGATAATTATGTTTATTCCTTCTCAAGTCTCTGATGGGGCTGAAGACCAGATACTTTAGTTTTACAATTATGCTCAGTTGTTTAGGGGTTAAGATGCTTTTGGGTCTAGAGAGATGTTTTAAGTTGATAATGATGAGATATGATAGATACTGATTTACATTCAGAATTTTAGACTCACTAAGATAAGAAAGATGTTTTCTTCAAGGCTACCAAATACAAATAGCCAAGACACTATGAATGTAACATATATTAAATTCCTGATTGTTTAGTGGTTCTTCTTGCTCTAAGTAATTTATTGTATATAGGTGTAATAATATAAATGCATATGCAAAAATATTTGATAAAAATTGTAATAAAAAAGTGAGCCTGGAAAAAATTAAAAATAATTTCTTCAAATAAAATGGTATCTAGAGAGAGATTGACATGGGTAGAGCCCAATCTCCTCAGACATTAAAAACAATAGGTTTATAAAGATGTAAACCATCCCCGGCTTAAGTGATTAGATGATCAGATATGTTCATCTTTGAGACAACCAGAAAAAAGAATCAGTGGCTAAGATGGAACTCAGTGGCCTCCATACTTGTGACCCTAGGCTCCATCCCTACCACCATGGTCAAACGAAACCACGGTTGTGATGACAATTCCAATTTGTAAAGTTGGAAATTTGGACATATTCAATTAGGAATGCCAAACAGTTGGAAAATCAAGTCTTATGCCCAGAGATGTAACGTGGGATGGGACATAACATCTTAAAGTCTTTCAATTGTCAACAGTATTTAAAACCATGGATAGTAGTGAGTAGGAGAGAGAATTAGGTGGCAATAGGAGAGAGGGCAACAGGGAAGCAAGAAAAGATTTGAGGCCACAGACAAGGAAGTTGTACCTTAATAGTGAAAGAAAAAAAAACCCACATTTACTACTGAGGTGTATGATGAGGTGGCAGAGAAACTGGGATGGAACAGACAGATGAGGAAGAGGAAGACTTGTAGAAAGTGTGGCCAGGGAGGCCAAGGATAAACAATGATTCACCAAGGAGGAAATGGTCAGACAGCCAAATACTACTGCGATGTGAGGCAAGAAAAAGACCAAATGCCACTCATCGGACCTGAAGATGCTGAAGTCACAGATGACCTTAATGAGAACTGTTTGGGAAAGTTTGGGGGTGGAAACTAGATTTCAGTGGGCTGAAGAGTGACTCAGTTCCTGTTGCATGGGACTGCTGCCTTTTGATTCTTTCTTATGATTCTTTGTCTGCCTTTTGAACCTGGTCTATTTGTCTTGAGTCTCAGACACTTGACTCAGCCCCAGTCAACCTGGCCTTCCTCCTATCTTAATTAGATGCTTTAGATTTCAAGTCTTATTTCTGGCCAATGTAGAGCTCCAGATAATGCATGAGTTATTCCTCAAATGAAGATAATTGAAACTTTTACTCATCAAAGCAATGAAACACAGACCTCAGGCTTACAGCAGGTTTTTACCACTAATTGCATAAAATTGGAAAGTTGCTTAATTTCAGCATCTTCTTTGATACAGTGAGTACTGATCAGACCTTTTTGGCCATGTTATTTTGAGGATTAATGTTCCTTTTACACGATAACCTTCAATAAATGGTTATCTTCCTCCTCCTTTACAGTCCTTCCAGGACACAAAAAACCCTTTTACCATCTGTCTTTGGATCATCCCTAAATTTAAAGAAATGTTTCTAACATAGTATGTGGTAATAAATGCTTCTTTGGTTGTCTTTCTGTATTTGCTCAACATTTATTCCTCAAACCTCCTTTTTATGTGATGATCACAGAGTTAGGATTGGACAGCCAATAATGAGCCTGTTAAGATTTAGTTTAAGAAGCAGACATAGAGAGAATGAACGACACTGGGAGTATGAAAGCAGGAAGTATTGGGGAGGAACAAAAAGGCTGCTGAGAACCAAAGAAGAGCAAATGAAGCCATGCTGAGTTAGACTTGCTGTGTAAGCTGCCTGCCATTTGACAAGCAAGAAGAAAACAAAGACATCCCCACTCTGTCCTGACATTTGCAGACATCCCAGGGAACAAAGAGGGGCTCCCTTAGGAAGAAACGAAGCGCAGTGCTACATCATACCAAAAGCAAATCCATGCCTAGGTAGCTGTGGGGTATTGACTTTCATGTTTTTTCCCCCACTATCTACCAGGTGACTGAATCAATCATTTCTCTTTTTAAATATATTTTATTAATTTATTCATATTACATCTCAATTGTTATTCCATCCCTTGTATCCTTCCATTCCTCCCTCCCTCCCATTTTCCCCTTACTCCCCTCCCCTATGACTGTGACTGAGGGGGACATCTTCCCCCTGTATATGCTCATAGGGTATCAAGTCTCTTCTTGGTAGCCTGCTATCCTTCCTTTGAGTGCCACCAGGCTGTACTATAAAGCAACAGTAATTAAAACATCATGGTACTGGCACAGCAATAGGCTGGTTGATCAGTGGAATCGAATCGAAGACCCAGATATGAATCCATGCACATATGGTCACGTGATTTTTGACAAAAAAGCCAAATCTATTCAATGGAAAAAGGATAGCATCTTCAACAAATGGTGCTGGTCTAACTGGATGTCTACGTGTAAAAAAATGCAATTGGACCCATATGAGTCAATGATCTCTGAAACACTATTTCTAATCTCTTTGTGTACTGACAAATCTCATAGTCATGCTGGGTAGAATTACATAAAGATGAACATGAATTGCTTTGCATGAGGCCCCTCCCAAGAATCACCTACCTAAACTCCGAGGTCTGAACTTTGTACCTGCTCATTATATTTCTTAGGGACAAGTTTATCTGCTGAGTTTTGGGGCAAGCGCTAGACAACTGAGGTTCTAACTAAAAATTCTTAGGGTAGATCGGGCTTTCCCAGAGAAGCCTAAGCTGTCATGATACATTTGCTCTGTTAAATTAGGTTGCCATTTGCATCTGCGGAGCACTGTCGTGTGCACAGGATTAACTGCAAACCTGGGAGGGCACTGTGCAAACACATGGACTAGTCTCTATCTGATTTTGTGGCTTTCTATCTCTCCACCAGTGGCTGCCACCTCTCCCAGGTCATGAGGTGTCCTCCCCTCATTAATAGCCCTGTCTTTACACTCCTCTGTTTAGACAGCCTGGCTTAGGAGAAATGTTTGCAGTAAAAGGAAAAAGTGTTACCTACTGGGGCAAGTACATGGCTACTTAGTAAGAACTGTGCTAGAAACACGAGGGCGTTGTCCTTTCTTTTCTACCTTGAGCTGACTTGGCATACAAGAGAAGGAGTGGGAGACAGTTTTAATGGCAACTTCTCCTCAAGGGTCTATACATTTCCCACAAAACTAATCTTCTTCTTCTTCTTCTTCTTCTTCTTCTTCTTCTTCTTCTTCTTCTTCTTCTTCTTCTTCTTCTTCTTCTTCTCCTCCTCCCTCTCCCTCTCCCTCTCCTCTCCTTCTCCTTCTCCTTCTCCTTCTCCTTCTCCTTCTCCTTCTCCTTCTCCTTCTCCTTCTCCTTCTTCTTCTTCTTCTTCTTCTTCTTCTTCTTCATTAATTAATTTTTTATTTTTGGCTTTCTGAGACAGGGTTTCTCTGTGTAGTCTTAGCTGTCCTGGACTCACTTTGTAGACCAGGCTGGCCTTGAACTCACAGTGATCCATCTGCCTCTGCCTCCTGAGTGCTGGGATTAAAGGCGTGTGCCACCAAGCCAGGAAAAACTGATCTTCTTATGCCAGGAGAATGTGATGATGGAGAAGTGGGTGAAAAAAAGGAGATCCTTAAACTGACTTTCTGTCCTCCATCACCACTGAGCATTATTGTTTCTTTGATTATCCATCATGACACCTCCCATGCAGAATGCTGTCTTGTCCTTAGGGATTACATTCTCTACTCTAAACTCATGTCTCTTACTTCAGATTGCTCTGAGCTGGGGCTTATTGAAGGATAGAGGACCAAAGGCTTGATAAGAGTTAGGGAGGCCTTTTATTCTTGCTATCAAGGACCATTCCCTGCCATGTGGCATACCCACAGAATGTGTCTGTCCTCAGAAAACATAAAGCTCATCCCAAAAGAAGACTCGGGACAGCTACATGGCATGGCTGTATTTATCTGACAGGGGCTGTGTATGGATCTAATACAGACAAGGATAGGTTATTCACACAGTGCACACCTCATTTTCTTTCCACAGCTTTCAAAAGCTATCTACCTCAAGAACCAAGGCAGCTGTGTGTGGGGCTGGGAGAGCTCCAGAAAGCCTCCCTCACCACCTACTAAATTTAGCGACAAATGACGGACAGGGAGTGTGTGTTGTGGAAAGCCCTACAGAACAATCAGGGAGCCCTGTGGACTGTTTGACTCTGTGACCCACTTTGACCAAGAATACCTCATTAAAAAAATGAGCTTGCCTTCAGCAACCATTATAGATTTATTCAGTTTGAAAATGCCACTTTTAGGGATAAAGCGGCATTTTAGGGCTAATCTGGAACTGCAGCGAACCTAGGGGAGTTCTAAAATACATTTGACCCTTTTACTTAAGGTTGCTGAAGTCAATACCTTGAGAAATAGTTACACTTCCCACAGTCGGTGAACTATGTCAGAGGTAGGGTACTGGATGGCCTCACGGAAATGTCCCATTGTTGTCTCTGTTACTGCTGTGACACCTGCCGGCGAGACAGCGGGGCTTTCTACGTATAATAACACCAACATCAAAAGGTAACAGCTGTAGTGAAAGTATTCCCTTACATCCAGGGAAGAAATGTGCCCTGAAAAACTCAGCTGCATTTGGATAGTAGAACTAAGAAGGTCTTTTCCCTACTTTGTATTTTCATGTGTTTCTTAATGATTATTTATTAGCTTCTGTTCAATGGAGTAGCAAATTCATTGCAAATGCTTTGCACTTCAGCACAAGGGAAATTTCTCTTAGGACCCAGTAATCATAGCAGCAATGACATTCTAGCCATTTTATTTAATATTAAAACATTTATCACCAAATGTTTACTTTAGATATTTAATTGTCAGGCCCACATTTATTTTTAATAGAAAAATCTGAGGCAAAAGTTGAATTCAATTTTGTAGTCTTCTGTTTAGGGTAATGGGTGGGTTCTTTCTTAAATGTTTATTTGCTTATTTTATGTGTCAGTGTGTGTGTGCATGGGTGTGCGTGCGTGAGTGCGTGTGCGTGTATGCGTGTGTGCGCGCGTGCGCGTGAGCGCGCGCGCGTGTGTGTGTGTGTGTGTGTGTGTGTGTGTGTGTGTGTATACTATATATGTACAGGCGAGAAGAGGACGATGGATCTCCTGAAGAGTGCAGGTGATTGTAAACTGCCCAGTGTGGGTGCTGGGAACTTGCCTGAGTCCTCAGCAAAAGCAGCAAATGTTCTTTTTTTTTTTTTTTTAATAATTTTTTTATTAATTTATTCTTGTTACTTCTCAATGGTTATCCCATCCCTTGTATCCCCCCATTCTTCCTTCCCTCCCATTTTCCCCTTATTCCCCTCCCCTATGACTGTTCCTGAGGGGGATTACCTCCCCCTGTATAGCAGCAAATGCTCTTTATCCCTGAGCCTTCTCTTCAGCCTCTGAAGCCCTCTTATAAATATTTTAATTTGAGTAATGGGCAAAGCTGGAAAATTTTATAGAACAGTATTTAGGAAATGCTGGCATTTTGAAAGAGAAATACTCTATACTGGGAAACTTCAGCAGTTAAAATGGTTTGGTGTAATTCAAGTATTGCACATTCCACGTTTTAATATCCTAATTTATTTTGAGAAGAAATGGAAAACAACAGCATCAACAGCAGACCAACAATGGAAAACAAAAGACTCAGTTCTTTCTAGCAAGGAAGGTACCACTGAATCCTCATTTGGGTTAGAAATTTCTCAGCAGTTTGCAGCATTTACATTGGTTCCTGTTCAACACTTGTCTCATTGGAAATTTCAAATACTGTTTCTGTTATTCTATTCTTAGCACTTACCCCCCCCCCCATCCCTACCCTCTACTAAAACTTGAGGATCAGGCTTCGTCTCACATTTTCCATTGCAGGCTGATGCCCGGAGGGACCTTCTTGCTCCCTGCTTTTCTGCAGGGTATAATTTTTCAACCTTCGAGGGGGCATGCATTGAAACGATCTCTGTCCTAGGCTGAGTGACAGAAGCAATGCCTTTTTACAAAGACAGGAAACTTTTATTTATTCTTTTTAAACCGGCAGTACCAGAGGTCCAGCCAGAGTCTGTTTGATGCCTCCTGGTGGAAGCTCCCTTGATGTGAGTTGGTAGCAAAATGGCCCATCACCCTTTCTCACATCCTCTCACACCCTCTTAACAGTTGCAGCTCGTCACAAAATAGTGCCATTTATCCTGCCACTTAGTGGTCCCCATTCGCTCCCAGCAGCAGGGTTCTCCAAAAGTGTCTCTTTTATTAAGTGTTCTACTGAAAAAAGCCAAGCTGTTTTTATGAGTTGGAACACGATAGTGTTGTATGCTTTCCCAGGCCCTCTAACTAACCTATAATGTCACCTGTTGTAGCCTTCATGCTCAGAGCCCTCATGCCACCCTGAAGGGCAGCCCTTAACCCGGTTTTCACAAGCCTCCATGATAAGAATCACCATACTAATTCCTTCCTTTTTCCTTTTTTTTTTTTTGGTTTGGATACTAATGTCTTTCAGAGAACATTTTTAAAAAAATTCATTTTCCACACATTCAATAATTGTTCAAGGAATGTCAGGATCTACTAAGTGGTACAGTTTAAACTTTTCTGTATTGCATATTGTGCTCTGCAAATCTTTTTGTTCCCATCTGTACATTCTTGTACATTTTTTTAGGTCATTATAGCCTTACATTTATTCTTAAAAATCAACAACTTTTACAGCTTTGTTCTATCATCATCATCTTCTTCTTCTTCTTCTTCTTCATCATCACCATCATCATCATCATTTTGCCAGATTCATTTTGCCAGGCCTAGGTTGGCCTGGACTCCATCATATAGGGCAGGCTGGCTTTGAAATCAAGGCAGTCTCCTGCAGAGGCATCCCAAGTACTGGTGTTACAGGTATGAATCACACTGTCTTAGGGTTTTTGTTTTTGTTTGTTTGCTTGTTTGTTTTGTTTTGTTTTGTTTTTGCTGCAATGAAACACCATGACCAAAAACAACTTGTGGAAGAAAGGGTGTATTCAGCTTGCACGTCCACATCACAATTTATCATCAAAGGAGGTCAGGACAGGAACCCAAGTAGGACAAGAACCCGGAGGCAGCAACTGATGCAGAGGCCATAGAGGGGTGCTGCTTACTGGCTTGCTCTAATGGCCTTGCTCAGCTTGAGTTCTTATAAAACCCAGGATCACCAATCCAGGGATACCGCCACCCATGATGAGTTAGGCCCTCCCCATCAATCACTAATTAAGGAAAATGCCTGCCTATAGCCTGATCTTAGGGAGCATTTTCTTAATTGAGATCCCTTCCTCTGTGTCGAATTGACATAAACCTATTCAGCACACCCACACTGCATTTATGCTTCTTTTTAGTAATAGTTTTTCTATTTTATGCCTTTTGTATTTCAAAGTTAGGATTACACAATCACTTTCGGATTGATTTCTAATGTATACAAAAAAGGTCTGGTGGGTACTGTATTGGATTTAAATATGGATATTTTAATCATGAAAGTAAATAAATAAAAATTGGTGGAATCTTCGAGGATCTCTTACTATGGATGGTTTTAATCAAAAGCAGAGCAAAATGAAATAGTGAAGTTAGTTAGGAAACAGCAGAAACGTGTTCAGACAAAATATGATGTTCGGGGAGAGCAGAGACTGGCTTTCCTTCTGACCGCCTCTCTATTTGAAGGAGGAGGCATAACGAGATGACCATGTGCACAGGGTGGAGTATGGATGGACATCCTACAGTACTGTGGGCATTGGAAGATCAGAAGCTTCTAAGAGTGGGGGGTTTGCAGGGCCTACAACTACAGAGAAGGTAAGGATTACACTATGCTTGACACTGTAGATTCTTTGTTGTTGTTGTTGCTGTTTTAAAGTTTTGTTATACTTTTAAGCACTTAGCTCAAAACATCTCTCATGTCCCAAGAATTCCTGGATAAAGAATCTGTGTATATTCTATGGGAACATGCTTAAAAGCAATTCTGAAACAACTGGCTGTCAGTGCAGAGGGACAAGAAGCGATACCTGAAGCGAGCACACAGTGGGTGGTGATTCTGAAGCTCTTCTGCAGCCTTGGACAATCTAGGCATTGATACCCCTGGTTGCACTACATATTCATGGAGGAGAGGCCTGAGCTCTGTGAGTTCAGATGGAGAGAAGCAAGCACAGTCCCAGGAAGTGGGAATGGAAGTCACTGCGGACCTCTGAAGATTGCATCTGGGCCGTACGGGGGCGTTTCTTCTTGAGCAAATCTGAGATGCCCCCTGGAGCCTGGTTGGTTACTTACATGCAAATGAGCACTGCTATGTAAGTACCTGCTATGACCCTTGCATGATGATCCATATTTCATGATCATGTTGTCAGACTCTTGGGGGAAGGTTGGGGTTTTGCTCTGAGATTTGGGCACAATGTAAATGAAGCGTCTCTCCTAAGAGGCTTCATTTCCTCCTGACAGAAAGTGAAACCCAAAGGGACCAAAACTTTTTTTTAATTAATTTATTCTTGTTACATCTCAATTGTTATCCCATCCCTTGTATCCTCCCATTCCTCCTTCCCTCCCATTTTCCCCTTACTCCCCTACTCTATGACTGTTCCTGAGGGGGACCTCCTCCCCCTTTATATGCTCATAGGGTATCAAGTCTCTTCTTGGTAGCCTGCTATCCTTTCTCTGAGTGCCGCCAGGTCTCCCCAGTCAGGGGACGTGGTCAAATCTGAGGCACCAGAGTATGTGTGAAAGTCATACCCCACTCTCCACTCAACTGTGGAGAATGTCCTGTAGAGAGAGACGCATGGGAGAATAGCAAAGTAGAAGGATTCAGAGGGTCTTAGAAACCTACAAGTAGAACATTATGATAGGCAGATTTGGGCTCAGGGGTCCCGCTCAAACTATGGCACCAGTCAAGGACAATACAGGCTGTAAACTTCAAACCCCTACCCAGATCTAGCCAATGGGACCAAAACTTTTACCCAGTACCAAGGAGTGGCACTTGTTGCTTACCTGAGCCGATGGTCTGCGCATCAAAATGGCCAGTTTTCCACTCGTAGCTCAAAAGTTGCTATTGGCTTTCTCTGGATAATCACAAAATCAAAATCTTGTTCTTTTTTGGGGAGGGTGGGATTTTTTTTTTTTTTTTTTTACTTTTATTGAATGTCTATGATTTACACGTCATGCAGCAAAAGCCCTCTCCTCCCCCCAGTAAAATAAAACAAACAAACAAACAAACAAAAATCTTGTCACAGAAGCTGTAGTGTATCACGCAGTATAGCCTTTTATCCACATATGTTTACTTTCAAATGGTCATTGCTACACGTCATGGGCCTGGTTTAAAGCCTACACTATCATAACTGGATCCTCACTGGGACTACTGTCAGATACCTCGTTGTTGCTGTGTGTCAAGGAGATTCTTAAACTTTGACTCTGCAGGTCTGGCCCCTTCATGTGTTCCAGCAGGTCATACATGGCGTAGATTTTGGGGTGAGGTCGATTCAGAGCCCTGGATCAGAGCCTGCTCCCTTGTCCTCAGGGCAGGGCTGGCTCTCCTGCTCCTATCCAATTCACCAGATTGTGGCTGGCTGTCAAGGCCTGGATGGCCTTCTACTCCTGTGGGTACTGGATCTAGTGGGCCATCAAGCAGGTGGCAGGTAGAGGCCCCTCAAAGTCAGTTGCTTGCAGAAACCATTGATGTTGGCCCAACTCTGCTGCTTGTCCAGGGGAACATGTGGCTCTGTTGATTCGCACCTCCTAAGTCTCTGGTTCCATTATGTGCTCCATCCGCTATGGGCCTCCACCTCGGTGCTGCCCCTAGTCTTCACCTCTACAAGATCCGGCTCTCGGCACTGAGCACAGCCCCGGCCCATGAGAGGAGGCCTGTGAGTCCTGTGGCATGGGTAGTGCAGTCCTCGAGTGAGCTCGACTGGAACAGCACTCCCTCCTCAAATGCCATCTCCTTGGCCTGCACCATGCCAGGCCCCAACCCCACAAGCAGCCAGCAGCGGTGGCAGCCCAGGGTCCCTGGGAGTTCATCAGAGCGTGGTTCCATGGTCCTGGGGAGGAAGGGCATGGACGATCCACCTGACAGGATTTCCTTCCTTCTGGGAGACACTAGCACTCTGTTTTGGAGCTCTCAGTATGGTCCTTTGGTGGCTGTGCAGTCACTGCTGTTCCGCGGATCAGACACAGTGTGTGATCGACGCCATCTTGGATGATCTCAACTTGGGTATTTCTAATACATTGCGCTAAGTGTTTCCTCCCAATCAGGCCACTCTCGGGGGTGAACACTTCTGTGTAGCTCTGGAACACAATCATCATTGAGGACCTCATCTTCTGAACCCCGCATGGCCCCACGCCTGCCATGCTGCCAAAATCTTATTCTCTTAGTGAACAAATATAGCAAGTTATAGTGTGGGGTGGGATCCCGATTCATCCTCATCACACTCTATTTTTAAAAACCCATAAAATAATTAAAAGAAAACAAATAAAAGTTCTACAAGCCAGATAAAGACTTTCCATACATCACATGAGCAGTCACATGAGATTTTCATAAACACCACTCAGCAACATGACACATATTCTGAGTTAAGTACTCAACAAACATCACCACATCTGGTTTTCCGAAAATGACATTTCCCTTCCGTGGTATGAGGACAATTGTTGAACAATACATTGCTAGTAGCCTATTAACTCACGAAGTGTTCAACTTCACTGTTAGGAAAATTAGCATTAAGTTGTCACATGTGCTGTCCCAGATGCTTGAGAAATGAGAAACAAATTCAGGCCCTGCCAAGAAGCAGCTTACACCCAGGGGCTGTGTCTAGCTCATATGTTGGAGTAGTTTGGCGAGCCAAGGGGCATCAGAGAAATTAGAAAACTTCACTGTAGTGCAACAATCTAGTAGAAATATATAGGCATTCTTTAAAGATTCTGTTGGTTTTACATAAGCATACAAGGTATTCTGCATGTATGCTGCCTAGTTATTCTCTTGTTCCCTTCAATTTCTGATTTTCTCCTTCTTCTCAGTAGTCAGTCCTCTCATATTTGTGTGTGTAATTGTGTATATGTGTGTATGTGTGTATCTGCATGTGTATGTATGTATATGTGTTTATGTGTATGTGTACATCTGTGTATTCATGTTTGCATGCATACATATGTACATGTACACGTGTACATGCATATATGTGTGTATATAGGTGTGTGTATGTGTTTTTATGTGTGTGCATGTGTATATGTGCATTGTATGTGAGTATGTATGTATTGTGTATGCATGTGCATATGTATATGCGTGTGTGTATGTGTGTGAGAGAGACTTGTGTAGGCTGCCAGAGGTGCAATGTGTTTAGGATTACATTCTAGGAGACAGAGTTTCATAGCATCTCTCTCTATCTTTTGGCCCTTATAATCTTCCTGTCCCCATTTCTGTGATGACCCCTAACTTTGGAAGGGGTACTGTAGATATCTCATTTAGGGCTGAGGGTTCAAAACTCATTTATTCTCAGCATCCTGACCAGTTATGAGCCTCTTCATTTACAGGCACTTCCTGAAAAAAATGAAGCTTCTCCGATTGAGCTGAGATTGCCGCTCGTCTATGGGTAGAAATACACATATCAGGCCTTTTGACTGAATTAGCACAGTAATTTAGCACGATATTATAGTCAGTTCTACCCTACAGCTGTGATCTCTCCAGCCATAGCCTTTTCACCAGGTTCATAGAAGCAGGTGTGAATCCCTTTCCAGGAAGCAGGCCTCAGATCCACCCTCGAAGCTGTTGGTTATCTAGTAAACACTTGTGCCAGTATTACACCGGTGGACACATCTTTCTTCACAGCTTGATCTGTGGCATGAAACAGCCAAAGCTGGGGAAAAGCCTTGAAAATGTCTTCCTCAAGAGCCTACATGGTGACTTCTGGCACCATGAACCCTAAACAGTGAGGAGGAAGCCTCTGCTTCAGCTAACCTTGGGTTTGGGGGTTGTATTCACACCGCTTGTAGTGTCTTCAGCAGAGGGTCTTGCCATTTAGTTCTGCCAGACAACCAAGACTTTTCATGTTATAGTTTGGTTTCTGTTGCTGTGATAAAACACCATGACCAAAGTTTATAGTTTCTGAGGGAGAAGAGTTCCTCATAGGGGAGGCGTGGCAGCAAGCAGGCATGATGGCTAGGGCAGGAAGCTGATAGCTCACATTCTCAAATACAAGCACAAAACAGAGAATGAACCTGAAGTGCGGAGAGACCCCGAGCCCTCAAAGCCTGACCCCAGGGACATGCTTCTTCTGGCAAGACCATATCTGTTAAACTTCCTCAAACAGTAAAGCCAACTGGGAACTAAGGATTCTAATGCTGGCCCTGATAGGGGACATTTCTCATTTAAACCACGACAAACTGCAAGAGCTTGTGTTGTTTGGGGGTCTCTGAAGCCTCCATGGCTGACAGTACATAGGGAAGCATCCCACGTCTGGCACTGGAATTGTCACTAAAAAACAAAAGACAACAAAACAAACAAAAGGAAGCAGAACCGAATCATGCCTCCTGGGAACAGCAGTGCCCATCTATGGAAGACACTGCTATTAAAATTATGATTCTTTTATTATTTATTACCGTTGTGTTGTTTTTTGTTTTTGTTTTGTTTTGGGTTTTGTTTTTTGTATTTTGAGACAGGGTCTCTCTTTGTTAGCCTTGGCTGTCCTGGACTCACTTTTGTAGGCCTGGCTGGCCTGGAACTCACATTAATCCCCCTGCCTCTGCCTCCCGAGTGCTGGGAGTAAAGGTGTGAGCCACCATGCCCAGTGTTTTATGTTTTGGTTAGCTTATAAAATAGTAGACTCCTGTATTGATTTTTTAAAAAATTTTACGTATTCTAAGTTTTGGTAGATCCTCTTTCCAAACCCCGCGTTTGTCCTGTGCTCCCACACTTATGTCTGTTTAAACATTTCCACCCCATCACTTCCCACTCCACATACACACATTACATGTGTTTTACTGTCCCTTGAAAACCCTTCACCCACCACATACAACATCCCATAGGTCTTCCTGACTCTTGGTTTCTATAGACACTCTGATTTAAACACAGAAACAAATTTTAAAATTAAGATTTGTATATGAAGCTCCTGTCCTCTCCTGGTCCTTTTATACCCACCAAACTCCTAAGGACTGGTGCTCCACAAGACCAACAGAGCCAACAAATTTGGGCCCAGAACAGTGGTGGAGACAGATGCACCAAACAAGGATCATGCGTAGAGAGGACCTAGGCCTCCCACTCAGATGTAGCCCATAGGCAGCTCAGTCTGCGTAGGGGTCTCCCAGTAAGGGGTGCATGGACTGTCTCTGCCATGGATCTGTTGCCTGAACTTTGATCACTTCCCCCTGGCGGGGTGCCTTACCAAGCCACAGAAGAAGAAGATGCAGGCAGCCCTTATGATACTTGATAGGCTGGGGGGCAGTTGGTAGGGGAGGAGGGCTCCCCACTTCTGAGGACTAGAAGGGGGCATAGAGGAGAAGAGGGAGAGGGGCTACTATTGGGATGTGAATTGAATAAATTTTTAAAAATAAATTTCAATAAAAAAGATTCATATATTAGCAAGAACACATGGTACTTTTCTTTCTGGCTTCGGGTTACCTTGTTTAGTTTGATATTTTCCAGTACCATCCATTTTCTGGCAAAATTCATAGTTTTAGTTTTTCTTTCCTGCTGAATAGAATCCTACTGTGTAAGTATCAGCTTTTGGTGATTTATTATTTGATGGAAGCCTGTGCTGACTTCATGCCCTAGCTATTATGAAGAGCAGCAATACATATGGTCCGATGCCTCTGTTGTAGGGAGTGCTTTGAGCATCTGTCCAGGAGTGGCATAGCTACGTCATACTGAAGTTCTATCTAGCTTTTTGAGAAACTTCCATACTGATTTGCACAGTGGCTTGGGGTGGTATGGAGGAACCGTAAGTGCTTTTAACCACTGAATAATTTCTCCAGCCTCAGGGGAGAATGACATTACTGCTTCAATCACATAGACTATTAAAATTTTTATCTCATCTTACTTTGGTATGTCACATGAATCTAGGAACTCATTCATTTCTTGTGGATTTTCCAATTTCATGTAATATAGGTTTTAAAGCTACACTCTTATGGTTTTTGAGGTTCTCTTATATATCTTATGGTTTATTCCTCTTTGTCTGTAATTTTATTTTGGGTGTTATCTTTGTGTGTATGTGTGTGTGTGTGTGTGTGTGTGTGTGTGTGTGTGACTAATTCACCTAAAGATTTGCAAATCTTATTTACTATTTCAAAAAACCAAATTTGGTTTTATTGACCCTTGTTTTTTTTTTTTTTAATTTTTGTTTTAATTTCTATTCCATTGTTTTCTGCCCCGTTCCTTATTTTTCCATCTACGATTTGGGAGTTTGGTTTGTTCTTGTTTATCTAAGGCCTTACTGTACATCAATCATTTACTTACTTGAGAATGCTCTGATACGTTTCAACATAGGCACTTGGAACTCTAAGTCTCACTCTTAAGATTCCCTTCATTGTATCTCATAGTTTTGGTCTGTTGTGCTTTGATTTTTCATTCATATCTATTTTTTCTATTTCTTTCATTATTTCTCAGTCATCATTCTGTAGCGCGTTGTTCAATCTCCACAGCTTCACTTTGTGTTTGTTTGTCTTGGCATTGATTTTAAGCTTTATTATATCTGATGTGACATAAGAAGTTATGTAATTTTGCCTATATTTGTTGAGACATTTTTGCCTGTTAATATGTGATGCATTTTGGAGTAAGTCCCACGGGTGGCTGAGAAGAATGTGCATTCTGTAGTTTTTGGGCAAAATGCCCTATAACTGTCTGTTGGGTTCATTTGATTTATGATGTCTCTTGACTCTGATGTTTCTCTGTTTATTTGTGTGTGTGTGTGTGTGTGTGTGTGTGTGTGTGTGTGTGTGTGTTGGAATTAATCCATGATTTTATATCCAGTAGCGTTCACTTTATAAAATTGGCAGCGTTTATGTTCTGCATGTGTGTGTTTAGACATGTAATTTTTTTTCATGGATTTTCTTTAATTGGTGTGAAGTGGGTTCCTTTATCTTTTCTGACTAGTTCGAGTTTGAGCCTGTATTGTCAGATATTAGAACAGAAAGGCCGCTTGCTTTCTGCTTCCGTCTTCTGGTAACATCTTTGCTAACTTCTTTATCCTCAGGTAGTGCATGTTATTTATGGTGAAATTTATTTCTGTGTTTTCTAATTGGATATTCGAGAACATTAATTTTTACTCTTATTGGAACGTCTGTTTTAATTCCTGCCATTTTCTGGGTTTGTCAGTGTTTGCTGTTATCACAGTTTCCCTTTAATTAGTAAAATGTTGGTCTGTACATAATGTTGGGGAACAATCTACAATGTTCCTTCCAGTACTCACTGTAGACCTATTTTAGTGTTCTTGTATTCCTTTTGCCTCTACTTTACCACAGACAGCATTTATTTCTCCTTTACTTCTGATAGGTAGTTTTGTAGAGTGGTCTGCAAGGCTGGGCATGGACTTTTGGAACTTGAAATATATCTTTCCAAAACCTCTGACTTTTAGAGCTTCAGTTGAAAGGTTGAGGGTTATTTTGCTGTTCTGTTTTGTATGTACTTTGCTGCTGCTGTCTTGCAGCTTTCAGTAGCTTTCTCTGTTCTCCAAATTTGTTGTTTGGACTCACAGGACACATAAAGCCTCTTTTTGGCCACTGTCTAGTTTCTGTCTTTATTGCCTGGGTGGGAATCTCTTTCTCTAGACTTGGGAACATCTTTTTTTTTTTCTTCTGATTTTGTTGGAAATAATTTCTACACTGCTGACATGGAATTCTCCTTCTTCCATGCCTGTAACTTGTAGACTTGATCTTTTTATGATGTCCCAAAGACCTCACCCATGGCAGTCCTTCAATTTTTTAATTTTCTGGTTTGTTTGATTGAATGACTCGATTTCTCTGCCTTGTTCTCAAGCTCTGCTGTCTGTCTTCCACGTGACCTACCTCTTGGCCAAGCTTCCTACTGAGCTTCTTTGTTCGTATAGATGAACTTTGTGTTTCAAGTTTCATTTCTGCTTGGCTATTATTCAATATTCTTAGGAGTTTGTTGAATTCTAATGTTCCCTGAGTTGACTTCTGTCTTTCCTTGAGGTTGTTGTGCTCTCTTGGAATCATTCAAGAGCTTATTTCTGTCATCTTTACATTCTTCATGGAGTTTATTCATACTCTCTTTGGAGTCTTGGAACTTATCTACAATTGTTCTTGGAATTCTTTGTAGTTTCATCTAAGTTGCTCTGATGAGAACCCATTACTTTGGAGTTGATATTTTCTCCAAGAGATATATTGTATCAGTTTTTCATATTCCTTTCGTTTCACAGTGGCCCTTGTGTATCTGGAATTGCTTTGTGTGTTGAGACTTTTGTGTTTGTTTCTCATTACACCCACACTGAGGGCACCATTGAATCTTGAGGTTACCTGGCTTAGACGGTTTTAGATCTGCTAAGTGAGGCTGGGAGTTCCATATTGGAAATGACTGCTGTTAATTTGTATGTAGGACAGTGAGGTGATCATGGCTTGGCTAGTTGACTCATGTGTGGAAGGAAGTTCACAACTGCCTGGGCACAGTTGGGGTCTGGATTTACAGCTGGGTAACTTCATATCGGTGCAAAGGGCACTCTGAGTTTATTCAGGAGACTGAGGAGAGGTGGGGTCACAGGTCTCCAGTCTTAAGTCATGTGGCGGGGCCAGTGTAGGTTCTATGAGGAAGCAGGAACCTAGGAACAGGTGAGGAGCCTGTCGTCATAGGCTTGTGACCTTTATCAAGTGCTGGAGTTGGTTGGAGTTTGCACAGGTCACAGTAGAGCCTATTGATAGGCATATTGACACACAGTCGCCACTTCTTTTTTCTTATAACTCACAGGCCTCTTTTAGTATTTATTATTTAACCAACAGATACCTCGAGACTGGTGGAGTCTCACTGGAACTCACATTTCTAAGATGTAGTTGATTAGACCAGCAAAACTCCAGGGGTTGGTCCTACTTGTTGCAAAGGTCATGGTATTTCCTGGATCCCAGCAACTATTTAGCATCCTTTCTCAGATACCCTCATCATTTGCTTTCTGCTTTTACACATGACTGAAGAAGATTGCAAATGATGGAGATCATTTTTGGTCCAAAGAGCTGCCTCTAACACAAACAGTAGATCAGTATAAAGCACAACAAGGTTTACCTATAAAGACATGAGATCAATGCCCTGAACCTATTTCTGTTTAGATTGTGAAGCTGGCTTCCTGGAACTGCAGCTGCTTACGCCAGAACTGAGTGACCATATGTTGGGAGAGTTAGGGTTATGTATGCCACTGGACGGATGTGTGCCCAAGCGCCATGATTTTATGACAGCTAATTATGCTATTACATAATTCCACCTTGTAAATAGATGATGACATGAACATTCAACTGTACAAATATTAGACATTGATTCAATGGAAGATTGTTCACACAAGCGTGTTCAGTGTGGCACCAAGTTCAGGGTGAAACCACATGTTCAGGAAGTAAAACAAGGGGATGAATGAATGTCTGCTTTTTTCAGACTTGGGAGAATTTCCCACTAACTATGAAAAGTAAACATCTGTAAATGCTTTCAAATTTTATGTATCAGTGAAAAAAAAGGTATCTTAGCAGCAACACGTAGGGTTTGGTTTTAGTTTCATATCTTGCACTAAAGTACAAAGAAAATGGATGGTGCAATGGAGATATGACTTTGAATTATCCTTCGAGTAAGGTTCTGTTTACTAAAACTCTCCTTCTCAAATATAAATAATTTGGCCTCCACATTGACACTCTCCACTCACAATTTCTCACCTTTCACCAACCCATGTCAATAAATTATCAAAACGAACCGCGGTGGTTTTTACATCGGAAAGTCTGACCTGCAACAGCTTTTACCATCCTCTGCTTTTACCCACCCAGGACTTGTAAAATTACAAGAAATGAGTGTTTCAGAAAACAATCTCATAAATGCCTCACGAGCCCTGGGCAGCCTCTGCTCCATTTCAGAAGGAGGCCGTGTTAGCAGTTGCGTCTTTGGGTGTCTGCAGACTTTGACCTTCCTTCCAAGCCTCTGTACAAAGTTGTTTGTCGTCTACTGGCTAACGAGGTCCTGAAAGTCAGATACAGCTCTGTTATTGGTAGCTTGTTGCCTGTGGTTTTTTTTTTTTTTTTTTTTTTTTTTTTTTTTTTGCTATTGTTACTTTAGGATTTAAATGAGCACATATGCATATTTTAATTGGGCCATGATACAGCAGCTTGGAATGTGGCTCTTCACACCCGTTCCTTTTGGGTTAGTCCACTCCTGACCTCCTGCTCTTTCTTCTACTTCTTCATGCCTCCTTGTATAAGACTTTCCAGACCCATTATTCTGCCTCTTTACTTTTGTTATAATCTACTGTCCACCACCCCTTGAAATGCTCTCTCCTCTAAAACATCCTTTGCTTGTTGCACGGCTTCTACTTGTTCTATGAGGCAAATAGAAGGCAAAGGATGTGAAGCTAGGATCCACACATGAAATGGCACATGCCGTGTTTGTCCCTCTGGCTTTAGTTGTTTTACTCCCTCACCGAGCGTGATTTTTCCTGGCTTTGCTCATATACCTATTTCATGATTTCACTTCTCTTTACAGCTGAGAAATGTTCCACTACATGTACATGTCACATTTTTTCTTGTTTGTTAATCTTTTGGGCATCTAGATTGAGTCTATTCCTTAGCTACTGTGAATTGAGCTATAAGAAACATACATGTGCAAGTCTCTTTAGTAGGGTATAAAGTCCCTTTGATAGCTGCCCAGGAGTGGTATTGGCTGGGGCATGTGGCAGTGTACAGGAGTTTCCCTCCCAGCACAACCACACCAGCATTTTTATTTTTGATGACAGCCATCCTGACTGGGATAAAATGAAATTGTAAAGAATTTTTCATCTGCATTTTCCTAATGCCTAAGGAGGAGTATAAGCACCTTTTCAAGTGTTTACTAGTGATTTGTGTTTCTTTTGAGAACTTTTTGTCTAGTTCTGTACGCTGTTTATTTAGTTAAGTAATATTTTCAATCCTTTATACATTCTATACATCCATACAATGTTTATCAATCACTTCTATCTACCTTTTCCTCTTTCCTACTCATTTTAGTGCCCCTTGCATTTTGTAGTCCATTTTTAAAAGTGGGGTTATTGTCTCAATATTTAATTTTTCATGTATGTGTTCTAGACACCAATTCTGTGCCAAATAAACAGATGGCAAATATTTTTCCCCATTTTGTGGGCTTTCTACTCACCTGTTGTTCAACAGTTTCCTTTGCTCTTCAGAAGCTGTGCCTTTAAGTTGGAGTACATTCCCTACTTTTCCCTGTAGCAATTTCAGAGTATAAGTTGAGGACCTTGGTTTTTGTGCAATGGGAGAGGTGAGATTCTAGTTTCATATTTTTTTCCTGAATGCTGTAATACAGTTTTCTCAGCAACCTTTGTTAAAGATGCTGTCTTTTCTCCAATGTATATTTTTGGCATCTTGGTCAAAAATCATGTAATTCCAGTTGCATGGACACATGCCAGGATCCTCAATTCTAGTCCATTGGTCTGTGTGTCTGTTTTTACTCCAGTATCATGCTATTTTTATTACTATGGCTCAGTAGTAAAATTTGAAGTCAAGTTTACTGAATGTCCCTAAAGCGTTGTGTTTTGCTCATGGCTGCTTTGGCTGTCCTCTGTCCTTCATGCCTCTCTCTGTTTGACTAGAGTGACTTCCAATCTCTGAGTTGCTTTTGGCACAATTACCATTTCCACAAGATTAATAACTCTTCCAATTCATGAGCATGGAAGGTCTTTTGATTTTCTAGTGTCTTCTTCAATTTTTTCCTTCAGTGTCTTAAAGTTTCTCCGCAGAGGTCTCTTGATTCTTCGGCTAGGTTTATTCCCAGGTTTGTTTGTTTCTGGCTCCTCTGAGTGGAACTGTTTCCTTCTTTATCTTTCACTCTGTTACTGATGTAGAGAAAGTCTACTGATTTTTGTCTGTTAATTGTGTATGCTTCCACTTTGCTAAATGTGTTTACTAGCTCTAAGAGGTCTTTGATAGAATCCGTTCAGTGTCTTCTATTAGGGTCAATATCATCTACAAATAAGAATACATTTACTTATTTTCTTATATTGGTCCCTTTTATTCCCTTCTCTTGTTGTATGGCTCTGTGTAAGATCTGAATCACTATATGGATATAAGTAGAAAAAATAGACATCCTTGTGAGCTTGTTGTGATCTAGCATGGCATAATGAGGGAATAAAAGAAAAAAGTCACAATGGATAGCTGATAGCAAGGGATCAACAAGAATTATTACAGGCAAGAAGGTCAAAAAAATAATCTAAGACTTAGACAGGGCACTTGGTCCAATATCATAGGCAGAAGCTTACCATGGTTCATTGCTGTCTCTCTTTATATATACGTAATTTATTCATATTCCATCTCAATTGTTATCCCATCCCTTGTATCCTCCCATTCCTCCCTCCCTCCCATTTCCCCCTTATTCCTCTCCCCATGACTGTGACTGAGGAGGACCTCCTCCCCCTGTATATGCTCATAGGGCATCAAGTCTAGGTCAGCCAAGTACTCTCAGTATAGTTTGCTCTGGAGGATCTGACAGCTCTGAGGTTGGAAACCCCTTGCATTCTCTTGGTGATGGATTCTTGATTATCTATAATATGTGAACTACTGGATGACTCCCGGGTGTTTCTATGACTTGCTTCTGATAATAGTGCCTGACAGTATCTCTTCCGCGAAGTTCTAGAACAGTTTTTCTCTGATGTCTCTGATGTCTGATGAAATTTCATAGCTGAAGATCATGGAGAGAGAAGATGTTGTGGGAAGCACCAATAAAGGATGTGTCCTTTATGATATGTTTTCATGTTTGCATACAGTAAGTCCAGATATAATATTGTGCATGAGCTTTCTACATGTGTGGGTCTTCCAGTCACTCATTCTTAGAATAAAGGCCAGCATCTCCAAGAGAGTGGACTGTATGTCCATAATTGCAAGTGGAAGTTCCTTTGTCTAAGGACTATCCAGTGCTCCTGAATGTTTTGATAATTTTAATTTGTGGATGTTTGTGATCCTTTAAAGTCTTCCCCAACATAATGTGTGAGGACAGAGCAGTTGTTTTCAGTAAAGGGTTAAGATTTTAAAATAATTATTCCTGTAAAGTATATACTTTAATTGCAGGATATAATAGTAAGATTAACCTAGGTTTTTAAGGACAAAATCCAACAGTTAGATAAACTTCTTAGTAAATAAATATCCCAACCTTCATAAAATAAACATTCAATAACTAAAATAAAAAAAAAGAAAGATTCCACAGAGAGTAAAAGCTGGATAAATTCCACATGAAGGTGGTACAAGGGCCCTTGAGCCTTGGATCCTTGGACTCTGGCCACACACATTTTTGCTCTGTTTCTAGGTTGACTGTTAACAGACAACATGAAAATGACCTTTTCCCCCACCTAAAGTTTACACAGCAGTGCTGATTTAAGAAATTACAAGCCAACTGCTGTAGAGAGCATAGTGACTGTCACAGAAAATCATCTGGTGTCACCAGTCACTGTGACAGCCACAGAGTTGGAGATGGAGCCAGATTTCCTTTAATTTTCCATTCAAAACAAGAGGCCGTGCCTCGACATTTTATAATCACCTTTTGGAATCCTCCCAGAGATTGGTACCCTGAGCGATGAGCGCACACAGGTGAAGCTTGTGTGGTGCGGAGCTCACCCGGCACTTCCTTCTGTTTCTGTCTCTCAGAAGTGGGCTCCATGTCAAGGCGTCTTAGCATGCGGCACATGCTACACTGGCCTTCCACCCTAGGAAGGGGATTCTTTTGTTTCCAGAGCATTTCACATCATGGATCAACTCTAACCAGACCTTTCACCAGTATATGCGCTTGCTCTTTTTAAAGGGCTGACAACCTGCAGTCAGTGCAGTAAGTTTGAGTATAGATACATTTTACCTCAGCTGAAAGACGATAGGAAAGTCTATAGGAAAGCTCTAGTTTTTGCTGGAGGGTTTTGCTTGATAATTCCCAGCTTTGGTTTTGTGATGGGATCCGGGAAAAAAAAAAAAAAAAAAAAAAAAAGAAGAAGAAGAAGAAGAAGAACGTTTTCAGGAGGGGCTTCTAGTATACTCAAGACTGATTAACTTCTCACTGAGTCATTCATTATATAGCTCTGCTAGGAGTAGAGCAGGCGCATGCGCTCATGATGCTGCTGTGGTAACAGGATGAGTGGGAGCAACCGGTCCACAGGTGAGGCTAATCAGCAGCTTGCTCTGTCTCTGTTCCTGTCGGTGGTGGTTGAAGAATGGAGTCCGGTCAGGAGATGAAAACTAGTCAGTGAGAATATTAGAAAACACTGCAGTAGATTTTGTTCTAGGAGGAAGGCCTAATCTACCTTGCCACTGGGCTAGGGGTCCTACTCCAGTTAGCGCTGGGATTTGCATGGTGTCCACAGAACTGAATTGAAACTCCAAAGCCTTGTCAGATCCCGTATGCACAGAGGCAGCTCTTTTGTTTTTGTTTTGTTTTTGTAGCGGGATGTGTTGGCACACGCTTGTGATCCCAGTTCCCAAGAGAGTGGCAAGTTTCAGGGCAGCCTGACCTGTTCAGTGAAATGCCATCTCAAACAACAACCAAGCAAGCGACCAAGGACAAACAGAAAAGGGAGAGCTAAGGGGAGAGGGTTGTTGAGAAAGCTAGCTCAGTCCTGGGCTCCTCTTGGGTTTTCCTAGTTCCTGAGGAGGTGTCGACGCTGGAGGAGTGCTGGACAGTCACGGTCTCTGCTATCCAGGGACACTAGAAATCTCCTCAGTGGTTATTTCCTTATGGAGAACTTTATGCAGCCTGAAGTCAGGAGAAAACATTCTTCCCTCTGCAGATACCTTATGCTCCAAATAATGAGCCGTGGCCTGGAAAACCTGTTTTTGCTTTGAGCCTCTGCATCCTTTTCGGCTGGAGCTGAGCGCAGGTGAATGGAATTCTCTGTTACAGATTTCTTTGGTCTCCGAACAAAGGAGCCAGTCATCCTCGGTTTCTTAGGAGACCTGAAGTGAAATCAAGTCTGGACAGAGTCTTGTCTTTTCCTTGGTGCAGAGAAGGTGAGGCATGCTGGGAAAGTTTGGAAGAAATCGCCTTTAATAAAGCAAATAGCTTTAAAGAGGGCAGGCGACCAAAATGTTATTTGAGTCACAGGTACCAGAAAGTAAGGGGCAGCAGTTCTTTTGCTGGCTGTGGAAATCTTGGATGGAGTGATGCAGGGTAGTAGCTCATTTATTCCTTTCCTGGCAGAGCGGGACCATTGAGAGGGCTGGTGCAGGCCCTGGGCAGACCTGAGACTCGTTGCCACCTGCAGGACTGATGTCTTCTTTTGTTTCTTTCTAGTGGTTTGGCCCAGCTAGCTCAGCTTCTGTAGACTTCACTCCAGTTGTTTTGTCCATTTCAGTAGAATGTTCAGCTCAGAGTATCTGATTCCTTGCTGGGGGAGTGTGTCAAAGAGAGAGGGTAAACTACATTTAGAATCTGCTTATGTGGAAAGGACTATCACGTAGAAGAAAGGAACATTCTATAAGGCAGAGTCTCAAAGGTTATCACTAGAGCCGAGAGGGCGGGGGGGGGGGGGGGGGGGGAGGGAGGGAGAGGGAGGGAGAAATTCGCTGGGTTCTTTGAGATGTCATCTACTCATATGTTGTACTGACTTTGAGGAAGAGATTGGACCCAAGCAGCCAATTTTAGCATAGTGTCATCCCATAACTGCCAGGGACCCATGAGTGACTGTCCTGTGGGGATGAAGACGTGTCACTTAAAGTGATTTTATTGGCCTTAACTCTCCTTGGTGATTTAGGATGTGGCAGAATACCATACACTTTTTCTTTTTCTGACTCACTCATTGATCAGAATGGAGGGATTTCTCACTGTCTTGCCTGTCCATTGCAAGACAGGGAAACCCCTTCTTCAGTCGTCCTCCTGTCTACAATGTATACAAGCAAGGAGATTGGGAGGTGAGAGGGTCACCCATCTGACCTCAGGGCCAGAAGTTTACTTTGGATTGTTTTATTTTTATTCTCTAAGACTTTCTGTCAGGTACTATAGCTCAACAGAACAGTCTACTCATGCTCATTTCTATTTTTGAAGGAATTTTCTCATGTCAGTCTTTACTACATTTACAAAATAAGTTTAAAGTTTTGCTTTTTACGCCTTTTAAAAACATCAAAATGTCAGAGGTAGGACTTTTCTAATAGCCCTGCAATTTTCCTGTGACTTCATCTTGCTTGTCTTGATTGTTTATTTGTAGAACAGAATTACAGCCCAATTAACTTTTATTAGAAACGATCCAGATCTGGGTTTTAGGAGACACTGGGTGCTTTTATAGTCAGTGTTCTTTTGATTTTCTTACTGTGGAAAGATGGATGTGAGGATCTTTTCTGAGTCAGTTTATTTAACTTCTGGCCAGCAGGATTGAGCCTCTGAGCATCTCCTGATGTAGAGATACATATGCCACATAACTCTGGGTTCTAGACTCCAAAAAGAATTCTAAATTAGAGTATGGGGTGATGGCTAAATGAATAAGTCTCAAAAGCCTGAGTTCATTTAAACCCAGACACAGTTGTTTGCATGCCAACAATTCCAGTGTGCCCTTACTAAGAGATAGGAGGTGGAGATTGAGACCTGGCAGCTTGCAGGCCAGCTAGCCTTCTATGCTCAGTAGAGAAAACCAAAACTTCATCTTAAATAAGATGAAAAGTAAAGACCAGCATCCTAGGACATATGTCTAGCGATAGTTTCTGTTGTCCTTTTGGTTTGTATGTTTGGTTGGTTCTGATGATGGTAGCAGGTATGAGTTTCATCTTTTGGAGAGGGCCTTAAATTCATTCAGAAAGTGTCTGGTTAACTCCTATGGGATGATATTTTTGTTACTGTTAGACTGGTGATGATGTCTTGTCAGGGTGGTGAATTAGAACTTAGAAATGTATGAACAGAACCTGGGGGAGCCATGAGAGGACGCCGTGAGAAAACTGAGGAATGATGCCAAAATAAGAGTCATATAGTGAGGACATAGATAATATTTCAAAAAAATATATAAGAAAGTTTTCTAGGCCTAGAGAAAGAGGTTTGCATCCAGGCATGAGTGACTGATTCCTCTACTTTATCTTCCAGCCCCAAATCCCTGATTCCCACATGGCCTCTTCTGTTGGTTAGACATTCCACTGGGTTTTTACTTGGCTTAAAGAGTTTTTCACTTCTTTCATACTTTCATTTTGGCTTTTCTTCAGCAATTCTGTCTCTATTAAAGTCAATTTTCATACCTTGGATTGGTTTTATTTCACTCAGCTCTATTTTTTCTTGTAACTTTTTGAGTTCTTTGAACATAGTTATAAGCATTGTTTTGAATTCTTGATCTGGAAGATCTTTTATATGTTTTTTTCTCCAGATCATTGAGAACCACCACTTCTGAACTACCCCTCTCAGCCTATAGTCATTTTTTTTTCCTTCCCCGAGATGGGGTAATCTCTGTGTAGCCCTGGCTATCCTGGACTCAGTTTGTAGACCAGGCTGGCCTCGAACTCAGAGCAATCCACCTGCTTCTACTCCCTGAGTCCTGGGATTAAAGTTGGCCACCACTACAGCGGGACTCAATATAGAGTTTTATAAGTGGTCACTGATATTTTCTTCACTTCCCTGCCTGAGTCCTGTGTAGGTAATTTAGAGAAAGGAAAATCTATTTGCCCTTCTTCAGTGTTTAATAGCCTCTGTTAAAAGGACAGAGTAACAGTGAAAGTCAAGGAGAGGCTATTTAATCAGTGTGAACCCAGGTGACTATAGCCTGAGGACCCCCCTTTTTTTTTTGAGACAGGGTTTCTCTGTGTAGCCTTGACTATACTGGACTCACTTTTGTAGACCGGGCTGGCCTCGAACTCACAGCGATCTGCCTGCCTCTGCATCCCAAGTGCTGGGATTAAAGGCGTGTGCCACCACCACCGAACCTTTTATAAATATTTTCAAAAGATGAGATATATGTAATCATGCAGCTCTGGTAAAAATGGTATCTCTTTGGTCCTTGTCTTATTCTGGTCTCTGTTGCTTGAGGGTATGAATCAATTTTAAGAAAGGATTACATTGTTTTAGGGTACAATTTTTCCTATGGGCAATTGCCTTCCTCTAGGATGGGAGAATTTTTATTCTGGGGATTAGAAGCACATTACACTTCTGTACTTTTGATATGTTATATATGCATATAAGTGTATTTTGTGCATAAATATAAGCAGCTTACAAGTATTTATTTTTACTTCTACTGCCTCTTAAAAAAAACAGCAACAGGTTTTTCATGGTTCATATCTTAACCACACCTATACAAGATACAAATCTAAACATTTGGGGGAAATGGTCATTTTTAAAAATCCCCTTTTTCAAGGCTTACACAGATAACTTAAGGTTTACACAAAATTGTAATGTGTTACATGAAATAACAATAGTGTATTTGGGACAACTATTCATCTCTGTTCTTTTAGTTTTAAATAAAGATAAAAACAGTTTTGGTAAAATATTTGTAAAGTTATTAATTTATTTGCCAAAAGGGTAAACAAATGGCTCACATAGGATAGCATCAAAATGCCAAAACTTTAATCTTGAACCTCATAAACCCTAATGAGAAAAAACACTTTTAAAAACTAAACCATTTCAAAGTATATGTTCTGACTTAAATATTTAACAAATAATTAATTTAAATTAATTTTTTATTTTGAGATTGTAATATAATTGCATCTTTTCCCCTTCTCCACTTACTTCCTTCCAAACACTTCCACATAATGGCTTTTTTTTTTCATTAATAGTTGGTGTGTGTTAAACAATATATATGTATATGAACACACACACACACACACACACACACACACACACACACACGTACATATTCCTAAGTACAGAAATACACCCTGTTCAGTTTGTATAATGTTACTTGTATATGTGTTTTCAGGGCTGACCTTTTGTTATTGGGTAACCAATTGGTGTGTTCTTCTCTGGGGAAGACTATTTCTCCTACTTCCAGCATTCCTTTGTTGCATATAGTTCCTTACATGGGGTTGAAGCCACATCCAGATTTCCCATCATTATTTCTTGAAGACGCATCCTTTTTCCTAGCGTATGTTTTGGTATCTTTGCTAAACATTAAGTGGCTAAAGTCACACATGCTTAAGTTTGGGTCTTTAGTTTGCTTCTATTGGTCTACATGTCTGGTTTTGTGCCGGTACCATTTTGTTTTTATTACCATGTGTCTGCAGTGTATCTTGCGCTCTCAAACGGTGATTTTGATTGGTATTGCATTGAATCTATAAATAAATTTTGGTAAAATGGTCATTTTGGTTATATTTGTTATACCACTCTAAGAGCATAAGATCTGTCTCTCTGTCTCTCTGTCTCTCTGTCTCTAAGGTTAACTTCTTTGTAAAAGTTCTTAACCTGCTTGGTTAGCTTTATTCCTAGATGGCTTGTTTTATTTGAGAAGTTATTATGAGTATAAGCATACCCATGGTTCCTTTCTCTGTACATTTGCTTTTGGTCTATAGAAAAGGTATTGATTTGTGCAAGTTCATTCTGTATCCTGCCACTTTGCTGAATTTGATGATCATTTCTAGAAGTTTACCGGTTGAATTTTTGCGTCTCTAATGTATAATAGTATGTGACCCACAAAAAAGGATAATTTGGCTTCTCTTCCTATTTGTATCCATTTTTTTTTCTTGCCTTGTTGCTCCAGCTACTGCTTCAAACATAGTGTGGAGAGTGGACAACCCTGTCTCATTTCTAATTTCAGGAGGATTGTTTCATTTTTTTTTTTGCATTTAGGATGATGTTGGCTCTGAGTTTATCATATATAACTGTTAATATGTTGAGTTATGTTCACTCTAGTCCTACTTTCTCTAGGACTTCAATTATAAAGCCATATTTGATTTTGTCAAATGCCTTTTCTGCATTTATTAAAGTAACCATGAGAATTTTGTCTTTTGTTTCTATGATTTATTATATTTATTGACTTGTGTGTGTTGAATCCTTCCAGCATTTTTTTTATATATATATAAGGCCAATTTGGTCATGGTGGATAATCTTTTTGGTGGGTTTCTATATTCTCCTTGCAAGTATTTTATTGAACATTTTTGAATCTACATTCATCAGGGATATGGATCTGCATTTTTTCTTTTTTGTTGTGTCTTTATTTGGTTTTGGTATTAGAGTGATCCTGGCTTCTTAGAAAAGAATTTTAGAGAGTTTCTTCTCATTCATTCTTTTAAAAAACAGTTTAAGAAGGAATGGCTGTAGGTCTTTTTGAATGCAGGGTAGAAGTCCACTGTCAGTATGTCCTTCCCCACTAGCACTGCTCAGTGAGTCTTCTGATAGCATCTTTCCAAGCCACATTGTGTCTGTGTTTTTAAATACGTACCTAGCACAGACTTTGAAGCTAAGAAAGAATTGTTAAGAGTTGCTTTCTTTAGAGAGCGGCTTAAAGGTGAAGTCCATTTGGCTCTGAATCTACCCCACCATTTCAGTTATATATGTCAAAATGCAAGAAAAAAAATCTGAAGACAAATAGTAACCATAAAGGCTGAAGCAGCATCTGTTTTTTAAAATGTAGCCTGTTGTACAAACTTGAATTTTCAACCTCGCCACTCTTCTATCATGAAGGGCAAATCCTCCTGCAAGGCAGGAGGAGGTTGTACCTCAGCAGACCAACTGGTCAAGCTTGTTTCTGTGACCTCCTTTTGCTGTTCCTCTAACGCTAGCCTGCCATGGCACCTTGCCCCTGCACATGCCTCTTTGGGTCACTACATTGTCTCCGTTCTCCACTATCTTCCTACAGAGATGGCTCTTTTCTGGAGGGTGCTGCATTTGTTATTACCTCAATTTTGTTTCACTGATATCGTATAAATAATCTGCAATATCAGTAATTTGCCACTATTTTTGTTTTGCCAAATATACTTTTAGAATTAATTGTAAAGTCACAAATAAAAAGTATTTTTTTATCATCTACAAATATGAAAAATTCAAATATGTATACATTGTGGAGGAGCCAAATGTGTTAGTCAGTTCTGTGTTACTAAAACAAAATATCTGGGATAAACAACTTTAAAAGACCCACAATTTATATGTCATGGACTCTTAGCCTTAGAGGTTTGAAAGTGTTTGTCTATTGTATGTTGATCCTCTCACTTTTGGGACTTTCTTAAAGTAGAACACCATGGTGGGAACACGTGAAAGCTCCTTGTTTGTAGTGGACAGGAAAGAAACAAACAGGAATGAAGAAAACTTTGATATCCTAGAAACTTTAAAGGGTATAAAACCAATCTCCAAGGATGTCCTGCCAAGCCATTGCTCTTAACGTTCCCAAGTCCCATGCCCCAAATGCCATCTCAACAAATGCTCCTTTGGGACCACTAACTATATCATATATCCAAATCAAGCTGGTAAATATAAGGTTTCCTTAACATGTTTATTGTTTGTGATGACAATACTTAAAGTTTACTCAGTAGTTTTGGAGACCATAGCATTGCTATTAACTGGAGTCACCATGTAGTATAACAGAGTTCCCAAATTTATTTTTAGTAACTAAAGTTATATTCTCTGACAAACATGCCCCCATTCATCCCACTTCCGTTTTTTTTAAGAGTTTAACTTTTCTATAGTCTACACCTGAGGAAGATTAATTTGCCTCTAGAGTCTATTTAAGTATTAGAGTATGTACGCTGCAGGTTGTGACTTGCAGTTGACTCATAATATCTGTAGTGAGATTAGTAATCACATAGGAAAATACTGATTATAAATAAAAATGGGCAACCTAAAAGGCCATTACTTTATATAAGAAATGTATCTGTTACTTAACTGAATGAATATAAAACAAGAGGTCCAAGTTTACCCGCCACATAGCCAAAATGCCACTGCTCTTTCCTGCTTTGATGGAATTACTATGCTTTAGCAGCCACAGGGGGCTACAGTGTTACATCTTGTGGATGGATGTAGATTTTTGGAAACCACTGAATAAACTCAATTGCTACTGTGTACACTATCTCAAAAAAAAAAAAAAAAAAAAAAAGGATGCTATCATTGATACTGTGACTTCTCTTGGGCTGCTTGTTTATTGACCTTTAAGTTTTCAATCTGAATAAACATATTTACAAATGTTTATCCTGTGACCACAGACAGAGGATGACTCTCTTAGGCATGATATCCCTCAACATATTTAAACCCTGAGATCATAGGTTATGGGATAATGTTTGCACAGATACATATGTGAACTATGGGCACATAGCTCGAATAGTTGGCATCGGTTTTCACATTCCATGGACATGCTCAGGTGTGCAATGACCTGCTCTGTTACAACAGTTTGAAATAGAATATTCTACTCAAACAATAACAAGTACAAGTTTCTAACACACTTGAAGTTTTCTCTAGACTCCTAAGTGAATTGCTTAATGTCAGGCTTTTCTCTCCATAAAAAAAAAATGAAATAGGTGGAATCAGGGAGGGCTAAAGATGAGTGATCATTGAAGTACTCTTTCCTGGGGCTATGTTTGAATGTCACTTGGAATTCAGGTGCTTGCTTGAAACTTGGCACCTCTGACTTGGAAGAGAAAGACTGCAAGAAGAATGCTTGATTTACTCCATTCCAAAACCTGACAGCCAGCTAGTAAAGAAACAGCTTTGTTAATTATTAAATGAAGACATTTTGAACAAGCTTGTTAATATGCACGCTGTGCATCCCAAGAACAGCATGCGAACATTTTGGTTATTGGTGATTAGTAAAGTTTTGCTTACAACTTTAATATCTCATATAGTAATTGCTTTTGCACTGAACAGATGCTGAGCTAGCCCTTACAAGTTTTCCCTCATTGAATACTCATGGCAGCCCTATGACACAGATATTTGCATCGACATTAGAGAAGCTTATTACCTTGTCTTTGTAAGCAAAAAGCTCCAGAAAATTCTAGAGCTAGTACATGCTCTGGCTCTGATTGGCAAATATGGCAGTTAGGTGTCATAGCCCATCCACACACTTACACCACACAGTGATAATGACCAGGAGAAAAACTTGAAAAGTTAAAACTTATATTAGCACCAAAGTTCATACACATACAAGGGAGACCCTGCTGTCTTTTATTCCACTCCATTCATTGATCTGTCTCATGGGATCGGCGATGGTAAGAGTACACTAAAGTATACCTGTCAGTCAGTTTTTGGTGTCATTATAAAATACCCAAGGGAATCAATCTATGGGGAGGAATAACTTATTTTAATTTAAAGTTTCAGGATCTGGGCTCATAGTCACAGGCCCTTTTGTCTTTAGGCCTGGGATGAAACAGGTAGTGTATATGAACGGAAGGGGTCTAGTTGTCTAATGGTGACTGAGGAGCAAATAGAGAGAGGGGAAGGGACCAGGGATCCAGTGTCTTCTCCTTGGACATGCTCTCGTGATGTGATTAGCTACCAATAGGCCCCACCTCCTAATAGTTTTTTATCATCTCATGGTAGTGGCATGGGGCCTGTGAAGAACACTTGGAATCTAATGAGCACCCTATAGTTGTATGTCCATGCTACCTGTGGATAAGCCAGAATGGGGTGTAACACTCCAGTTCTGGAGAGAAACCTAAGCTTCCAAGGACAGATAAAACTGGATCGATAGCAGCTCTGTTCCCTGGCCACACACGGAATCAATTGTTCATCCTTTCTTTCCCAAGAGCAATCTCTTAAAGTCAAAGGTAAGAAAAGTCGTTACTGGGCAAGGGAGATGGTTCAGTTGATAGAGTATTTATTGACACAAGTATGGGGACTGAAGCTCAGATCTCCAGATAAATGCTAGGCAGATATGGCAGATGCCAGCAATCTCAGCAGCTGGGAAACAGACAGGGGATCCCCAGAGCAAGCTGTCTTGCTAGTTCAATTGGCATGCTTTTGGTTCCATTAGAGACCCTGCCTTAATAAACAAAGTGGAGAGTATTGTGAAAGACCTCACATATCTGACACACTTCTTATCAGCTTCTGGCCAACACATTAATAGTCACACACATGTACCTGCACACACATGTGCATGTGCACTTATGAAAACATGCATATGCACAAGCACACACACCACATTCATGCAAAAAAGAAAAAAAAATTTCTAGAAGACTGCTGAATCTATTTTATCTTTAACTAGTGACCCATATAAAGGAGACTACTGTAATTTAAAACTACTAATAGATTAACTAGGGTTTCTAAGTAGAGTAATAAAAATATTTGGAATAGATAAGTCACATGGTTGCTTAATATTATTAATATGATTAATGGTACCAACTGACACAGAAATAACTGACCCAGGTGAGCTGGGTTCCAGCTCTCATGAGTCTCCATCATGGTGATGACTTCAAGGACAGCCTGGTCTATACAATAAGACACTATCTCCAAAAAAACCAACAAGGCAAAAAAGCCCATGCACCAAATCTGAAATGGTAATTTTTGCATTAACCATAATTACAGATCATCAGTGAGGAAAGTGGGGGGTCTGAGTACAAGGACGTCAATACAGCAAATGTTCTATTCCTCAAAAGATAGAAGCACACAGCAGATGAAGACCTTTAAAGTCAACCTGCTGTTCCCTGCATTTCTTTCTGAGCCCTTTTGTCTTTTGTATACAGAAGGGCTACTGATGTTTTTTTTAAAAGTTAATCTTGTATTCAGCCGCTTTGCTGAAGGTGTTTATCAGCTGTAGGAGTTCTCTGGTAGATTTTTTTGGGGTCACTTATGTATTCTATCATATCATTTGCTAATAGAGATATGTTGATTTCTTCCTTTCCAATTTGTATTCCTTTGATCTCCCTTAGTTGTCTTATTGCTCTAGATAGGATTTCAAGAACTATATTGACCAGATATGGAGAGAGTCTGGAGACAAGTCTTGTCTCTGATTTCGGTTAAATTGCTTTAAGTTTCTCTCCATTTAATTTGGTGTTAGTTATAGGCTTGCTGTATATTACCTTTTTAAATGTTTAGATATGTGCCTTGTATCCCTGATCTTTCTAAGACTTTTTAACATGAAGGGATGTTGGATTTTGTTAAATGTTCTCTTGTCATCTAAGGAGAGGATCATGTGGGTTTTTCTTTCAGTTTGTCTATACGGTGGATTATATTGATGGATTTCTGTATATTGAACCATCCCTGCATATCTGGGATGAAGCCTACTTGGTCATGGTGATCATAAGTCCTAAGATCAATAATTAATAAATGGGACCTCATGATATTTCTAATGTGTTCTTGGATTCCGTTTGTGAGTATTTTATTGAATATTTTTGCATCAATGTTCATAAGGGAAATTGGTCTGAAATTCCTTTCAATCATGACCCCTTGCCAGGGCTGCCTTGCCCAGCCTCAGTGGAAGAGGATTTGCTTAGTCTTGATGTGACTTGATGTGCTGAGGTAGGTTGGTAGGGGGAGTTCCCATTTTCTGAGGAGTAGGGAAGGGGGCATAGGGAAAAGAGGCAGGCGGAGGGAGGGACCAAGCGGAGAGGAGGGAGGATGCTACTATTGGGATGTAAAGTGACATAAAAGAAAAATGAATAATAAAAAAAATAAAGTCAACCTGCACTAAACCTTCATAAAGACAGTGGAGTCTTTTCATCCCATGAGAATGCAGCAAGATCAGTCTTTGAAACAACAGAATTGATTTAGTGTCCAACTTGTAAGATGTAATGAATGCTGCAGAGCTAAGTAAAGAACCAAGGACACTATAATGAGTGTCCAGGATACAGTTGCAACATCAGCACACATGAATGGAAAGCTGACACTTGTACAGACTCTCTGTGGATAGCCAGACACCTATGGGGGAACATGAGGGCAGCATCCTTCTGAGAACGTGCTCAGGGGCTCTAAATATGCACCTATAGGTCAGGGTTCATGAATGACATTATTTTCCAGGTACCATGGGTGAGCAACTAATAGCCATGGAAGAGCCTGGGGACCAACTTGAGGTCTCAGTTTCAGTGAATTTGGTTCTATTGTAGGCACCTGGGTCCTGGAACCAGTGAGAAGACTTGACATGAGGTGATCATCTGAAGGAAGGGTCATGTTTTAGGGACAATCAGGGGACACCAAGTAGTAGCCTTTTAGGTATGGAGACTTATGTAGCATTTTTGAAAGAGGGTGGTCCCTGACATAAACAAATTAAAAGACTGCACTGAATTACATTTCTCTTTTATTAGGTCTTTATCCAGCACTTTCCTTCTGGCTGGAGATCATGGGAGGAGAGACATGCCTTCATTTTGTGTGATTTCTTCCTGCAATTTATGTAAAAGGTACACGTTTTCATTATGTTTTCTGGCTCAGCACCTCTCCAGACAATTCCCTGCACTAGTATTAAAACCTGTGTAGTAAAAACACAAACTGAATGAGAAAAACTAACAAGGACTTAAGTATCAATATTTAAGAGGGACAGTAAAAGCTAGCCAAGAGCAATGGGGTGTAAGAAGCCCAGAAGCGAAGAACAACAATCAAGTTAGCTTTGAGGAAGTTGTGCCCAACCAAATCTTAACCTACATACAACCACAATGATCTGTTATAGTTCTTTAAACACTGAGCATGTAATTCATGGCATATATGTAATGAACATCTATCTCCTCTGTGGGTTTTTTCTTGTAATTTGTGTCTTTTGATAAATATATTTTTCTTCACACGGTCCAAGTTGTTAATTCCCTTTTCATGGCCAGTGAGTTTTGTGTTCTCTTGGAGAAATCTCTGTGGGTTTAAAATTTTTTAAAATAATGTCTCTTTGTTTGTCAGTCTCTATCTCTTTCTCTGTCTGTCTGTATCTGTCTCTCTGTCTGTCTCTGTTGTCTCTGTCCCTCTCTCTGTGCCTCTCTATGTCTCTCTGTCTCTGTCTCTAGCTCTGTCTGTCTGTCTGTCTGTCTGTGTGTCTGTGTGTCTGTCTGTCTGTCTGTCTGTCTCTGTGTGTGTGTGTGTGTTCGTGTGTTTACAAGAGAAGTAACCCAAGATAGCATTTTCTCATAGGAGCCTACACTGTGTCCATTATAACTTCGAGTCTCCATTATATGAGTCTATTTCTGGACTCTATCCATTATGGTGGCCAGGTTGTCTTTCTTTATACCATATAATGTGTTTGTATATGTGTGTATAGGAAAGAGGACAAACTTTGTTTTTTGAGCTGGTGCTTGCTGACTTGGGTAGGCAGGCTGGGTACTGAACCCTAGGAACCTTCTTGACTCTGCCTCCCCAACACAAGGCTGCTTATACGCAGAAGCCATCATTCCTGGCTTGTTGTTTTGTTTTATTCAAGACAGGGTCTCACTGTGTAGCTATGGCTGTCCTGGAGCTGACTATGTAGACCAGGCTGCCTTCGAACTCACAAAGATCTGCTTGACTCTGTCTTCCAACTGCTGGAATTAAAGGTGTGCGCCACTCTGCCTACCTGTTGTTTTAATGTGGATTTGGAGGTGGAGAAGAAACTCAGGTCCTTGCATTTCTTTGGTAAATACTTTACCAAAAAAGTGTCTATAGCCTCAGTGTCTATAGTTTTACAATAGGTCTCAACAATATTTTTTATGACTGTCTTATCTCATCCTTATCCGTTGTCTTTCCAGAGAAGTTTTTAGAATCAGTTTGTCAGTTTCAACATCACAGAAAAATCTGCTAGGAATTTCCCTGGATGTTCAGATCCTCCAGAGGAAAATCAATATATTTACAACCCTGTTCCTTTAGGACAATAAATAGGAAATATTTCCCCGTTTGTATGTTTTTTTTATCATATGGCAACAAGGTTTTATAGTTTTCCCTCTACTGTGCTAGATTTATTCCTAGCATTTGGCATTTTTAATGCTTTCTCAGATGATTTATTATTGTAATTATCATCTTCTTGCTATTACATAGAAATACAATTCCCTGTGCTCTTCCTAAGCAACCCCCACCCGTAGTTGGCTGAATCTATAAATGGTGAATCTGCAGATACAGAGCTCCAAGTATAATGTGAGAAATGCAATCTCTGTTTTATACAGCTTAGGAGAAAGCCAAAACCAAGCCAAATCAAACCAAAAACTCTCAAATGGCTTTAGTGTAAGATGAATGAGTTCAGTTTTGGCAAGAGGCTGAGCCTGGCTATTACCAATACCTTTCTCCCCAGTGCTTGCTTCATGTGGGAAAGATCATAGTGGGATTAGACTTCAAAATATTTAATTATTATTAATATGTGTGACTGAGTGCACACATGTCGGAGGTCAGAGGATAACTTTATGCAGTAAGTTTTCTCCTTTCATTCTTATGTTGCAGATATCAGATTTAGATGCTCAGGGTGGTGATACTGAGAGACCAGCATTTTAATGGCTGAGCCATATTTCCAGCCCTAGTCTCTCTCTCTTTTTTAAACCTGGAAGTAATACTTTCCTGTTACCTTATTCCTGTATTGCACAGTGATTTTTCAACAGGAATATTTAAATTGCGTATCAGAGGGCCTGAAACCTACCCTCTGCCCACATGCCCCACATTGGGCTATCTGCCAGCATCATTGGCTGGCACTTAGCAGGGACTTTACCATTTAATATTGGCTCTCTTCCCTGAACCTCCTCTGGATGCTCCATTCGTGACTTTCAGGTGCCCATTGGGTCACAGTTGGGCTGTCTAGATTTATTGCCACTCATGGGCTCCTCATTGGGAGAGTTAGTATGCATTTTTTCAATTTACACTTGGAAAGGATACCTTTCCGGCATAAAATGTTCCACCCATCCTGTCGAGGCTGGGTATCAGAGTAGGTACTAAGTGAGTATTTCTTTCATTCCTTCTGACCTGATACTGTGAACTGTGAGATCAATTTTTTTCTTGTTCCTTGTCTTCCTAATAGTTTTGTGACATCTAGTACCACCACTAGAAACTTCCAGAGCATCTAGAAGGGTCTTCTGTTGGTTTCTTTAACACTATTCTCCTTCCTTGAAGGATTTGCACTCCCAAGTTCCTTGTCCTCCTGTAGTGCTGATGTTTCTCAGGGCTCACTTTATATCCTCTACATGGATGTTTTAATTCAAACCTAACATGGCTATTTTTTTCATTTTTATTATGCTTCTTTTTAACATATACATTTATATTATTACACATGAATAATTTATTTTATATTTTTTTCTTCACAGAAACAAAAAGTTTTGTTAAAAAAACATTGATGGCTTGGGAGATTGCTCAGCGGTTATGAACATCACTTGTTCTAGCAGAAAACCAGAGAACTCGGGTTCAATCCCCAATGTCCACATGGCTCTGCACAAGGACCTGTAACCCCAGTTTCAGTGGATGCAATCTCTCAGAAATCCAGGCCAATAAAAATACCAATGTACAGAAAAGAAAGCATTGATAAGATTGAATGTTGACATTTTTTAGTTTAATAAGATAACAGACCCAGGTACTGATCATCAATTATTGCTAATATCAAGAAATAGGTTGTAAACAGATACCTTTTGCTGGTTGTAGAAAAACATGTCTAGGCTTTCTGTGAAATTTCTTGTTGAAAACATAAACTTGAATTTTAGGAAATATATAGGTGTAGCACTTAGTTCATAGGAACTACAAAGGCAGTGGATCACTTGGCACATTCAGCAAATACAGAATAAATACAATGTGTGCAAAACATAAACTTTAAATTGAGGAAGTGAAAGAGGGAGGAAAAAGGATGCAAGGAGGAAGAGAAGGAAGAAGCAATAAAATTATATTAGATGGAAATAGAAAAATGGGTTTTAAATGAACCTTAGCAGGCATTCTGGATGCTTCAATTCTGATTCAATTTAAAAAACCACGTATAAGTCAATGGTGGAAAATTCCACATAATAAGATATTTGCTAATAAAATTTCATTATGGTATTATTACCATGATGACATGATGTAAGAATGACATTGAGAATATTCCTATAGTTTAAAATATTTATATTTTATTTTATGTGTATGAGTCTTAAACCTACATGTATGTATGTGCACTGCATGTGTACTTGGTGCCCATGAAAGCAGAAGGGGGTATTAGTCAGCTGGACTTGGAGTTACAGGAAGTTGTGAGCCATCATGAGGATATTGGAATTTAACTGGAGTCCTTTGTAAAAGTGGCAGATGCTTTTAACTTCTGATACATTGCTCCAGCCTAGGTCTAGGGTCACATGGAGGATACTGATAAGATTAGGCTGACAATAAAATAATACTTTTTGAATTTGTGTGATGCATACATACACACATGGGAATCTACTAGTTACTTTTATCTATGTGTTTATTCTTTATATGCTCTGAATGTAAATATTTGATCTCCAGATCTAACGAACTGTATGTTAGGTGGAGAGGTAGCTATCTTTGGGAACTTCAAACCAGAGTTTCAAAATTCAGTTTTCCTCTGCTCTCATGTCTCTCTTCTTTCTCTTCTGTTAATGGAACCACCATCTAGTCAGTCAGCTCAGTAGCTCTCCCATCTTTCTTCCATCACCAACCATACATCACAGCCTTCACATCCTGTGGACCCTTTCCATCACCTCTCAGGCCAGCTGAGTCTTTTTTATTGCTCTTGTCACTGTGGACATTTAGAACTCCTGCAGGAGCATCTGAACATTTCTGTTCTCTATCTTCAACATTCCCTCGTCTTGGTTTTTCCATCAGGGATCCTCTGTATTCAATGAGGCTTTATCTGTGTATTGCATATATGACATTCCACATGTGGCTTTTACTTCCTGCCTTCCAGACATGCCTATTACTGTCCCTAGCAAGGAAGAAGATGGGAGCGGAAAGCCTGGTGTGTCCATTCTCTCCTGCAGGGTATAGTTTCTAGAGGTTCTCAGCCTAAAAGGGTAGATTACATGATTGTGTGTGTTCTTTATGCATGTTGTGACCATCCCTGTTATTTTGGTTTAGGGATACAATATTTCTTTGCCAGTTCATTTGCAAATTCAACCCTTAATGCCAGAGATGACCAGCAGAACAGGTGGCCTGTCTATGACATTACTTAAGTTCTAGCACTCGACCGTTTGTTTATTTTGTGAGTCTACTTAAGTCCTCACTGAATAGTTCCTAAGATCCAGTGTTGCTTTAGAAGCCAGAGGTAGGACAGTCAATAAGAAGTTATATATGCAGTTTATGTAAGTGTCTCCCACAGGCTTGCAAGTTGAATGCGTCATTGGGGGTTGGTCTGGTGCTATGCATTCGTATGCTAAATACTGGCCCCCAGGATCTATCTGGTTGCGGTTGAGATAAGTATATCCTCATGTACACAAGTCTTTGTTGTGTAAACCTTGCTTTACCTAAGTTAAAGTTAGTTGGTTAATAAAGTTGCTGAAGCCTGTAACCGGGCAGAAGAGAAGTAGGTGGAGCTTAGGTTCCTGGGTTTGGGGTTCCTGAGAGGGACCATGAGGCTGGGAGGAAGACAGAAGAAGCAAGAAGAGGTAGCATCAGGAGAAGGAGCTGGAGAGAAGGAAGTTGCCATCGGGTAATATGGACCATCACTGCATCACTGCATGGCCATGAGGGCTGGCCTGGTAGAACAGAAGCAGCCCAGGCAGTGACAATTATGTCAAGTAACTTGAAGTGTGTATCTAAGAAATAGCAAAAGAGCTTATAGAGTTGATACCTGCCCAGTTACTGTGTTTACACTTTTATAAATAAAAATTAAAATCTCTGTCTCAATTATTTTGGGAACTAGCTGAAGCAGAGAAGCCCTCTAGAGTTTACTATCCTTTTAATAGCTATGCTTGGTTCTCAATTCATAATACAAATGAGAGTTGATGGAACCCGTATAAGACAATACCTCATAGGAAGAAGGCAGTGCCTTAGGGGTATACTCTTGCAGAAGACCAACCCTTTCTTCGAGAGATAAGCAACTACCTCTGCCTTCCATCTTTACCATGCTACACTGTGCCACTATCCCAGGTCCCAAAGTGAGACACCTGAAAATGAGAGAAACTGAGACTCCTCCGTGTAACTTGGGTATCTGGGGTATTTTATCAGTGGAGGGAGGTTTACATCTTCACTCCTGGAGGGCAAAAGCCGAACCTGTATCTGAATAAACAGGGACATCCTACAACATCAAAGTATGTGAGGGAAAAAATAACATAGGGAAATGGAATAGAAGAGATTATGGCTTTTAAATTGTCACACGATGTCTTCTGAAGAAGTGATGCCCAAAAGAAGACATGAGTGAGTGTATGTGATGCTTCCTGCACCTATGCGAAAGAAGAAAACTCCAGGCAAAGATATCCCTACAACTGACAGAGAATCAAGTTGTGAGCATACTTGATGTAGAGCTTTGAAGACTAGAGAAGAGGCCACAATGGTTGGAGAGGAGGAGGACAAGACAGGGGCAACTGGAAACTACCCCAGGGACAATTGGAAATAAAATAGTAACTTAGCCCTGGAAAGATCACGTGGGCCAAGGAGAAAAGAGATTTGGTTCTGCTTTTAATCTGTCTGGGAGCCACTGTGGTATTTTGAACAAAGGTGTCTACCTGGCTAGTTGAACCTTAACAGATTTACCCTGGGGGTGCTATGAAGGGAACAGATGATAGAGGAAGAAACCGGAAGGATATAGTCAGTGAGGGGAGTCTGTTAACAGCTCACTGTGGAGATGTCAAAAGCTGGAGGGCAGGGCTATGGCAGTCATGGTAGAATGTGGCTGGATTCTAAAATATACCAAAGGCAAAGTGGACAGTCACATGAGTCTAATGAAGGTGTGGTGCGACAAAAAGGATTGTACAGGATGATCTGTTAGCATCCTGGCACACAGTAAAGGACAAATATGTATTTACTGGAGCAAGTAAATATCAAGTTTTAACATATTCTTTCCTAAGTTGGAATTCATTGTGGACTGGGGTCATGTACTTTCTGACTTTATAGCCTTATCACCATCTGCAGCCTTCTGACATATTAAGAACCCACCAAATCTTCTAGACCTGAGATTAGTTCCTCAATCCCTTGGTTTACTGGATGGCGAGACCTGGTGGCACTCAGAGGAAGAATAGCAGGCTATCAAGAAGAGACTTGATACCCTATGAGCATATACAGGAGGAGGAGGGTCCCCTCATTCACAGTCATAGGGGAAGGGAGTAAGGGGAAAGTGGGAGGGAGGGAGGAATGGGAGGATACAAGGGATGGGATAACAATTGAGAAGTAATATGAATAAATTAATAAAATATATTTTAAAAAAAGAGCCCACCAAATATCTCTGCCATAACTGAACACTCATATAAGACAGAAAGGAAGAGGAGAGTTACTTTAAGGGAAATCTGAGAGCAGTGGCGGCCAGCTGCTCTGAGCCACTGCTTCTGACCCTGACCAGCCTCCTCGTTTGTGTCTGTAGGCCATATCTCCAGTTCCTAAACTCACTCAGCTTATGATGGACACACATTCAAGCCACGAGACTCACAGAGCCCATTCACAAGCTCGAAGTACATTTCAGACACATTTGGAGAGTTGATGTATACAATAAGAGCAAATTAAGTTCACTGGGAAACTGGGACCACAGCAGATGCTCTGCTTTTTGTAAGTTGCCAAGAGTTCAACCAAGAGGAAAAAAAGAGCACGGCCATTGTCTTTTGAGAAACAAAGATGAATCTTTCCCACAATGGAGAATGGGCAGAGCTCTGATTCTTAAAGTCTCATTGAAGTGACCCTGTGTGTGGTGAGTACAGATGAAGGGCTGAGTGGGAAAGGCAGGGTTCTAACCTGACCTACTAAGGCTTGTCTGGGATACCAGCTGCTGGGGTTGACTGGAGTCCAAAGAGTTGGACTGAGAGAAAAGGAAATCCCAGGAGCCAGGACTAGCCTTTCAGTGTTTTTATTTCTCCATCTTAGAACAGCAGAACTCAGAATTGGCATGTTCTGCAGTTTCCTTGTGTGCTGTTTCGTGTTCTTCAGCTCTGTAGCAAATATATTTTACTTCAGTCTTTCTGATAATGGACTTTATGCTTACCCTAGAGTTGGCTCTTACAAGGTGGTATTCTCCTTTCAAATTTTAGGCAACAAATATTTCCTTCTACACACACCAAATACATCAGCACAGGATATGAATACTAGTTATAAAATAACCCCTGTCATGGTTGAAAAAGAAAAAGAAAAAAAAAAAAAAAAGAAACATACTCCATGCACACAACTGCCACAGACAACCATCCGCAATCAAAATGATAGCTATGCAATCACCTCCCAAATTTATGTATGGGACACTAAATTGAACATACAAAGCTCTTGTAATTTTACATGGAGTTTGAGGCTATTTTCAATTGATTCAGTTTAGTGAAATAAATACACAAGTAGGACTGGTGAACAAGAAATAAATCATTTGTGGGAAAAAATGGACTTAATTGGTCTAAGAAGACTTAGTGATAGTGGTAGAATACTTGGTTATTTGATTGATTTCTATTAAGATTAACTTAACATTAAGGTAAATGATTTTTTTTTGGTACACGTGAACCTCAGTTTCAATGTCAAAGCACAGCTAATTAATTCTTGGACCTATGAATGAGTTTTGAGTCAATTTCACATTGTACTTTATTCACATATCTCCCAGGTTTATTTCTTTGCTCGGTTCTTTATTTTGACACCTCAGAGATGCAAAGCCAGAGATTTGTTGATTAACGTGGTACTCTTTGCATCTAAAGAAAAATAGCTCATGCATGTGAAAGTGGTGAACAAGAGTTTGAACTGCAAAAAGGCAACAGAAAATTTGAGTATGAAGGAACTGTGGAGGAAGAGCATTGGAAATACGGAGGAATGAGAGGGGCAAGAAATACTCAAAGATGAGTGGAAGTTGTGTGAACTTTGGTACTGCTGAATTCTGAAGTATAAAGAGAACAAGAGGATGAGGTAAGGCAGAAGACAACCAGCCTCCTAGAAAAACAAAAATCAATGACCCAGAAAACAGGGTATTCAATGGACCATTTAGGTGGGTAAAAATATACTGAGAGTTAAAAGAGGAATACTTTACTAAACATAAAACAATAAACTTTAATAATATAAATTATAACTCAATAAATTTAAGATGTAGACTGGTAAAAGGTAGTGAGAGGAAGTGTAAGTTATCCAGTTTTACTATTTTTTAAAAACAAACCAGGACACCCTCAAAAAAAGCCTCACAAACAGAGTCAACTGATCTCTCATTAATAAACAAATAGAGTGCAAGGCTCTAAAGACAATCATTCAAGGAATATCGGAGGACAACAACATAACACAGATTCAGCACTGTTCTAGTACAGTTTCTGTTGATGTCATAAAAAATGACCAAAAGCATGTTGGGAAGGAAAGAGCTCATTTGGCTGCCTTACCTGTCCAGATCATGGAACATGACTACAAGAGGCCAAAGCAGGAACTCAAGTGGGGCAGGAACCTGGATACAGGCACTGAAGCAGAGCCCATGAAGAAGAATCCTGTTTACTGACTTGCTCCCCACAGCGTGTTGTGTGTGTGTGCATGTGTGTGTGTATGTGTGTGTGTGTGTATGTGTGTGTGTGTGAAACCCAGGACCACCTGTTCAGTGTGGCCTGAGCCCTTTCACATCAATCATTAGACAAAAAAAAAAAAAAAAAAAAAAAAATCCTCCATGAACTTGCCTACAGGCCAATATGATGGAGGCAATTTTTTAATTGATGTCTCCTCTTCTTAGGTGGCTCTAGCTTTTGGCAAATTGATTAAAAACAAACCTAGCTAGCACAATGCATCACACCTTTAGTGCCAATTAAGTTAAAATGTATGGTCTTACTACAACACTATAAAAAAATGAGAACCCTAGGAGAAGGCATTTAGGACTTTGGATCGTTGGATACAGCGATGCCTCTTTAGATAAAACCAAGGTCCAAACTCAGCTAGTGATAAATTTTTAAAAATTAAACTGACTCCTTTGATGAATGAAGACAGGGGAAGAGAACACTCAAGACTTCAGGAAACTATTTGCAAAAGATAAAATAACGCACCATTAATCTCCTATGCCACAAATTCAAAATTTAAAACCCAGTAATAATCAAACAGAAACACTTTTAATATCTTAGTTTAACACTTTAACAAAAATCATGACAAAGAAAATACAAAGGTAACAAGCAAACATGTGAGACGGTTTTCCATACCACATGCCATCAAAAACATGCATATTGCAACAATGAAATATTACCACATACTTCATACAGTGGGTAAAATCCAGAGCACTGACACAATCAAATCTGGTTAGGATATGAATCAACAGCAACTATTAGCCATTCCTGATGGAATAAAAAATGATATTATTAGGGAGACAGTCTGCTACCTCTTAAAAATATAAACATGCACCTGGGCATAGTAACATGCACGCCTTTAATCCCAGCACCCAGGAGGCAGATGTATGTGGCCAGCCTGGTTTATGTAGTGAATTCTAGGACAGCTTTTACTACACAATCCAGGGACCCTGTGCTATGACGTTTATCTATAGGACAAGTTTTAACAGAAGCTTTATTCTTTATTGCCAAAACATGGAAGCAATCTAGACATTGTTTTCTGAGGAAGACATAAATGAACAGGACACTTACACCACTCTCCTCTAAGGTTTAGGGAATATCCTGAAAGGGGACCAAAAAAACATAAGACTCAGAAAATACAGAGAACGGCTATGAAATGCTATCTTCTGAGCATGACATGGCCATTGCAATTCACAGTACCCATGGTTGCCTGCACTGAGGCTGCATAAAACTGGGCCTATTTGCAGTCAGTCACTAACTGGGCACTGATGGGGCCCTTCCGCACTGTCGGTTGATCTCCCGGGGAAAGTACATTCATTGTCTTCAGCTGTGTGGTCCCTGGTGAACCTACTGAGCCCCGGTAGATAGTTTCAACCTCACGGTAACACAGACAGGCCTGGCTAAACGCAGTCACAAGACAAAAAGACATAAATATCAGATGGGAACTGGTAGGAAAGAACAGCAGTGGATGGCGTGGCAGGGAGATAAGAGCAGTGTCTGTGACTAAGGCTGAGAGCTTCACCTATCTGTAGGAATAAATATAAACACGTAGAAGGTAATTTAAATATATGCTAATTTAACAAAACACAGCAGACGGCCCCTTAGGGAAAGTGTGCTACTGCTTTTGCTCATGTTGACAGTGCCAGGAATGCATTTGTTCCTATAAGCAAGCTTTAGAGATGATAAGAAAGCAACTCATTACCCCTAGAACAATGGTATCATGCCATTATTACACCTGCGGACATATTCTGCCTGGGGGGTGAGTATGGTAGCACGAAGAATCCAAGGATGAGTTAGATTGCTGGAGCATTTTCTTCCCCGACTGCATACATAGTAACTTCCGTCACTATGGATGCTGGTGAGCAGTGAGGGGCTTCTAGCTCTAGTTTCTTTCTTTCTTTCTTTCTTTCTTTCTTTCTTTCTTGCTTGCTTTCTTTCTTAAATTGTAGTGCTACTCGGTAATGTGATTGCTGAGTGTTTGGACATGTTCTTTAAAGAGATGTCAGTTCAGCTCTGCTCAGTTTTCCATTGGCCTATTTGTCTCTTGATTGTTGAGATGTAAGGGCTCTGGGTTCTGGACACTGGATCCTTATCTGAGTTTGGTTTTCTATGATGTGTGCCTGGTGCACTAATTGTTGTCAACGTGACAGGAGCCTGGACATATTTGGCAGTCATTTCTCCACCGGGGGAACTGCCTCCATCAGACTGGCTTGTGGGAACATCTGCTGAAAACATTTTCCTGATTAACACTGTTCCTCCTTTTTAAAATGAGGCATGTCAAGCTGTGTTTCCCTCCCGTCGCCATTTTACCTGACGTGGATGCATTGTTGTTAACCACTGATGCTGTTTTAACTCATGTGTTCGTATGTATGTGGTGCGTGTATGTGTGCATGTTAACGCAGGCATGTGCATGTCACAGTGAGTGGAGGTTACAGGACAGCTTCAGACCCTGCCCTTCAGTCTTGCTTGGGATGGAGTCTCTTGGTGTTTTATGTTCCTTCTCCCAGGATAGCTGGCCTACAAGCCTCTCTTAGTCTCCCTCTACCCCTCCCATCTCCCCTAGGAGCACACACACTTGCACTGCTTCAACTGGCTTGCTTATTTATTTATTTATTTATTTACTTATTTATTTTTGTGGATTCTGAAGGTTCAAATTCAGTTTGGCTTGCCTGCCAAACATTTTGCCCACAGGACTATCTCCCAGCCCATACCTCTACTGCGTTGTGTCTTTATTGACAATACATTTATTTCAAAATGCCTTTACATTTTAAAAAAAATCTCTTCAAATGACTGTTTATAACATGTTTGTGTGCAAATCTCCTCAGCTTTACTCTAGCTGTAACTCCTGAAGGTCTTGTTCAGTGTTCATACTAATGCGTTATAAAATCATTTGAAAAGTTTGAGACCATTATTTTTTTTTACATGTTTATTTTTGCATCTTTTACCTCTTTTTCTGAGATTCTCTATTTTTATATTGGTATACCAGATAGTGAGCTACGCTTGCTTGAGATTTCATTAATTTTTTTCTTTTCTTTCAATGAGATCATTTCATTTCATGTTTAATGGTATTGCTGGCAATTTCACAGTGATTTTGTTTATTCAAAGAACAGGACTTTCGGGTTTCTGTGATTTGCCACCTTTGTTGACATCACTCACTAACTCAGTATTGATTAGAAAAATAAATACATTTATAATATATATACTTATACACAAATAAATGTTTGTAGACATAGTTTAGTGCGTGATGAGAGTGCTATCCGTGTGGAGGCACCCAGGCTTCGAGACTATCTTCATAGTCTTTGTGTCTGAAACGTGAATACAACTAATGGTAATGTTCAACACAGTTGATGCAGATACTAAAATATCCTGCCAAAAATGGTGAACCAGAGTCCTATCTGATATATGCTCAGCATCTGGACAATTTTATGTGCTTTTTCTCTGGCTTCTGCAGAATGGGTCTTGGCAAAGACATATGTCTAAGATGCCAGAATAAGACCCTGTAGGCTAAGCTACATTTCAACCCCTGATCTCTTTTGAGAATTGGCTTTTATTTCAAATTGTTATGACTTATAGCAAGACAGAGGGAACACACATACACACACACACACACACACACACACACACACAGAGGCATGCATATATATACACACAATGGGCACATACATCTCATGTGCAAACATACATTCATGCATACATATATACCATACACACCACAGCACAATACTACACACACACACATATATACCATACACACTCTTACACCACACACACACATCTGACATACACATACATACACCACACACACACAGGCAAGCAAACACATAAACACACACACCACATACACACATATCTCATGTGCACACATGCACACACACATACACCACGCATGTACACACCACTCACATCATATGCACACACATGTATACCACACATACACCATGCACATGCACATACACTCACACACCACACAAACAGACACAGGAGCATGTACACACATGCAGGCATGCACACACACAAACACACATCTCATGTACATGCATGCACACACACACAAACTTACCAGACACACGCACAGAATACACTCACATACCACACAGACATACACACATGCAAGCATGTGCACACACACGTACACACACCACATATACATCTCATGTGCGTACATGCACATACACACATACCCCATACAAAACACACCCACACACCCACACACCATGCATGCACACACGCATACAGACACATCTCATGTGCACACATTTACACATACAACATGCACCATATACATACATACAAACCACACATCATGCACACACTATGCACACGCACACTCACACACCACACACACACCTCACATGCACACACACACAGAGATGACAACACACACACAGTAGTTATTGAAACTCTGAAGCAAGAAAATAGAAAAATGTGCTTTAATCTGATTTTGAGTTCTAGCATCAAGCCTGTTACTTATTGTAGCTGTCAACTCAGTTTGAATTTTTCAAAGAAAGGGATTAACTACCTAGAGACAGACAACCAAACAATATACACCTTCTTTCACTTTCCCACGCTGCCCCAGCCTCCTGGTCCTGCGTATGCAGAGATCACATATAATAACATTCTTTCCTAGTTGGTATTCTGTCATCAGAGCTGAAATGGGGCAACTGAGTTTCCCACACGCATTTTACCTTTCCTCTGAGGGAATTTGGCTTATGCCCAGGTTTTTCTTTTCCTCCAGTAAAATTCAAAAGTGTTAAGAAAAGCCTGTACCTGGACTCACCCTGGAACACATGGCCACACCTTGTTTATGGCTACATGTCCTAGGCATGTACAAGTCATGGCACACAGCCGTGACCTTTGTTACAGTCATGAGCTATAGGTTCCCTGCTCTCCTTTTATCTAATTAATGTCTACTTTTCATAATGTCTCCATGAACTAATGTTTCTCACCTCTCTTTTTACTAAAATTACACTCAGGAACTGAACACTTCACATTTCAACAAGAAAGGATGCCTTAAGGTACCAGATGAATGGTTCAGCGTGGCCTTGCTCTGCAAGTCTGGCAGGCCAGACAAATGTATCCATCCTACAACTGAGACTCAGATACTTTCTTGCTAATATGAGGACCCTGTAACCCACAGCTTAGAAAAGCCCCTCCCCACCCACACATAGGTTCCTCTTACAAACTAACATGTGACTTGACAACTGTCTACTCATCAAGAGAAAGATTACACACTTCCTTGTCCACCCAATATCATGTTCTTTCTCTCTCACACTTTGCAAAACAGAAAATCAGTAACAAAGCAAGCAGCTCAGTTCACATTTCCCGGAGCCTACCTTTCCTGGGATAACCACCACTGACAAAACTTCCACCTTCAACAAATACTGGTTAAACTAAGCAAGGAATATATAGTAAAGAAAAAAATGTACCAGCTCTAGGAATCTTTGAGGGAATTCTCTCAGCAAGTAAACTGGATAAGGGAACGGGCAACCACTAAGAAGTATATTGTTTAGAAAGTAGGTTTAGAAAGACCCCAATGGAGCTTCTGTATGGCTTCCAGCACAGACCTTCACAAACAGAATGGATGCATTTTTGAAATATAGATATTTACTCACAGTTTTTGGGAAGAACTCCATGTGCTAGAGTTCATATAAAAATATATTAACACACACACACACACACACACACACACACACACACACACAATGGAGTACTGACTCAAGATTAAGAAGAAATTTAATTTTAAATAGCAGCCTGTAGCCTTACTTCTGTTCAAGAACATTAGAGTCCTTTTAAAACTTGATCCTGTAATGTATTTTTAAAAATTAGTTCTTTGAGAAATCTATACAATGTGTTTTGGGCATATTCACTCTGCTCATATCCATGCCCCTCTGTAATCATTGAAATTTGTCTCTTCCTTCCTTTCTTCTTCCTTTTCTCCTTCTTCTCCTCCTCCTCTTCCTTTTCTTCTCCCACCCACAGAGTATGGTTGACCGTGCACTCTTGGACTTGGCTATATGGCCTTCCACTGAGGCATGGTCAGCCCTTTCCCAGGAGCTATCAATTTTCTTGGCCTCTCCTTGGTTTGGAGTTCGTGCTGACCTTCTAGACTGCGCCATGTGAAGATATCTGGAGTTTGTGTATGTACTTAATACACTCCTAACCTTCTGCACATAATATTTTCTATTCTTAAGTTAAAAAAAGAAACCTTTCCAATCATTCTTCCCCATCTTCCACAAGATTCCCTGAGCTCTGCCTAATGTCTGGCTGTGGGTCTCTGAATCTGTTTTCATCAGCTGCTGGGTGAAGCCACTCAGATGACAGTTGTGCTAGGCTCCTGTCTGCAGATATGGAAGAAGACCGTTAGTAATAGTGTCAGGGAGGGGCTCATGTGATGGGGCTCAAGTTGAGCCGGCCATTGGTTGGGCCATTCCCCCACTTTCTGCTCCCTCTTTGTCTTTGAACCTCTTATAGGCAGAAAAAATTGGGTGTCAGAGGTTTTGTGGTTGGGTTGGTATCCCCATCCCTCCATGGGAAGTCTTGCCTGGTTACAGAAGGTGACCGCTTTCATGTTCCATGTGCCCTGTTGCTAGGAGTCTAAGCTGGGGTCACCCTCATAGGTTCCTGGGAGTTTCCATTTCCTAGATTTCTAGCTTGTCCCAAAGATTCTCCCCCAACCTCTGACTGATTCCAGTTCTCTTTCCCCGTATCCTCTCTAAACTTGGTCCCTCCTGTTCCCCTCTCTACCCCCTCTCCCACCACCTGTTCCTTCCCTCCATCTACCTCAGATGTCTATTTTATTTCCCATTCTGAGTGAAATTCAAGCATCCTCCCTAGGGCCTTATTACTTAGCTTTTTTGGGTCTGTGGATTGTAGCCTGGTTGCCCTGTACTTTAAGGCTAATACCCACTTATAAGTGAGAACATAACCATGTTTGTTTTTCTGGGTCTGGATTACCTCACTCAGGATGATCTTTTCTAGTTCCACCCATTTGCCTGCAAATTTCATGATATCATTGTTTTAAAAAGGAGTCAGAGAGGTCAAGGACACCACAAGAAAACCTACAGAATCAACTAACTTGGGCCCATAGGAGCTCACAGAGATGGAACCACCAAGAAGAAAGAGTATGCATGGGACTGTCTGTCCTAGGATGTTTTCACATAAGAAAAAAATGTACAGTTTGGTCCTCACATGGGACCTCTAAAAGCAGGAGCAGGTGTTGTCTCTGACTCTGTTTCCTGCCTTTGGATCCCTTTCCCCTAACTGGACAGCCTTGTCTAGCCTCATAGAAGAAGATATGTCTAGTCCTACTACAACTTGATAAGCCTAGGAGGGTTGATATCCATGGGAGGTCTCTCCTTCTCTGAGGAGAAAGGGAGGAGGGTGTGGGGGGAGGGGCAGTGAGAAGGAGGGGCTGGGAGGAAAAAAGGAAGGGGAAGTAAATGAATAAATTGATTAGTGATGAAAAACCTTTTCCAATCAGGAACATATGTAACATTTTCACAATAAGCTACACATAAAGTAAAACAAGGGAAGGGATAACCAAGAAAGAGCAACGGACATACATTCAAATGCATGGTTATGCACATATTCATGAACAGGACTAAGTTCGTATTATTTAATACTGCTGTTGGAAAAAAAATCACAAAATATGTCTGTGAACAAGAAGCACCTAGGCAAAGTGATAAGCTTTTTAATTTAAAAAAAAAAAAAGCAATGATGTATTGATAAATGCATAGGAGGAGCCAAGGGGGACGTTTGATGATAGCAGAGGTAATTTTAGGAGCATACAAAATAAAACCCCGTGGACTGAGCCCAGAGCTTTTAGTGACTGCAGCACAGCAGGCTTAGGGGTACTGAAAAAAATGGTGGGCTCTAGAATCTCATTATGACATTAACAAATTTTGTGTGAAACAATACGTATTTAAAATGCTGTAACAGGGTGCTGGTAGTTACCTAATGGAGTGCCGACATTAGTGCCCTGACATGGACAGAGAATTGAGCAACCAGGGAAAGACAGAAGGTTCACCTGCAGAAAGAGGGAGAACAATGGCTTTATCCCTCTTGGATAGAGAGAGCTAAGGTTAAACATCTACCAAACAGACTGTCTTAGTTTGCTTCATAGGGCCTCTGGGTCCTTTCCTACCCATAACGGTCTTGTTTAGTTAGATACCTGGTCCCCATGCCTTTCTACTGTTTTGACTCACAATGCCTTCTGGGAACAAGATGCCATCATCTCAAGGAACCTGCCTTCACTTTCCATGACTACCTATGTTCCTCTAATCCCATTTCAATGACATCAGAGGAAACTGGTAAAATGTAAGACATCCACTGTGACTCTGTATTTCTTCAATGTCTTTAATAGACATGGAAGCAGTAGGTTGGTCAGGGTAAAGAAGTTTGATCAATTTACTTGATAGACTTGATTTGGTGGGCATAGTTAGAATTTTTATCTGCTAGTTATGAATCACTCTTAGCTTGAAGATGTATATGAAATTTCATAAAAGCAAATAAAAGTTTTTATTAAGCCCTCCATCAGTTTGGTGTTAGAAATGTTGAATATAGACAAAAATACTTTTCTGATTTCCCCTTTGCTTATTATTATCAGTCATTATCACCTCCGCTGAGGTGTCAGGACAGTTTCAAAGATAAATGCTTTTATGTCAGAATGTCACTGAACTACTTATTGTTTGTGACCATTTTTAAAGATTGAGATACAATTCATATTGAGTTTAAAAACATATGATTAATTGGTTAGTGTATTTAAAGTTGTATAGCCATCACTAGAGTCATTTTAGAACATATTTATAACCCTGAAAATGCACTTATTGATGCATATTCATTGCACACAGTGCTTGGTTTGTAGATAATTTATTTTCAAATCAATCATGTACACTGGGCATATTCATAATTCATGTGCTCACCTTTCCTATCCATCTTCAGTTTTACATATCTATATGAAATCTAGGATAGCAAACAAATGAGAGAAAAATTGCTATATTTATATTTCTGAGTCTGGCTTAGTTTAATATGATTGTCTTAAGTTGAATCGTTTTTCCAGCAAATGACATAACTTCATTCTTGTAGATTAGTGTGTGTGTGTATGTGCGTGTGCGTGTGTGTGGTATGCATGGTGGGTGGGTATCACATTTTCTTATCCATTTGCCTGTTGGTGGACACCTCCACTGATTTCATACCCTAGCCATCGGTCATAGCACTGTAGTCAACATGAATTTCCAAGTATCTCCCTGACACATTAGAGTCCTTTGAACCTATACTCAGAAATGGTGTAGCTGTGTCAGAGATGAGCTTATATTTAGTGCTATAAAGAACTTCTGTATTGTGCTTAGACTAATTTACATTCCAAGCAGCAAATAAAAGGATTCGCTTATGATCCCCTACCTTCCATCCTTACCAGTCAGTATTTGTTATTAGTTTTCTTTGTAACAGCTGTTCTGGATGTAGTGAGATGAGCTCTCAGTGTAGTTTTAATCTACTTTCTTTCAAGGGCTTAGGTTGTAGAATATTTCTCATGTATTAATTGTCCATTTATATTTTATCTTTTGAGAACTGCCTATTCATTTGATTTGTCCATTGATTAAATGAGTTGTTTGAGTTTTTTTTTAATGTAATGATTTTTTTCTTTGTATATTCTAGACAGTAATAAAATATATAGCTAGCAAATAGATATTTTTCTATTTTCCATTATTCTATTCTCTATTTTTCAAGCTGTCTCTTCATAGAGTTGTTTCCTTCACTTTGTAGATTTTTTACAAAAAATTATGCAATATCATTTGTCATTTCTTCATATTATTTCTTAAGCCAAAGTTCTTAATAATGGTTATATTTATTGACAATGATGAAATATAAAGATATTAATAAAAAAGAACTAGTCTGCCTCAAACAAAACAGAACCACCAGAAAATTTAAAATATGTGACCTTCAGTAGTGAGTACATGAAGGCATACACTAGTAATCCTAGCACTCAGCAGGCTGAGTTAGGACAGTGGATTCTAGCCCCCTCTGGCCTAGATAGCAAGATCTTGCCTGGAACAAGACAATACAACACAAAACACGCAACATCCCCACATCAGGACTATGTAAACATTAAGTCAAAAATCAAATTTAACCCCTCATTACTTAGAAATTAAGCTTTAACAATTCTAACTACCTAGTGTGATTAGATGTGAGAGACATGTTTTAAATGATCATTTTGGATACTTTTAAAAAAGAAATGAATCAATATCCTTCTGTATTCATCTCAAAAAATTAAGGAAAATAAAATTAACCAACAAAAATGGGGTGATGATTAAAAGTTTGCGAAACAGAAACAATTTCAAAGGGAAAATGAAAGTAAGTATCAGAAACAAAAACAAAAAACAATTCACAGGGTTTTTTGCTTTTTGGTTTTTTTGTCACAGGGTTTGGGAGGATCTTACATCTAGACCATGGACTCACCCAGAGGGTGCTAGAAGTCCTATTCCACCCTGGACTTAAGTAGTTAAAGTTGAAATGTTTATTGCTTTTTAAAAAGCTCCAGAGCTAATGGTGATGTGTCATTCAAATAGCAGTAAGCATGGTGGACCTCCATTAAAAGAAAACAAATTTCAATGTGTATATATGTTATTACTACCTTATCAATATAGCTAACTATCCATATCCTGTCTTATGTAGATTCTGGGGATTGAACCCTGGCTCAGGAGATGTTAAGTGAATATTTTGACTACTAAGCTACATCTAAGTCCTAAGTTTCTTAGATTAGTGAATACAAACATATCTAATAAGAAAATGCCATAGCACTCTCCCAAAACTCAAAGGCCACACTAACTCATACCGGCAACTGGTGGTTTTTAGAAGCTACAATGTTGCTGGGATTCATCGCTAGAAATTGAATATGGAAATATGGAAAATTTGTTTCCATATTTCACTTTTATAAACACTTTGCCTGTGCTCATGTTTCTCCTACATTTGATTATTGGGAACCACCATACAAAATTTATTCATTTTCTTAAGCACTATTGGCTTACTTAGATGTAATTGTCAACCTAGTGGTGCATCAAAATGTTATTAATTCTAATTTGTAAGTGTACTGTTGTGGTTGTGGTTGTTGTTGTTGTGTGTGCATGAAGTACATGTGTGGGTGTATGTGCCATGGTGAAAATGTGAGCTTACTGTTGAATTAACAGATTTTTTTTCCTTCTGATTTTACAAAGAAAGCTCTCCATGTGTGGTCCTTTACTTACGGTGTTCCCCGGCTGTACACTTTCTGTCTGTCTCTCTTCAGTTGACCCTGCAAATTTGCTGAACTTCTCACTTTGTCCATGTGTTCTTGCTTTCCTGTCTGTTCATCTATGTTTCCTTGTAACTTGCTCACCTTTCTTAAAAATACTTATCTTGATTCTCTAACTCTTATTAAATTAACTACTTTTCATTGATAAGTCTAAATTTCCCTGGGATCAGATCAGATAATAGGAAATTCTTATTTCTGTTTGCTCAGGCAACACTTCCACTTTGTTCTTCTGTGTTTTCGGAACTGCTGTTCTGGTCTCCTCATCTCAGGAAGCCTTTGCTTAATGATGAGCTTCCAAGGGATTCTGCTGAGTAGCCCTGTTTCGTTTGCCTAGCTGGGGTGTCTCTTCAATCTCTTGTAGGGATGCACTTGCTCAGTTCCTCGCTGTTGGGAGGGAGGGCATTGGCTTCTAGGTCAGTGGTGCTAAGATAAGCCCTGGGCCTGCGAGGAAGCACAGAACCATCGAGCTGCATCCCAGCCCCAAATCAGTGTTAATTTGTTTTGCCAATCCCACAAAGCCAAGCTTTGTCCTGAGTGCTTCCTGTCTTTGTTTCCTTAGGTACATAAAGCTCAAGTACTTTCTCTAAAGCCTGTGGGTGGAGCTGTCCGGCTGCATTTTCTCCTGCACTCCCTGGAAAGGTGCCTGTACCGCAGTCTGTGGCTGAAGCTCTGACCAGGGAGGGTGGGAGTTAACTGGGTTGAAGATACAAAAGCCTCCAGTAGCCTGTCCTAAAAGTTTGGGGTAGGCCTTTAGTGTATTCAGGCAGTTAGAAATTATCTTTTTATTCTATTCTACACCTGTTTGCTTTTAGCACCCCCTCCTGTCTGTGCCCCCCACTATCTTCTGTCTGTGTACCCCCTTTACCTCCTATCTGTATGATCTCCTTATCTGTGCCCCCTACTATCTCCTGTCTGTATTGCTCCCCACTTCCTGTCTGTGTTGTTCCCCATTCTTTTCTCTTTCAAATGTTCTCAAATTTACATATGAAACCATCTGGATCTGATATTTTCTTATTGGGAAGTTTTAAACCCAAGATGTATTTAATCGGTGGATATAAGATGGTCCTATTAATCTAGTCTTTCTTTCACTGCCTTTTAGTTTGATACATTCTGGAAAGTGTCATCTAAGTTTGCAAACTTATGGTTTAAGATAGTACAGTTTTGTTCACTGTCTAAAGAGTCTGCAAGGATGCCTTCTGCCATGGTGTGATCATTTCTACTGTCTTTTCCTCTGGTTAGTCTGGCTGAAGGCTTATCAACTTTACTGATATTCTTAAAGAACTAGACTTTAATTTTGTTGCTTAAAAGCGTGTCCATTTTCTACTTTACTGTCTTCTGTTTTCTTTGTCACTTCCTTCCTTCTGTTTGTTTTGAATTTTATTTTTATAATTATAGTTATGTGTATTAATATAGATTATTGATTTAATTCTTTTTGTAAGAATTTAAATACGAATGTTCTCCAATGTATTGCTCTAGTTTTCATGACTTTTAATGTCACATTGTATTTCTACCACATTTAAACATTTTTTAAATTTCAGTTGAGACTTCCTTAATTCAAAGACTATTGTGCCATGTAATGCTTTATTATATTTTCCACTATATAGCATTCTAGCTGTTTTTTTAAAAGTACTATTAGGGTTGTATATAGGATAACTATGTGCAAGCCACACATACACATAAGGAAACGAACATTAGTTACACTCTTCTCTGAACGTATGACATATTTAGGGATAGAAATTTAAAGCTGAAGTCTTAGCAACATAGGAACACTGACAAGCCCCAGTACATATCTCTGGACTTCTTACAGCTTGATATTGTTCATAATTTTTGTTTTCACCAAAGATTGTATTCAACTATTATTGGTGTACATGTCTGAGTTCATGTGTGTACACGTGAGTGTGTGTGTGTGTGTGTGTGTGTGTGTGTGTACCTGTGAGTTTGTATGATGTACATACGTGTGCTTGCCTGGGGTGATGTTGGGTGGTGTTGGGTGTCTCCCTTGATTAGTCTGTCTGAATCATCTGCTGAAACAAGGTTCATCACTGAACCCAGTACCCACAGATTGGTTAGGCAGACTAACCAGCTTATTCTGGGGCATCCTCCTGTCTCATCCTACTGTCTACTAGGCTTATGGATAAAAGTAACCAGATCTGACTGTTCTACATGGGTGTTGGGGGAATCCATACCAAGTCTTCACGTTCATACAGCGGACAGTGTACTAAGTGTGTCACTTAGTACACTCACTTTTTGAGTGAGCCATCTCCCAGGCCATTATCTCAGTCTTACAGAACATCTGTCATTATTTTTAAATATCAAGTATTTTCTGCAAATGGCTACTACATTAGAATAACTTAGAGTAAGAATTAGGTCAAAATTTAGATTTTGGGTCATGTTGAGCCTATAGAGAAGCACCGTTCTCCTTTTTAGCTTGTGGTATATTTTATTTGCTATTTTACTGCTGCTTACTTTTTGTAGAACTTCTTTTCAAAAGTAAGGGCTTCTTAAATTTGCTAAAAATTTATTTTTCTAAGTAGATGGGGTTAAAGGAGAAATTATTTGAATAGAAAATAATTGATATAGATGATAAAAACCAAAGTTGGATATTTATTGCAGAACTTTTAAACTCGATCTAATTAAAAGGGCAGGTCTATAGAAACAAATATACCAGACATGATGGTACACATTGAATTAGTTATTGAGTTCCAATTTATCACAGTAGACTAAAGTGACCATTAAACAAAATTGTGAAATAACCGAATGTAGTCATCATTTTGACAATCTTCTCTGAACTCAGTTCTCATGAGACATCTTTGTTTTCCTTTTTGCATGTGGAATTCATTGTGACTTTGTAGGATGTGAAGCTGTCCTATAAATCTTTATTTCCCAAGTACCAAGTATGTGCGATGTGTGCTCTGTTGTCTTGTGCTAACAAGGAAGGAAACAATACTTCATTCCTTATAAATGAAAGAAATTCAAGAGTTTCTCCATAACAATGAACATTGGTCCCTTGAGCGATGTCTCAATAAAATAGGTTTAGTGATAAATTGGAGAAAATAAGGACTATCAAAATCTTAACGGAGGAGGTTGTTAGCCTTGAACTTTCTCCGATTTTCACATTCACACAACCAAGAAAATGCCTTACCTAACATCTTCATTGTGTCAGTTCTATTCATCAAAAGAGTGTGGTCTGGATGGAAGATTATTATGAAAGCTCAAGCTACAAAACAAAAAAAAATTGAACAATACTTTTGAAAAGATATTCATAAGAATCTTTCCCTGTGACTTTTCTTGCTCCTTGGGAGATTTTCCTTTATCTGGAGGAGCCAAACATGAAAGTTTTTCTTTTCATCTGTGCCAAGGGCTGTATTTAGAAAGAAAGAAGATAGGATACAAAGTTGAAATTTAAAAACTAGTTCTAATTCCATAGCTTCTGTAATCCGTAGAAAAAGGATTAATATGGGACATATGGGACGGACTGACAAGACCAATATAAGGTGAACGTAAATAGTCAGTGTCTGTCAAGCTTACACATGGCATTCCCTCATACCCTCATCAAAGAAAGTTCAAGGCCTAGAGGCTGCTGGGTAAACTTGCAGTTAGCAGACTTCTCCTGGGCCTGGATATGCCTTACTGAAACCTAATCTTGGTGCTGTAAAATGTACCCTTTTGAAACATGAAATTCATTTACTATTTGTAGAGCACTTGAGAGCTTTGAGGGAAATTCAAACTATGGAAAAAATATTTACTTATCAAGTTTTGAAGGAAAAAATTCTGTAAATTACCATTGGAGAAAGAAAAGAGATTATATTGTACATATTCATTAAATGTTAAAAATATTTCCCATGTATGCATCGTCAAGAATAAGTTACAAGAAGTAGCCAAAGTTTAAGATTCAGTTACATCTCCATTGTAATCTATAGTTTCTAACACGTAACAGATACTCTGCCAGTACTTCCAAATTAAGGAATGAATTACTGAATGATAAAAAGGAAACAGACATGAATTTTAAAAGATTAGAGATAATTTTATAAGAAAGGATTATAAAGTGAATATATACGAGGAGTGGATGATGAGCATTTCTATCAGAAAGAATAGTATTAAACATAGGAAGAGGAATGTATAGGGTCTAAAGCAGAGAACAAGCTCTTTAAAATTCATATTTAACTCATATTGTAGATGAACCTGAAAGTCCTGTTGAAGGTTTTAGAATAATATTCTACAATAGTAAGAGTTAAAACAGCATTATTATCATGATAGGCTTCCATGCACATAATACTCTGTAGGTTCATTAATCTTGAAGAAATGTATTTCCCAGGGCTGGTGAGATAGCTGAGCAGGTAAAGCTGCTTGGTGCTAAAGCCTGATCACCCGAGTTCCATCCTTTGGAGCCACTTTGTGGGAAAGAGATGCAATTTCCACAGCTTGTATTTAAATTCCATATACACTCTATAGCATGCGTGCACACACACACATAAATAAGTGTGTTAATCCCAGGACCTCCAATGGGCACTAATAGTCATTCACGCATGCTCATTTTCCTCATATAAAATGATGTCACTTTTGCATATAACTTATGCACAGTCTTCTATGTACTTCACATCTGTAATACAATGTGAACACTGTGCAGATAGTTATTACATTATGTTGTTTCAAAAACAATGACACGAGAAAAAAACTGTATATGTGCCACATAGATACAAACCACTGGAGCCCTACCTGTATAATACCTACTACTGTAACATAAAACTAAAAATTATATATTTTTGATCTATGTCGTGTTTTACATTCCCCTCTTAGCAGTCAATAAAGGTATAAACCCTCAGAGCTACTACAGTGTAAGCAACTAGCCAGATTAACAACCAGTCCTACACACAAACCTGTAACTCTATAGTTAACTCTACCAAGGGACTGTTAGGGGCGGTCACTTAACTGTGGACTGAATGCCACTGAGCCAAGTTTATCTGAGGTCACTGGTGTTGATGGGAGCTGGTTCCTTCTGTTGTGCCCAATGATAATTCCACAAATGCAGGACTTCACTCAGAGACCCACTTTGTAACCTTGCTTTGTGACCACTTTGGGCCATTTAATTAACCTTTACTAAATTTCTCCTCTGGAATGGGGAAATAGAGAAGATAGGATGAAACTGTCTTCTATTTCTATGATTTTTATGTTCAACTGTCCTCTTAGGAAGCCAAGGTTTCAGCTCATGAAGAAAAATGTCCTTCAAATCCAAGGACAAGATGACCTGGGATGTAGGATGATTTTGCAACTTGCTCAGACCCAGTTTTCTGGCTTTTGGACTCCTTTGTCCTCTTTGGACACAGCAGTCCGACTCTGGTGTTTATGCGTCCTTGCCGACTCTCCCTCCATCCTTGTGTCTGTGGAGGGGCAGGTGGGGTTTCTGGTACTGCCCAGCTCCTAGTACTTCGTTAGCTAATTTGAAACAAAACCACTAATGTCGAGATTTTTTTTTTTTCTCCAGATAGTGAAATGCTTGCACTTTCACTCTGATTTTTAGGTTATCTGAGGTTGTTTAATTTTGATATGTATTATCATGCAAAATAAGCAATAAGCAAAGTTAGACAATTTCATCACTTGTTTCAAAGAGGACAGATTTAAATTACTACAATCAAACAGTTATGTTTAATAAAATAGAGAGACCCATATAAAAGCTTCCTCAAAACTTAGTTCAATACAAATACCTTCTGTTATTTTTAAGTGCTAATTTTGCAAAGTGTGCTCTTTTTTGTTTTTGTTTTTGTTTTTGTTTTTTTTTTTGCTTTTATATAGGGTTGGTAATATTTCCCACTAATCAAAAACCAGAAAAGATTCAAGATAAAAATGACAATTTCTCCTTCTCACAAATCCTCATAGCTATGTATTTTCTCTTCTCAAATAACACTAGTGTGTATTTTTTTTTCTTTAGTGAAACAATTTTACTCATTTATGGAGGAAAATAGCTGTTTCTCAACTTTTTGCCCCAATCCCATCATTTGTTCTGAGATACTGGCAAGGCATATTAGGACACTTTCAGATAATGTTGTTCTTAGCATTTTCCTCTAGGATACAGTTCAATCTCAGGCTACCCATTGATTTAAATTGTGCATCTTCAGCCCCATTTAATTTACTCCTCAAATAAGGGTGTACAACCACAACTGGTGTAAGTGCATGAGTGCATTAGCCGTATCCTGCCCCGAAGACAGCGCTTCACAGTGCTCCGTTCTACCCTCCAGCTCTTACAGCCTGTCTTCTTTCTCTTTTACCATGTTCCCTGGTGTGCATGTGTGTGTGCGCATGTGTGTGTGTGTGTGTGTGCATGCCTGCGTGTGTGTGTGTGTGTATGTATGTGTGTGTGTGTGTGTATTTGACAGATATGATAGAAAGCTGACCACTCACTTAGTCTTAGCATTTTAACCCATTATGCACCTCTGCACTGAGATCTGTCCTTTGCAAAGAAGCCTCTGGAACCAAAGGTGAGAGCAGTTAAAGGGTTTGGGCTCTGCCTTGTTAGGATTTCTATTGCTGTGTTGGAACACAATGCCCAAAAGCAAACCGTGAAGGAAAGGGCTTATTTGGCTTCCTCTTCCACATCCATTACTGAAAGAAGTCAGACAAGGAAATTCAAGAGGGAAGGAACCTGGAGGCAGGAGCTGATGCAGAGGCCAACGAGAGCAGCTATTTAATGACTTGTATATCAGGGCTTGCTCAGCCTCCTTTCTAATAGAACCCAGGACCACCAGACAAAGCTGGAACCACCTAAAAAGCGCCCAGCCCTCTCCCATCAATTGTCAATTAAGAAAATGCCCTAAAGCCAGAATAGTAGAGGCATTTTCTCATTTCAGGTAACTCTAGCTTGTGCCAAGTTGACACAAAACTAGCCAGCCCAGGTATAAACCTGAAGATTTAGAAGGCGTTTTGGAATCGTGTAAGAAGTGCTGGATAGAAGCTTACTATTTCACAACCCAATCACAAAGTAAACATAGAGAGGTGGGAGGATCCATGTGAAAGGGAAGAAGGCAAATAGCAGGGGTTAAAAAGGATTGCATGAGGAGGGTTTTAGGAGGATGGAGGAGGAGGTAGTGGGTGCGTGAACCAAAACTAAAGGTGTGCATAAGTTTTGTGTATCTGAAAAATTTGGTAAAGTTTGAGAGATGAATTTAAAAGTCTCAGAAGAATGCACAGGAATATTTTTTAAGTACAATAGGTTTATTAATTAAAAAATCACATAAGGAATATATAAATACACTATTATTGTGAAGACAATGAACCGATTATTATCCTTTCAAATTCTTTTTAAATTTTTTTTATTAAAAAATTTTTATTTACATACATATTTATATTACTACACATATATGCAATAAACTACCTATAGCAAGAAGAACCATGACACAATCAGGAATATTATTTTTAAAAACACAGATAAAAGCCGAGCAGGGACAAACAAAAATAGACAGAAAGCACAGTTACAAGCATGTTAGAGGGTACAAGAAATAGTGGGACAGGAGTTAAGAACCCTTTCAAACACTTGGGTGCATTAAATCTCCTACTTAAAATCTCAGGGACTGCTGGGTTGGGATTTTTTTTTTTTTTTTTTTTTTTTTTTTAATTAACGAAGGCTATGTGAGAGGAAAGTACTTACACCACACTCCAAACATTGCTAAGCAGGTGTAAAATTCTGCTTGGTGCTAGTCTCTCTCTCTCTCTCTCTCTCTCCCTCCCCCTTCCCTACCATACCCACTGTCCCCACCATCCCCCCATCCCCTCATCCCCCATCCCCCCATGCCCCTCATCCCCCATCCCCCCACACCCCCATGCCCCCCATCCCCCATTCCCCCATCCCCCCATGCCCCTCATCCCCCCCCTCTGTGTTTTAGTTTACTTATTACCTCTGTGAGCCCAAATCTGTGAATGAAAGTGATAACATAAAAGATGAGAATTTCCAATGTGCTGGTTTTTGTTTTATCTTATTATATTATGTTTTATTTTATTATTATCTCTTAGAAGACAGAATAGGGTGGCTACAAATCAAAGGGGAGGTGGAGAGGAATTGGGAAGATGAGAGAGAGGGGAAACCATAAATGGAGATATATTATGTGAGTGAAAACATGTATTTTCAATTTAAAAAAAAAAGAAAAAAAAAGATTCTCTTAGCTACAAAATAAATGTTCCGATTTCACAGTATTATTTAAAAAATGAGAGGGGGGGGAAGGACTTCACTTTGTGTCAGGAGTCCTCAAGTTCATGTGTCTGTTTCCTGGGCTGTGGCTGAGAAGGAAGTCACTAGCCCTCTCGCAAAGGGCCTCCTCGCTTGCTCCCCCAACAGCTATTATCAGGATTTTTAAAAAAGTGACAACAGTTTGTGCTTCCTTACAAAGAGATAAAAGTTGTTTTTCTTTTTAAAATACTCTTTTCTGATTCATAATACAATGGCGTAATAGAGTAGACATTTTCACTTAAATAAATCTGTTGCCTCAAATAACTTCTCTTTTTGCTACAGAATACCCATTACTGTTTCATAAATATAATTCTTTTTACTTGCATGTTGCTTACAGGAACTGCTTGTTACAAAACACTCATCCTCAGTTTTCAGATTCTTATGCACAGCTTTATGAATCCCGTTCATGTCTATTTCAACTTTTACTTGTGTTTGAGTGTTTGCTGAGTGGTGTTGGAAATACATAATTTTATACCTTGGCTTTGAAACGTAGCATACTTTAAGAATTGTAAAGCTGTACCCATGCTGTATTGATCCAATGTGGCCAGAAAAATCTCTCCCAGCTTCGTCTGCACTAAGTCCCCTCTTGTCTGACCCTGTAAAGGGAAGATTTAAATCCTTCTGAAATGTTTCCAAGGGCTGAGGAGACTCCGCTGTGTACTGATCGGTGTTTTTGTCCTTCTTCTATCTCTCTCAGTTAAATAAGAAATCAGGTTCAGAGCCAAATCCAAGGCATTCATTGCTTGGTGTGGAGCCTGTGCTTTGTCAGCTTTCGGAAGCACCGCCCCCATTTTGGTGTGGGACAGCGGGCCCTGTACAGAGCTCAGAGGAAGGCAGGGCCCTTACTGACAGCTCCCTCTGGCCTGCTCCCTCTGCCAAGTCCGTTTGTGCTCTCATTGAGCCAGAACAAGAACTGTGGCGCAGCTGCTTACGCCCGTTGTGTCAAATCTGAAGGGAGGGCACCATAGTGATGGGAGGTGGCTGCCAGGGAACCCGCAGCGTGAAAACCCTCTATGAAAGGACAGGAAAGTGACACTAGCAAGTGAGTGCCCAAATACTCATTAGGTAGAAAACGGGAGTGTGTTACAGAGCAATATAAAGAGAGAGAAAATGTAGATTAGTTACCTCTGAGTGACTAGACAAACAGTATTAAATCAAACAATAATTACTATTTCTCTCTATTTTCAACATACTCTGGTGGCAACCAGAGAGGAGGCATTGAGGGAGGGGAGATAGATCAGAGAGCTGAGTACAGATTTGTGTTCACATCCCAACTGTAGGATTCAGATGGAAAAATTTAGCAAGGTTACGAGCTTTTCGGGTGGCCCTGTGACGGATTTGTAAAGTATGAAGGAAAAGTTTATTTTAGATGAAGTGAGAAGAAGTTAACGAGGGGCTGTAGGGCTGACAAAACGGCTCAGTGAGAAGGATGCTTGCTGCCAGGCCTGGAGCGCCCAAAGGGACACCTTGCATTCACATGGGCAGACAAGCAACTTCAGGAAGTTGTTTCATGACCTCCACAGGAAACACACGAGGACATGTATGTACATGGACTTGTGTATACACACATGCGCACAGACACACAAATGTAAAATAAACCAATGTAAAAAAAATTATTCGTTAAAATTGCAAAGACAATAAACAAGCCCGCACCTCCGGGCCGATGAAGACAAAGATGAAGAGAGGAGAGGTTTTGGATAGATGACCAATTCATAATTGTGACTGACCTTTGAATACTGTCATATTTGAAGAACTTTATCAATCTCCAAATAAAAGTTTGTCTGCATATGTTTTTTTAGTGTTGTTTTATGGTAAGACTCCTCAAAGTCACACTATTTAGAGTTTTCAGCAAGCCGTACACACTTATTATCTGAAAATTAAATTAGTCAGCGTTATCTATGTTTCTTAATTCCTGTTGCTACAATACAATACTCTAGCAAGGGCGGCTTGTCTTAGTTATGGTTGTTGTGACTGAACACCAGGACCAAAGCACCTTGGGGACAAAAAGGCTTATTTCGCTTTACGCCGAAAAGGCCATTCTCTATCATGGAGACAAGCAAGAGCAGGACCGCAAGGCAGGAACCTGGAGGCAGGAAGCCGTGGAGGAGTGCCTCTCACTGGTTTGCTCTTCCTAGTTTTCTCAGGTTGCTTCCCTCTACATTTATGCGCCAGTGTTGCCGTCTACATATAGGATGTGTCTTTCCTCTATACTATTGCCTCAAAATTGCGGCCAGAGGCTTTCTCAAAGGTTATCCCTGCAGGTGTACCTGGAGGCTTGGCCCCTTGGGAGTCTGGATCCTGTGGAGTTTACACTATTAAGCCATTGCATCCTCATTCTGGATAAATGCATTGCTATTACTAAATGCTAACATAAGTCACAACTTCACCTCTGATTTACTTCTGACTACCAAAGAACCTTGTTCTCAGAACCAAGTATGCGAAATAATTAAATCTATAAAAATGCAAAGGAAAATAACCATACACCTAACAAACAATACTATCTGGAACACTTCCCAAGAGTCTAACTAATTTATTTTTTAGAGTAGTTGAATTCATGGTATGGCTTTAAGATTCTTCTGTTGACACTTATTTAAATCCATAGAAAAGATGCTTGATAAATTGGATTTTAAAGCTTACCTAATTTTCTGCCTTACTTATAAACTATGATTTAATTAACTATGACTACACAGGAAATCTAAAATATTTTCCTAATTAAAAGTAATCCTAGGTTAAATATACACAGACTTTATGCTTGTCTGTATTGTGGATTCTTTCATGGGGTCATACGAAGAATTAATTGTGTGTCTATTGATATCATCAAATTCCCTTATGAAGGGTGTGCATTCCCAGCTGTCAGCATTGAAGAAGGCAACAACATGCTCATTATTCTCATTTCTTTTATATTTGCTAAGTTAACATTTTAAAACATCACTTATTACCCCACTGGGATTTTTGTAAGGAACTTGATATCTTCAAATTGTACTAACCATTTATAATTCATTTTATGCTACTGGCTTATGACTTTTACTTAAGAGATAGTGTTGCATTTGTGATATGTGTGGAGAAATAATTTCTATACCCAGTTGAAAACGGCTTGAAATCATAGCAGTGTCACTCCAGAGACCACTCAAGAGCTGACAGCTCAAGTCAGCACTATGTCGGGATGGGGTGCTCAGCTTGGGTGTCTCTGGAGGGTAGGGGTCTTTGTGTTTCTGAATAATTACTGATTTCAGAAGAAAGTCGAAGTGAAGCTCTGCTGAGCTAGAAGCTGCTTGTCAGAGAGAACTGAAGACGAAAGAAAGGAAAGATGACTGTAGTAATTCAGATTTTTCCTTCTTTCCTTCCTTCCTTTCTTTTTGAGACAGGGTTTCTCTGTGTACTTGGCTGTCCTAAGCTCACTTTGCAGACCAGGCTGGCCTCGAACTCACAGAGATCTGCCTGCCTCTGCCTCTCGAGTGCTGGGATTACAGACGTGCACCACCAGGTCTTGCTCTGAACTCTCTTTTAATTATCTCTCAAGAAAGCTTTTTCCAAGTGCAGGCTTCTCACGGAGAAGCCCTGAGTTGAGAGTCTATACAAGAGATCTGTATAATAAGCATTGTTCCTTCTCTTATATTTTTAAAAACAATTTATTCAGATTACATCCCAATTGTTATCCCCTCACTTGTATCTTCCCATTCTCCCCTCCCTCCCTCTTTCATCCTATTCTCCTTCCCTAGACCTCTGGCAGAAGGGGACCTCCTCCCCCACCTTATGACCACAGGCTATTAGGTCTCATCTAGATAGCCTGCTTCCCCTTCCTCTGAGTGCCACCAGGCCTCCCCACCAAGGAGATGTGGTCAAATGGGGGCACCAGAATTCATGTCAGAGGCAGTCCCTGTTCTCTCCACAACCATGGAGAATGCGCTGTCCATTGGCTAGATCTGAACAGGTAGTCTAGGTTTACTTCATGCATTGCCTTGGTTGGTAGAGTAGTTTGTGTATGCCTCTCTGGGTCCAGATCTGCCAGCCTTGATGGGCTTCTTGTGGGGTTCCTGGACCCTCTGGGTCCTTCAATCTCCCCATTCTTCCATACTCCTCTAACCTGGAGTCCCAATAGCAAGTCCCAGCATTTGTTCCGATCCTCTGCTGAGTGAAGACTCTCAGAGGACATCCATGTTGGGCTAACATCCACTTATAAGTGAATATATACCATGTGTGTATTTCTGGGTCTGAGTTATCTCACTCAAGGTGACAACTTCTAGTTCCATCCATTTGCCTGCAAATTTCAAGATTTCCTTCTTTTTATTGGCTGAGTAGTATTCCATAGTGTAAATGTACCACAGTTTCTTTATCCATTCTTTGATTGAGGGACATCTAGGTTGTTTCCAGATTCCAGCTATTGTGAATAAGGCTGCTATGAACATAGTTGAGCAAATGTCCTTGTTGTGTGATGGAGCATATTTCAGGTATATGTCAAGGAGTGGAATAGCTGTGTCTTGAGGTAGCCCTATTCCCAATTTTCTGAGAAAGCGCCAGATTGATTTCCAAAGTGATTGTACAAGTTTGCACTCCCACCAGAAATGAAGGAGTGTTCCCCTTTCTTCACATCCTCGCCAGCATGTGGTGTCACTTGAATTTTTTTATCTTAGTCATTCAGATGAATGTAAGATGGAATCTCAGAGCCGTTTTGATTTGCGTTTCTCTGATGACTAAGGATGCTCAGTATTTCTTTAAGTGTTTCTCAGCCACTCAATATTCCTCTCTACTGGTCATTCATTCACCCAAATTGAAAGGGATATATATTAGCTAATCTCAGGCAAGAAATACATTCTTAAAAATCCTACCCCAGAAACATATTAAGGAAACATTTGCTCACTTAAATTCTTTCTATGGATTCTCAATTTTAATATGATCAGTGTCATATAGACCAAAGGGGAATTTTGAGCTGTATCCTTTTTGTGTTGTATGTGGCTCAATCCAAGAGCAACTTATGGGAGAGTTTATTTTGGCTTACAGTTATGGAGGGGGAGTCTGTTGTGGTGGGACAGGTGTGGCAGCATGTGGTCCAAGCAGAGAGTTAGCTGGTTACATCTTCAAATGGAAAATGAAGCGGGGGTGGGAGGTGAGAGAGAGATGGGTTAGGTATAAACTCTCAAAGTCCTCCTTCTTCTCTGTGAGTACTTTTTCCAGCTGGGCTCCACTTCCTAAGGGTTCCCTGACCTTCCCAAACAGTGCCACCAAGTGGAAACCAAGCATTCAGTTAAATGTCGTGACGGGCAATATTTCTCACTGAGGGCATCATGATAGCTTTAGAAAAAACTCTTCACCATTACTTTTGATTATCCTTTCTGTAATCTTTCCTTTTTCTCTGCCAAGGACATCAGTTCTGCATGTTGGACACTGTGGTATTGTCTCACAGTGCCTGGATGCTCTGCTCTTTCCCTCCATTTTTGAGCTGTGTTTTCACTTTTATGATTTCTATTGTCATAATTTGTTCAGTGATGGTTCTTTCTTCAGTGCCTAGTCAGCTGGTAAACCTATTAAAGATTTCTTTATTTCTGATATTTCACATGCAGATTTTTTGCTTTCATTATTTACACTCAAAACGTTTATGGCTTGCACTTGTCTCCTGAACGTGCCCCTGCCCCAATCTCTTCCCCTGCTTATTTTCCTTTTATGTTAGATATTTTAGCATATATAATCCATAGTCATTTGAAAGTCCTATCTGATCATTTCAATACCTGGATCGTTTGCAGTTCTGAGCATGTTTGTTCCCCTCTCTCTTAATCATAGGTTACTTTTATTTAGTATGTTTTGTGATTTTTATTTATAATATTGTGCATACAATAGTAAACCCAAAAGTAAATTGCATTCATCACACAAATGACATGACATGTTCTTTTAACCATTAGGCATACACACACATTTATGATTATTTCATGGTTACAAAAGGAGACAAGGTAATTTAAAGTAGAAATCTCTGGCATTAAACATTGCATTCCAAGGGCTAGAGAGAGGGCTCATCAGTGAAAGCATTTGCTACACTTACAGTAGACCCAGGTTTGATTCTAAGCACCTACACTGTGGCTTACAACTGTCTAAATTCCAGTCCTAGGCATCCTGTGACCACTTATGGTTTCCATGAGCACTGGACACACATGTGCTGCACATGCATGCATGCAGAGAAACATTCATACATATAAAATAAAATCATTTAAAAACCGGTAATGCAATAGTATTTTCTTCAAACCATTCAGAGGCAATCCTGTCATCTGTGACACTGGGCGTGGACACGGAGGATTCTACATTGAATGGAATGGTTCAGGGTCACAGTTGTTACACAACTTCAGTCATGTGTGGAATCTAAGGAAGCTGATATCTTAAAAGTTGAAAGTAGGCTAGTGCTGACCAGAGACTAGATGCAGTGGAGTGGGCAACAGCAGGAGACAAGTGATTCAATAAATACAAAGCTATAATTGTGCAGGAGGAATAAGTTCTCCTGTTCTGTTTTGCAGCAGGGTAGTTATAGTTGAAAATAATGCACTTTTCAAAATAATCAGAAGAGAAGATCTTGAATTTTTTTAAAAAAATGTAATTTATTATAATTTATTCAGATTACATTCCTGATTGTTATCCCCTTGCTTTTTCTTTCCATTCCCACCCTCCCTCCCTCTTCTGCCCTGTGCCCCTCCCTCAGACCTCTGACAGAAGGGGGCCTCCTCCCCCACCATATGTTTGCACTAATGGATATACTGATTCCTGGTGTAAATATTCCACAGTGTACATTCATCAAATCTAATAAAATATGTGCAATTATTTATTCAATGCATGTCTATTAAAAATAAATAATAACTATTAAGTACAAAACTTTATTATTATATATGCACACACATATACATACAAACATGTATATATATACTGCTATGTGTATTTGCATGCAAGAGTATGTGTGTCAGTGATGGAATTCATGTTGCATAAATATTTTCAGTAGTAATTCCTGGCAAAAGCATGGGGCACTGGAACTTTTGTGTATCAAAACCCAACATAGTAGTCCCAAGTTGGAAAACAGTTTGAAGTCACTTATGAAGTCAAATATATAGTTGATATAAGACTAGGCTTTACCCAAGGGAAATGAAGGCATGTCTACAGGAAGATGTGCCTTAAAATAGAAGTCACCCAGTTATATGAAGGTATAAGGGGCTGGACATGAAACTCTGAATGTGTTGATAAGAACACGTTTCTGACCCATCTCTCTCTCTCACACAGACACAGATAACACAAAGACTGCACGCCTTATACCTTATCCTACATCACCATACCGAGATGCTCTATGAGAAGCAGAACGAGGGCAAGCCAAGGGTCTAGATGGGCTTGGATCAGGTGCAGGAACTGAATGAAAGGTACAAGGAATTTTTAGGTGCAATGGAAGTATTTTATGTGTTGATGGTGAGGGCAGTTACGTAACTAAAATGTCACTTAAAAGCTATCTTGAATAAGTTAGTTTTAGAATAATTTAATCATATGTAAGTTATACATAGCACATAGTTCACGTATGCCCCACATTTATCTTGTTTTATTATAACAAGCTTACACAAATATGTAAATCTGATATAAATAATGAGATGATATTGATACAACTGTGTTGAAGAAAGCCCATAATTTTGGGCCGTGGTGGTTTTGGTAGTGTTTAAAAAGGAAGTTGCCATTTTGTCCTCAAATTCTGACACTTTTGGAAAATGTTTTCTTTTTAATAAAAAGCACCTGTTTTCACAAAGAAATCAAAGTGATGAATTCTAATTAGAGCATAATGTTGTGAAGTCACAGCATGGGAACAATTTAAGTCCGTTTCACCCTGGAGTAGCTCATTTCATTTAGTCTTTACAGGTTATCTGCTTGACAACACACTGTCCCAAGCATTTATTAAAATATCACCTAATGCACTATTGATAGGAAATTTCAGAAGCCAAAGAAAAATTTAGCATGAAATATTTGGAGTCCAGGATTTATCTATACTATACAAGTATTTTCTTTCTAATGATATTTTATTAATTGTCTCAGAAATACACATTACCATGTTTAGATCATATCCACCCTACCTTCCTACCCAGTTGACTTCGAGTTATATATATGACATATATATACATATATATATGTATATATATATATATATACATATATATATATACATATATATATATATATATTAACTCATCAATTTGGATTAGTACTACCCAACTACTCTAGGGCCAATCTCCAGGGCTTGATCGCCATACTAGGTACTAGATATCATGTACTCTCAGCAGAACTGCCAATTGCTCTTCAGCTAGGGGTAGGACTTCTTGCTTGCTTTCCTACCTCTGTGGGGTTTGGGATTTCGTCTGGCTTGAACCTGCAAGATCTTGTGAGTGATGTCATAACTCTAAGTTTATACGTAAAATCCTGTTGCATCTAAAAAAAACCACTATTTGGCTCTTGTGTCTTTCTGGTTCCTCCTTCATGATGGTTCCTGAGGCTTGGGAGGAGGAGTATGTGTTATAGGTATCCCTTTGAGGGATGAACACACCCCACTCTCCTGTTTTCTGCATCTTGACCAGTTGTGAGGGGTCTCTGTATTAATCATCACTTTCTGCAAATAGAAACTTCTCTGATGAATGTTCAGAGGTGTATTGGCTACTTTTCTATTGTTGTGTTAAAAAAAGTGACCAACGTAACTTATAAAAGAAAGTGTTGAATTGGACTTATGACTTCTGAGGGTGGAATCCATGATAGCGGAGTGAAGGCATGGCCCGGTGGCAGTAATATCTGAGAGCTCACATCTCTAAACCATTAGAAGAAGATAGAGAAGACACTGCGGAGAGTGGGAGGCATTTGAAACCTCAAAGTCCAGCTATGTGGTACACCTCCTTCAAAAAAGCTGTACCTCCTAATCTTTCTTAAACAGTTCCTCCAAGTGGGGACCAGTTATTTAAATATGAACGCCTCTAGGATTTATTCTTATTCAAGCCATCACATTGGGTATAAAAACAAGTTATTAGAAGTCACGGTTTAATACTGTGCCAGTGTAGTAGTTTTCTGCTCATGAACTTATCTAGTTACGTGTTCTTGGTCCTGATAATGAGGTTTAAGAAGAGACCACAGCCGGGCGGTGGTGGCACACGCCTTTAATCCCAGCACTTGGGAGGCAGAGGCAGCTGGATCACTGTGAGTTCGAGACCAGCCTGGTCTACCAAGTCAGTCAAGGACAGCCAAAGCTACACAGAGAAACCTTGTCTCGAAAAACAGAGAGAGAGAGAGAGAGAGAGAGAGAGAGAGAGAGAGAGAGAGAGAGAGAGAGAGAGAGAGAGACCACATTTTTGAGATGCAATCTTCCGGAAAATGTTCCCTGAGAGTCAGCACATAGAAGTTGTCTTCCAAATGAGGTCTAGGTTGTTCCTTATGATGACAGCTGAACTTGGTAGTATAGGTAGTACTGCTTTGAAAGCATCAAGGAATCACGGTGAGCAGCTGAGGCTTAGCACTGTGAGAGGCAAGGATAGAACATCGGTGAAGGTGCAGCCTCAGTAGCAGTTGAGGGCCCAGGATTGAGGGGGTCGGGGGGGGGGAAGTAGAGACTTGGCACCGTGAAGAGAACCTATGAGATGTTATTGGTAAAAGTGCAGCCCAGTCACAGCATGGACCCCAGCATTTTGGAGATGCCAGTACCATGGCATGATCACCAAAAACATCACCAGCCTGAGAGTAGAGCATGCAAAAGTTTAGAAGACAAACTGTGTGTGCTGAAGAAATGAAGCCAGCTCTTTAAAGAAGCCCAAACAGTCTTGAGTGGACCCCAGACATTGGGCACTGTGTTATTTATACTGTTGGAAGCTTGGTTTTGCTTTGATCTAATTGTGACTGTGCCCTGATTCTTCCCTTTTGAAGTAGGGAAGCATCTAATGTATTTTAATTTTTGTAAGGGCCCACGGTGGACAGATTTTGGACTTTTAAAAGAGAGTTTGGGCTTTCTTTTTCTTTTTCTTTTTTTTTTTAAGATGAGATATTTTTAAGGCATTGAACTTTTAGTGTGTTGGGGGATGGTCTGATGGTTTTTGATGCTAATTAATAAAAAGCCATCCCACCTGGACAGGGCAGATGAGATAGGTGTGACTAAGGTTCCCAGGCTTAGGGAGAGAGAGGGGAATCCTGGGAAGAAGAAGGAGGAGGAGGAGAACATGAAAAGGAAAAGAAAAGAGAGAAAGGCCACCATGAGTTAGATGGAAGAGGAGCACTTGATCAGTATGGATGGAGGATTTGGCCCAGATGAAGAACATTAGCAAGTATTTGGGATTACGGGTGGGAGGTAGCTTGGTAGAAATTATCAGAAGCAGATGGCATGGGTTTAGGGCAGGTATGGGATACCTGCCCCACTATGAGAAGTGGTTTAGAGGATTAATGTCTGCCCTGCCCCAGGTTAACTAAGGCTATTTTAAAATATAACAAGTGTCTGTGTCTTAATTGATAGCTAGCCAGGCATTCTAAAGTAATAAACATTATTAGGCCCTATTGATAATTTAAAAACAACATTAATGTGTTTGAATGTGTAAAGAATGTGGGACTTTAAAAAAAAGCTATTTATGTTTTTTTTATTGTGAGATCCTAGGGATGAATAAGAAAGAGAAAGCTGTAGCTTAGTGGTGATGTGTTTTTGTGTCAAGATGACCAAAGGTCAATTGTGCTGGCTAGTTTCATGTCAACTTGACACAAGCTAAAGTCATCCCAGGGGAGGGAGCCTCAAAAAAAAAAAAAAATGCCTCAATCAAAACAACTCTGAGATTCCATCTTACTTCCATCAGAATGGCCCAGATAAAAAATTCAAGCGACACCACATACTGGCGAGGGTGTGGAGAAAGAGGAACACGCCTTCATTGCTGGTGGAAATGCAGTCTAGTGCAACCACTTTGGAAAGCTATCTGGCGCTATCTCAGAAAACTAGGAATAGGCCTTCCTCAAGACCCAGCTATTCCACCCCTTGGAATATACTCAGAAGATGCTCCAGCATACAATAGGGACATATGCTCAACCATGTTCATAGCAGCCTTATTCATAATAGCCAGAACATGGAAACTAAATGTCTCTCAGTAGAAGAATGGATAAAGAAACTGTGGTACATTTACACTATGGAACACTACTCAGCTATTAAAAACAAGGAATTTCTGAAATTTGTGGACAAATGGATTGAACTAGAAATGATCATAATGAGTGAGCTAACCCAGAAGCAGAGAGACTCAAATAGTATATACTCACTTATATCTGGACACTAGGCCAAGGGGCATGTCTCAGGAAAGTCTTCACTTACCAGGAAAATGGGATAGTGGTGAGGACACCCTAAGGTGGGAGAAATATAGGAGACAGGGAAATAGATGGATCCAGAGGGTCCTAGAAACCTACAAGAAGAACACTATGATGGGCAGATCTGCTCGATCTATGGCACCAAGGACAATATGTGCAGTCATCATCAAACCCCTACCCAGAGCTAGCCAAGGGACAGAATATTCTCCACAGTTAAGTGGAGACTGGGGACTGACTTTCACACTAACTCTGGTGCCCCTTATTTGGCCATGTCCCCTTGATGGGGAGGCCTGATGGCACTTGGAGGAAGGATAGCAGACTACCAAGAAGAAACTTGATAACCTAGCATCATATTCAAGGGGAGAAGGTCCCCATCAGTCACAGTCATAGAGAAGGGGAATGGGGTGAAAGCGGGAGGGAGGGAGGAATGGGAGAATGCACGGAATGGGATAGCAATTGAGATGTAATAGCAATGATTTTATTTTTCAATAAAAAAATTTTAAATGCCTTCCTAAGATCTGGATGGAGTCAAGCCTGTGGGACATTTTCCTAATTAGTGATTGATGGGGGAGGGCCCAGTCCATTTGGGTAGTGCCACCCCTGGGCTGATGGTCCTGGGTTCTAGGAAGGAGGCTGACTAAGCCATGAGGAACAAGCCAATAAGCAGCACGCCTCCATGGCTTCTGTGTTAGCTCCTGACTCCAGGTTTGGTTTTCTGTCCTGGCTTCCTTAGATGATGAATAGTGCTGTGGACATGTAAGGCAAATAAACCCTTTTCTCAACAAGTTGCTTTCGCCGTGGCGTTTCATTGCTGCAGTAAAAACCCAAAGTAAGACAACATGCTTGGGGTGAAGGCACTCTAAAATAACCTAGACGGCAATGCTTGTCAACAATGGGAGAGTAGCTGTGTCATCATAGACGAAGCAAAAGGATGTTTGTTTAAGCTGTTGCCTTAAAGGAACCCCTGTTCTTTTAATTAAGTACTGGAGACACTGTGAGTGCACAGATAAAGCCAGAAGGTCCACTTTTACATGTACCTTTCAATGTAAAGCTTCAATGTAAAGGACTGGAATTTGATCTACTGGATATTGACCTAGCATCAGAACCTATCACTATCATCAGAAAAACCAAAACTTGAGGCCAGGGGCCAGCCACTGTGCTAGTTTCAGAGCGGAGCCCTATGGAAGGCAGTTACTCACGTAGCTCCCACTGTGCCTGCTCCCCCTCCCCGAATTATGTCTATGTTACCTCTCCATCAAGGTGTGGGAGGAATTCTCTGATTCCATTGCTTTCTTACTCATTAGAGAGTGTTCGGTGTTCTTGGGTACCACAGACATTGTAACTGTCACCTTGCCCATGGGGCACATCGTTTAAACACATCTGGAGAGAAACTTTCCATGGTGCCAACCTATAGGCTCCTTTTCTTACACTTAAGCTAAGAGGAGTTTCACGTGACTGTAGGTATAGCCCATGCCCAACTCATTAAAGTATGAATCAGCTATGATACCTGAGAGAAAGTTTTCCAGCCACAACACTGGCTCTATCTTTGGTTGAGGTCACACTGCTGGCCAGTCAGGGCTTACTGTAGCCACAGAGAGAAGTTTGTAAAACTGCTACTTCCATCACATTCACACAGATCTCTCTCTGTGGGCCTTGTACCTAAGCTCATCCTTCTGTGTAGATACGAATGGGTAGGAGACTAGAGGGGTGCTCCCACCCTGCTAACTGCTTCTTGGGGAAGTGTCTGGGTTCACACCAGTGTCTATTCAGCAGACAGGTGACTCAACTTCTCAATATCATGGAACCTATTAGACACCTATTAGTGACACGGCTAACATCAACAGTGCTTGAAGACACCCCCATTACATCATGCGGGTCACCACTCCCATTGTACGAATAGCCTTACAACATGCACCCCATATTCTGTTATCTACATTGGACCTCCTGGACTGTCTTCCCTCTTGCATGACCTTCAGTGACAGTGGGTTCACCTGACACTGTGCACAAACTCCCTAAGCACAGCTAAGGAGGCTAGGTAGAGCCAGCCTTTTGCCATGATGGGCATCTACAGAAACCCCCACAAGAGTGCTTGACAACAGACACTGCTGAAGGAGAGGAAGCTGCACCCTACAGAAGGGCATCCCAGGTGCACGAAGTTGGAGACAGGCCATGTCCCCGAAAGTCATAACTCTCCAGTAACTCATTCCAGACATATAGTAAGAATGAATTTCTTGCTGAAGAACTCAAGAGTGATGACTGATGCCCAGAAGAGTAGGGATGAATATTTAAATGAAAACAGCGAAACAATCCAGGATATAAATGAGAAACACAACAAGGAGATAGAGTCAGGAATCAAACGGAGATAGTGCGGTGGAACAAATGTAGTGAAGTCCAGGGAAAACTGAGTGGGAGTTCTGGAAGCGAGGTCAAGTGAGAGAAGGAATCCTGAGGTGTGAGCATCATTCTGCAGGAATATCTCTATCAGATAGGGAAAGGAAGACACTGGAGAATAAAGTGCGTATTTGAGATCACTGGGTCTATAAAGTGACCTAGCATCCTCACCTTGTCAGGTCTTGGAGAGGGAGAAATAAAAGTTTAAGAGCATAGAGAATTTACTCAGTAAAATAATAGGAGTAAGTATCCTCAATTTTAGGCAAGACATGGACGTCCTTTTATTAAAATGAAACAAAAAAAAAAGTGTAGATTCCCGGTTAGGCATGACCAGGTGAAATGTTTACCATTCGTTACTCATGACTGTCGAAATGCAGCACAAAGCAGGAATTTTAAAATCTGCAAGAGAAAACTGATACGTGAGGGTGGGGAGACGGCTAAATGGTAAGAGCTCTTGCTATGCAAGCTGAGGATCTGAGTTCAAACTTGAAGCACTCGCATAAAAAGCCAGGCATGAAGACAGTCACATGCCTGAGCCCCCCCCCCCCCCCACCAGCACTGGGAGTCAGAGTCAGGCAGAAACTAGTTGATGAGCCAGCGCCAGGCAAAACAGCAAGCTCTTGGTTCAGTGAGAGACCTGACTCAAGGTAATAAGGTAGAAAAATCTTCCTCTGTTCCTGCCATGCACCTATGCACTGAAATGTGTGCACATGCACAAGTACACACGCTCACACACACATGTACACACACATTTAGAGTAACACACAGACACACACACACACACACAAGAACGCACACACATACATACATAGATACACACATGCACACACACATACACATACATGCGCATACATACATATGTGCACATGTGCGAAGGCCAAAAGACAATACTTCAAGAGTTGGTTCTAGCCTCCCACCTTGTTGGTGCAAGATCTTTCCTGTTTCTGCTGCTGCACTTAGTATCCCAGGCTAGCTCACCCCTGTGAGAGTTTCTGGCCAGCTTTCTCCTTTGCTTTCCCCACCTCTCCATCGAGTGCCACTGTAAACAACAGGGCTCCTTGCCTTGTGTTTATTTTGATCCTTTTTGTTTTTCGAGCTCTTCCTTAAGAAGACCACCCGTGGGTTGGGGTTATATGAATGTCCTCCCTTCTGTAATGCCGTTCTCAAGCATCACTGTCATTCATTGTCGTCTCCGTGTTTTGGGGTTACCTCCCAAGTTCCCGCCCAAAGTCAAAGTCAACAGTGTAAGAATCTGTGGAGTCAGCTCTGTTACTCGATTTCCAAAACAGCAGCTGGCTCCTCTACTTAGCCTTTTTTTTTTTTTTTTTTTTTGAGTTATCCTGATTCTGTCTCCTCAGTAATCCAGATGTGTAACATTGATCTTTGACTGAGACAAAGACAGGGATCTCTGAGGGTCCCCAGGATGGAGTCTCTCTTTCCCCCAGGCAGCAGGGCAGGAAGCCAACGGAAGTCACTCAGGACACATGACATATGACATGAAGAAGCCGCCTCCTCCCACATGCTGAGTTAGGAAGAGGCCTTATCTGATACATGCTCACGGGACAGAAACCAGAAGGGGAAAAATGAGAGAGCATCAAAGAGAACCCTGGGCCTGCAGAACTCTCCTGGGCCAGACTTAACAGACTTCCATAGAGGGCCAGCAGGCTTGGCAGAGCAGGATGAAAGCTTTTAGGAGTACCATGCTCGTCTAGACATGTTTGTTAAATATTTAGGCTTTAGTATTCAGAATGAAGGAATGAAGAAGAAGTCTTCCAGGCCAACTTGCTGTGTGTGTGTGTGTGTGTGTGTGTGTGTGTGTGTGTGTGTGTGTGTGTGTGTGTTTTCCTTTCTTGTTTTCAGCAGTCCGTAAGCACGGAATCTGCTGGGCTCCCTCAGAGGCCACTGAGTGTGCGCGAGGTCCTGCAAAGTCCTAACCAGCACCAAAGCATCCTTCAAGCCAGGCAGAGAGGTTCACTCATTATAACCTTGGAAAGCGGGTAGTTTGTGGCATCTGCGTTGTGGTTCAGAGAGGCCGGGGAAGAGGGCATGCTATTCTGTCCCTAGCTCCCATCACCATGCCCACTTTCTCCAGCTCACCCTGCTTTTGCCCCAGGCACACAAACGCAAAAGAGAGCTCTACAAGGTTCCACTGGATCCTTCCCCCCTCCCCCGCATCCTGTCTTCCGGCGTTATGGAGCTTCAAATCTTTCTGCAAGGATTCAGATTGCTCCAGCTAATTCTGTCTTGAGGGACTGTCAAACAATTTCGTTTCTGAAAAATCTGCTCCGTTTAGATTGATGGCAAGGTTTCCGTGACCCTGGTTTGCAGAGATAGCAGAAGCCCCAGGGGCTTGTAGCCTGACTCCTCTGAAGGTCCAGGCAGGAGCTGGAGCTGGGAACACTGGACTTAGTCAAGACTGCCGATCTTCCCTACATTGGCTGGGCATGATACATGTGTTATTCATTATTT